>NC_044987.1:44798698-45122682 GCF_008728515.1 Papio anubis | reverse complement strand
CTGTACCAGGATATTCATATCTTTCTCCATGTTTGGAAAGTTCTATCTTATTATGTTTTTGATATTGTCCTATAGATCCAGTAAGCTTTCTTTGTTCCCTTTTGTTCCTTCTCCTTTATGTAATTTCAAATAGCTTATGTTCAAGTTAAATGATTCTTTCGTTTGTTTGATTCTACTGTTGATTGTTTCTATTGTATTTTTTATTTTGCTCATTGTCTTTTTCAGCTCCAATATTCTGTTTTTTTATTATTATCTCTACTAAATTTCTCTGATGAGTTTCTGGACTATTTCTTTGCATTTACTTGAATTTTACTGAGTTTCCTTAAAACAGCTACTTCGATTTTATTTTCTAAGAGATCACACATCTTCATTAATTGAGGGTCAGTCTCTGGTGCTTTGTTTTGATGCTTTAGTGACATCATACTTCTTTTAATGTTGATTCTTGTTGACATGTGATATTGCATGCACCTCAAGGGATTATATATTTATTCCAACCTTCAAAATCTGCTTTTGGCTGTGCTCATTCTTCTCATTCGACCTTCTACAGGTTTTAACCAGATTGTTGTGTTACCAGAACCTGTCACCACTGCAGCCATCTAAACCCTCGAGGGTGCTCTGGTGCTCTAAGCATAGGTTTGCCACAAGTCTCACAAGGGCTCTGTAATCAGCATGATTTTCGGGCCCAAATGGACCTGCTGAAAACTCAAGGTGGGGGTACCTGGGCTTTGTGGGAAAGCTGGCCAGAAACTTGAGCCAGAGATTTTCCCAGTGGCCCAGACAGGTGCACCCCCCAAGCACTACTCTTCAGAGGCAGAATAGTCCCTCAGCTGCAGTGAAACGGGTTGGAGCAGGGATTAGGCACCCCTCAGGATCTGCTATTAGACAGAGGCTGGTGACTTGTTTCATTGGCTTTGCCAGGCATACACCTCACTGAAGCTCCCTGCATAGATGGGATAATTCACCAGCTACAGTGAAAGGGCTTGGAACTGAATGAGGGCCCATTCAGAATCTGCTCTCAGGTAGAGGTTGGTGCACCCATCTCCTTGGCTCAGATAGGTATGCATCTCCTAGCATGTCTCTCCAACAGTGAGAGTGGTCTCCAACTGCAGCACAAAGGGTCAGAGCTGAGACAGGGCCCTTTTGGGATCTGCTGTGGGATGGCTAACTGTGAGCCTTTCTCTTTGGCTCAGATGGGTGCATGTATCTCAGCAGCACCTTAAAAAGGCAGGAGAGGTTCCTGACTGCAGCATGTGAGGCTGGAGGTGAGCTGGGCCTCCTGGTGATCTGTTGTGAAATGGAGTTTGGGAGTCCATCTCCTTGGTTCAGATGGGTGTGTGTCTCTCAGGAGGTCTTGGCACTGGTGAGATAGGTCTCTCACTGCAGCAGGAGAAAATGGACCTGATAAAGGGGCCTTTTTGGTCCTCCTGTAGGATGGTGGCTGTCAAGCCCATCTCACTGAATAAGGCAGGCATGTGTTTCCCTGCAGGATCCTGCACGGGAAGAATGGTTCATGGATTATAGCAGGAGGAGCTGGAGCCAAAATAGGGCACCCTCAGAATATGATGTGAGACAGAGGTTGGTGAGCCTGTTTCATTAGCTCTGCCAGGTGCACATATCCTTGTGGGTCCCTGCACAGGTGGGATAGTTTTCTGATTGTAACCAGAGGTACCAGAGGTGAGACTGGGTTCGCTTAAGATCTGCTATGGGATGAGGGCTGGTAAGCCCCTTATGGAGGCTCAGATTCTGGCTGAAGCATACGGAAAAGTCTCTCACACAAGGGTGTGAGCACTTCTAAGCTGGAACCTCAACTGGGCTGGGCTGGAATTGAGCCACAGTACAAGTTTCAGGTCCACTGCAGAGATCAGGGTCAGCATGAAAATGATATTTTCTTGCTGAGACACTGGTGTTCGTGATTCCCTCTGGATCCCTTGGCAAATGGTTTTGGTTGTAGGCTCAGGGCCAAATGGTGCTGTAGCCAAAGCCTTTGGGGAATGGAACTGATTCTAGGTTTGAACCTGAGAACGTCATCAGTGGATCTGCAACCTGGTTGCTGTTCTGCATTCTCAAAACAGTCTTCCTGGGTCCTGTGCTTTACCAGGGTTTCACAAAACTCCTACCTAAATCCCAAGGCTACTGCAGAGAGACTTTTAAATGTGGATGGCTACAGAATTCTTGTTGTTCAGGAATTTAAGCACATTGCCTCCTACTGTGCCATCTTGATGTCACTTTTCCTCTTTCATTTGTTATTTTTTTGTAGTCCACTATGTTGCTAAAAGTGAAGGTGGTCATACAAGTGGATAATAAATTTTAAGGCCTTAGTTGCTTGTAATAATTAGCATATATAACACCTGAATGCCAGGTGACGAAAAACTATTTTAATTTTTTATGAGAAAAAAATTTTAAGGATTGATTTTTCTCATGAAGCTATGACAGGCATTATACAACTTTAGAGTGGTTAAGAAAAAATATCTAAAATATGGAAACAACACAAAAAGATGATTTTATGTTTTTCTGTGCCACACTCAAGCACTAATAGACTTATCCAAATTTTTCAAGAGTATTTAAAAAATGCGAACATATATAGCCACTCAAAAAATAATATAAAAATGATTTGCTTAATAAAACACATAATTAAATGTTATCTTATTTTTAAGGTGAATGTACTCATAAATTTACCTTACTATTGATTAGGACTCTACTTATAGATTCTATAAAGATTGTAAATTCATTAAACTAAAAAAAATTCTGAACTTGCAATTTTTTTTAGAAAAAATTGAGACTATTTTTGTATAGGAGAAAAGATAACCCCAAAGGTTATAGTATAATTGGCATATAGGATATTAGCCAGTTTTGTATTTTAACTCGGCAAATTTATTTATACATTTATTTTCTGGCTGATTGCAAAAAGCTGTACAAATGTTCTTTGAACCTACTTTACACCTTGCTGGCTCTCTCAGATAATTAAATACATTTTGAAATGTGTTCAATATATACTTGTATGAAAGTCATCTCTATAAATATTTTTTAAATTATATTTTGATGGAGTGGGCCTTTTCATCTTATTGTTCTAGGAAAAATCTCGATTGTTTCTCTAGCTAAGGTCATATAACGAAAGAGGGTCCTTGGCACTGTAGCAAAAAAGTGTGGAATAGATTATTTTGGTAAGTTGTGGTGGTTAATTGATAGTGTCTATTTACTTCATAAAATTGATGAGTGGGTCAAAATATCTACATAGAAACCAAGTAGCCTCAGAAAAAAATACTGGTCCTAGATTTCAACCTTTCTTTAATTTGTTTTATTCTTGGTTTTTGCAGGTATATTGTAGGTGTATATATTTATGGTCAACCTTTCTCTTTTTGAGACTCAATTTCAGTAAAATCTCTCTGATCTCATGGCTTGAAGTCAATCAGGCTGAGGAATGCTGGCAGAAAGTAAATCAAGGTCATCCAAGGGATACTCATTTGGTATAGTCTGGGCAGGTGAATCAGGCTCACTTCCAGAGCTGTGTGATTTGGAGAAAGATGTATCCAAAAAAAAAAAAAAAAAAAAAAAAAAAATGTGTGAAAAAGGCTGAAAATCTCTGTTTCTTGTTTCTTTGGTCTTGAGGGGCTGATATGGAAATAGTCATTCAGAATATAATGCCAAGTAAAAAACAGTGATTTTGGAAATCACAGGGAGGGCACCTCTGGACATTTTCCAAATAAGAATTGCCACAGACTGTGGAGGGCTATGCACCAGCATGAGTTGCTCAGGGACAATCAGTTTGATAGACCAAACTGTCCATATGGCCACTACTACTAACTGTCCATATGGCCACCAAGCATAACACTTTGGGAAAGACTTTTGTTTTGTTTTGTTTTGTTTTTTTGGCCCTGCCTTCCATAACCTGAGTAAGTCCAGCCTGACTAGTAGAGGAGCTACTGGAGTAGTGGACAATGTGGACATCCTAACTATATGTGTGTGTGGTAGGGGGGTGGTGGGTGGGGGAATTCTTCTTACAACAATGACATTATGTGTCAGTGATGGAAGAAATGGCACCAGGAAAAAAAAAAGGCTACTACTAGAATAGATGAAATCCATTAAGCCTGTGGTTCTGAGGTATTCCCATGCAGACTGACCCTTCTGGACTGAATAAGTGGTAGGGTTCATAAACTGTATATTTCAACGGAGAAAGACATGCAAAAAGAGATAGTATATTTTCTACTAACTAGAAACGTTAAAGTGAAGAGTGGAGTATGAAGAAAGAGAGTTGAAATTTATGTATTAATAATGAAATTTTTAATGTGGTCTCATTCTAGTTGCTGAGGAGAATTGTACCCCCGCCCCACCAAATTAATATGTTGAATTCCTAAATTGCAGTGCCTCAAAATATGACTTTATTTGGAGATAAGGTTTTTATAGAGGTAATCATGTTAAAATGAGATTATTTGAGTGAACCCTAATCCAAAATAATTGATGTCCTTATAAAAAAAAAAAAAAAAGGAAAATTTTGACACAGACATGTGTATAGGGAGAATAACATGTGAGTATGAAGGCAGCCATAATGAGCTAAGGAGAAAAGTCTTGAACAGAGCCTTTCCTCACAGGCTTCAGAAAGAGACAACCACATATTCTTGGTTTCAGACTTCTACCACCAGAATCACAAGATAAATTTCTTTTGTTTTAAGCCACTCAACTCTTAGAATTTGTTATGGCAGCCCTAGCAAATGAATGTGTGAGTTTTTATTTGGACAATTATCTAGACTTATAAGAACACACAAATGCATAAATATAAAATCTTAATGTATTTGTATTATATCATAAGTATTTCTATTTGCAAATGTTCACTAAGTTTACCCTTGTAAGAGGAGATAACTCACATCAATGATGCAGTTGTTGATCAAAAGCATTTTAGAAACTAATTTTGGTTTTACTGTTGGCATCTAATACTCTTAGTTTCTGCTCCCCTTTGGACTGCAAGCACAAGAGTGGACATATGCCCAAGACTGACTGATCATGTTATCTCCTGCACCTAGCACTCTGATTCATCTGGTCATGAAGTGTCTTCAAGATAGATGTTTTTGTTGCCTTCCGAGAAACTTCTCCCCAATTTTAATAATTTATTTCAAATTGTTTTCCTGTAACTTACAACTGAAATGCAAAAGTCTTGGTCAATACCTTTTCCTAAAAAAATATATATATTTCCTTCATAGTAATACCCCCAAAGATTAAGTGTGGATTATAAATCTTAGATTGTTTTAGAACTGGATTATATGACATTATAGAATTGGAAATCTGGATCACCCTTCCATGACCACACAGTTATAAATAGAATTAGAATTAGAAACAAACCCTTATAAATTATTAAAAAATATGTATATATATTAGCTCTTGGAGTAAAAGGGAACAATAAAACTCACATATTCTAATTCCCAATCTAATACTTGAATCCTCTTGATAAAAAATATTAAATTAATATGTCATGTTTACTTTAACACATTGCCTTCCATCTTGATGGAAAAAATAAATGATATTTAATTCTAAATATTCCAAATGAGGAAAATAGCAATGCTATTTTGTGCTAGGCATGTGGCAGTTGTATAAAGTAATGGATCTAGTTTCCTACGGCATTTATAAATAGGTTTTACAAAGTTCAAAATCAAAGATGCTCCATAGTCTGGATTGGACATCTGGCTACCAAATTTGTCATGTAGAAATAGTTAACATAAATAATAATATCTGTGTAATAATATTAACTCTCAGATAGCTTAGAAATATTGACATATTATATCCCATACTTGTGCCTTCAGATATACAAAAATATATTTCACTTGGCATGAGATTTCTTTTTAATATTCAGAAACCTTTTTCTTGCATTGAATAGAACAATGTGGAGTGTGAGTGGCACAAGATAATCACTATAGAATAATTGTTCTTTTAGTTCAAATCTAGAATATATATTCCTATATAGGGGAATAATATCTAAGGCTGAAGTCTCATACCAGATAAAATGCTGTTTCGATGATCACAAATCCAAGTTAGCTCACAGGAATTATGTAAACTAACAATTCTATTATTGTATACCATGCTCCGAGGGAAAAATATGCATGAATTTAAATCTATTAGATTTGCTTATCTTAATCCACTCAAAATGTAAACAAATTACATATAAAACAACTAAGACAATATTACATGAGGCAATTAATTTATAAGTCATATTATCTTGAATTCTCTGCTACTACCAGATTTTTCTAGTTTTTATACCATAGATCCATGGTTAAAATAGCTAAAATTTAATATGTACTCATTATCTACCAGGTATTGCTCTAAGTACTTTACAATGTATGTTTGTGCCAGAAAGGGCTAGCTGTTCCTAATATCTATTATTTACTTCCTCTACTGTAATAGAATCCTTTATCCTCAACACATGGCCACCCAGAATGAAGATTTTATTTCTAAGTTCTAATTAATGGAGAGTTCACTGAAAATATGGTACAATTTTCAGACTTGCCTTTAAAGGAATGGGATGTCTATGTTGGCTGGAATGCTGATCTTTTTTGTGCCACCTAGCAATAAACATCATAAGATGGTGGGAAAAAAATTAGAAAACTGAACCTGAGACCATTTCAGAAAGTAAGGCTACATATTACCCTGAAATTTTATGTGAGGAAGAAATAAATTGCTATCATAGTAAGATTTCAGAATTGGGGGTTTCGGTTAAGCATATGTAGTTCATATGTACTAGTATAATCCAGTATGCCTCTACGGAATTACAGGCCTTTTCTACAATAAAGTGCATATCCATGTGAATTTTGTTTAAATTTTTGGGTATTCCTCTCTTTGCCGAAGTCCATTCATGTGCATTTGAATCTGAGGTTAGAAATCACTGGTTTAATGAATCTGTAAATTGTTTTGGGTACTATGGATATTTTAACAATATTAATTATTTTAATTCATGAACATAGGATATTTTTGCATTTACTTGTATCTTCTTCGCTTCTTTTATCAATATTTTATAGTTTTCAGTGTATAAATCTTCACCTCCTTGAATTTCGTATTTTATTTTTTGATGCTATTGTAAATCAAATTTTTTTAAAATTTATTTTTCAGACAGTTTGTTGTCAGTTTATAGAAATGCTACTGATTTCTGTATATTGATTTTGTAACCTGAAACTTTACTTAAATGTATTAGTTCTAACAGTTTTTTGGTGGAGTTCTACGTATAAGGTCATGTCATCAGCAAACAGAGACAATTTTACTTCTTTCCTTCCTCAATGAATTATATTTATTTCTTTTCCTTCCCTAATATTCTGGCTAGAGCTTTAGTATTATGTTGAATAAAAGTGGAGAAAGTCTTAAAATGTCCATGCAAACTAAGCTATCTACAGAGTCAATGAAATTCCTATTAAAATTCCAACATCATTTTTTCACAGAAATAAAGAAAAAAACCTACAATTTGTATGGAACCAGAAAAACCACGAATAGCCAAAGCAATTTTGAACAAAAGGAGTAAAGCTGTAGGCATCATACTGTCTTTTTTCAAAATATATTATAAAGCTATTTTAAGACATTATAATAGATTATAATCAAAACACATGGTACTGCCATAAAAGTAGACACATCAACCAATGAAGCAGGATAGAGAGCCTGGAAATAAATTCAAGTATTTACAGCCAAGTGATTTTTGACAAAGATGCCAAGAACACACAATGGGTAAAGGACAGTCTTTTCAATAAATTATGTTGGGACAACTAGATATCCACATACAGAAAAATGCAGTTGGGCCCTCCTATTATGCCACATGCAAAAATAAACTTAAAATGGATTTTAAATTTGATCCAGCAGTCTCACTTCTGGGTATCTACCCACAGGAAAAGAAGTCATTATATGAAAAAGATACTTGCACATACGTTTATAGCAGCACAATTCACGATTGCAAAATCATGGAACCAACCCAAATGCCCATCAATCAACGAGTGAATAAAGAAATTGTAGTATATTTATATCATGGAATAGTAGTCAGCCATAAAAGGGAATGAATTAACAGCATTTGCAGCAACCTGAATGAGACTGAAGACTATTATTCTAAGTGAAGTAACCCAGGAATAGAAAACCAGACATCATATGTTCTCATTAATATGTGAGAGCTAAGCTATGGGGATACAAAGGCATAAAGTGATACAATGGCCTTTGTGGACTTTGGGGGAATGGTGGGAGGCAAGGAGGGATAAAAAACTACAAATATGGTGCAGTGTATACCGCTCAGGTGATGGGTGCGCTAAAATCTCACAAATCACTGCTAAAGAACTTACTCATGTAACCAAATACCACCTGTACCCCAATAACTTATGGAAAAAAATTCTTAAAAATGCTTAAACATAAGATCTGAAATTATAAAGCTACTAGAAGTAAAGTCAGAGAAAATCTCCATGACATTGGTTTTGGCACTGATTTCATAGATACAACATGAAAAATACAGGCAACTAAAGCAAAAATAGACAAATGTGATTATATCAAACTAAAATGTTTCTGCATAGCAAAGTAAACAACAGAGTGGAGAGACAACCAATGGATTGGAAGAAAATATTTGCAGACCACATATCTGATAAGGAGCTAATATCCAAAATGTATAAAGAACTCAAATAACTCAATAGAAAAAAAACCTAATAATGGGCAAAGGATCTGAATATACATTTATCAAAAGAGGACATACAAATGGCCAACAGATTCATGAAAAAATGCTCAACATCTCTAATTATTTTGGAAACACAAACTAAAACCAAAATGAGATATCACCCCATACTGCTAGAATAGCTTCTATAAAAAAGATGTATAAGTGTTGATGAGGATGTGGAGAAAAGGAACTCTTGTACACTGTTGGTGGAAATGTAAATCAGTACAATCATTTTGGAGAATACATGTAGGTTCTTCAAAAAACTAAAAATATAATTACCATATGATCCAGCAAACCCATGTATGAGTATGTTTCCAAGGAGACTGAAATCAGTATGGTAAAAAGATATTTGCACTTCCATTTTCATTTCAGCATTATTTAAAATAGCCAAGATTTGAGAGTAACTTAAGTGTCCATCAACAATTGAAAGGATAAAGAAAATATGGTATATACACAATGGAACATAATAAACCTTAAAAAGGAAGGAAATGCTGTCATTTGTAACAACATGTATAGAACTGGAGGACATTATGTTAAGAGAAATAAGGCAGGCAGAGAAAGATAACTGCTCATAATCTCCCATAGATGTAGAATCTAAAAATGCGGGTATCATAAAAACAGAGACTGAGGACGGGTTAGGGGATGCCAAGGGATAGGGAAAGTGGAGATGCTGATGAAAGAATACAAAGTTATAATTAGACTAGAGGACTAACTTTTAGTGATCTATTGTACTACACAGTGATGGCAGTTATATATTATAAATTTTAAATTGTTAAAGAAATAGATTTCTAACACTGTCACCACAAATAAATGATGCTGTCTGTGAGCTGATAGGTAAGTTAATTAGCTTTATTGAATCTTATCTACAACGTATACATAAATCAAAATATCACATTGTACTTCATAAGTGTACACAACTATTATTTTTCAATCAAAAGGAAAGAAAAGAACAAAAGGAAGGAAAGGAAAGGAAAAGGAAAAGTCAAGGAAGGGAGGAAAGGAGGAAGGGAGGGAAAGCAGAAAATAAAAGAATCCTTGTATAATGGATGACTTTCCCATTAACAAAATGTTACTTAAAAATAATGTAAATCTTGAATACCCTTAGCTTTCAAGCTTTGATAATTGGTACTGCAAAAAAAGTCATTAAAAAACAAACAGTATATATGTACATATTTATTTTAAAATACCACTTAAAAGAGCATATACGTGTTAAAACATATATTTGTTAAAAACAGCATATATATATATATAAAATATTTGTTGTGTATAAAACAAACTATTTTCAAATCAACTAAGTTCCTTGGTTATTGATAAGGCCTAGAAATAGTCTGTGGGGAGTTTTAGCACCTGCCCCTAAATAATCTACATGAAATCTCAAGGTGAAATCAAATATTGTTTTATAAAGTAGTACTATTTTATAAACACATTGACTTTTCTTTTCTTTTTTTTTTTTTTTTTTTTTTTTTTTTTTTGAGACAGAATCTGGCACTCTTGCTCAGGCTGGAGTACAGTAGCGCCATCAGGGCTTACTGCAAGCTCTGCCTCCCGGGTTCACGCCATTCTCCTGCCTCAGCCTCCCTAGTAGCTGGGACTACAGGCACCCACCACCAGGCCTGGCTAATTTTGCTTTTGTATTTTTAGTAGAGACGGGGTTTCACCATGTTAGCCAGAATGGTCTCGATCTCCTGACCTCATGATCTGCCCGCCTCGGCCTCCTAAAGTGCTGGGATTACAGGCGTGAGCCACCATGTCCGGCCACATTGACATTTTTTAAATCTTACATAAAACCAAAAAAAAAAAAAAAAGCATTTTAGAAGCTGTATTACTTGCTCTTTTTATTTGTATTATATAACCTAAATAAAAAGAGTGCCTTCTAGGCACATTCAGATTTAAAAGTGCCTTGACCGACCCTTCCACCAGATTGTTGCTCCCAAAATCAAGCTACACAGAAATTTTGAGCTGTCACTAGGAAATAGCTGCTAAAATTCAGCAAAGCAAAGGCAACTTAGTTGAGAAAATATGAGTGCTTGGCATCACAATTTACACAAATAAGAATTTGTATTCCATTTATTTTATTTTCTTTCTGTTTTCCATCTCCAGAATATAGAGGAAGTAACAGTCTTCAGAGGGTAGTAGGGCAGAAAAGTGAATCAAAACCTTCCCCATGATTCCTTCAGACAACTCAGGCTGAGTGAATAGGGCCTGTGGTCAAGTCAGAAAACATGTGACTGCTTCAAAGATAAGTGGCTCTAGTCTTATGATGTTCAATAAGGGTTTCCAGCTCTAAATTTCTGTAATTTCTTATAAAACCAAAAGAATTAGATAAGACACAGAAGGAGATGACAAATAATTCCTTAAATTATTATACCTGTGTTTAGGAAATCATTTTTCAAAAGTCACTTGGCATGTAAGGTGAGACATTGAAGGCATGAGTAGACAGTAAGTGACAAGATGTCAAAAAGGACAGTTAAACTGCATACAGAACTGAACTGAAAGATAGGATTAGAGGAAAGTTAAATAGAAGCAGAGGAGAGAAAGCTAAGGATACTGATGCGATGGCCAAAGACTTTTTAGAACAAGCATATTTAATGTATGATTTTACCTACACATAAGTTGATTTTATGGTACAGTTATTTGAGCTGTTTTGCTAGACTGTAAAATTTATGAGAGTAGGGAACACATCTGGTCTTCTTATTTAGCACAGCATTACAAAGTATAGGTTAAAACATATTAAATGAGTCAGTAGCTCTCCTTATATCAGATGCATGGGAAAAAAAACCTCAGTAATGAGAATTATTTTAAAACCACAAACTTTGTTAAATAAATTTCCCTGAAATGATTGAGAGCATTAGCATTTTGCATTTAAATTCAAAGTATTAAGTATTGATGATGTATCAGACAGATACATAATCGAAAGGTTATCTTTTTGATCATTCAGTTAACAAATATGCATATGGTGTTTTCTATATATCACGCTTTGTCTAGGCTTTGTGGATACAGCTAAATACAAGATTCTGAATTCCTGAAATTCATATTTTAAAAAGGAAGACATAATAATCAAATAAATATAAAATACAATTTTAGGTAGTATGATTAGTGCTGTGGGAAAAATTAGAACATAAGAAGGAGCCAGAGAGAAATAATCATATAAATTGAGAAGGGATTGTCAGATACAGATATTCTGAATAAAGGACATTTGAATAAAGGACAGAATTAGTAAATGGAGTAAGTTGATACCTGGGACATAATCATTACAGACAGATGGAACAGCAAGAGCCTGTCCTCAGTCATCTTCTCATCTAGTTTCCAAATAATGGGGAAAATAAACACAAATGCAGTCTAAAGAGAGATCAAAGAATAAGTTTATTAACAGTTAAGAAAATGTTCAATTATCCCTAAATTTAGGATTTCTGGAATGATGCATTAAAGAGTATGGATTTAAATTGGTATTACAATGGACCGTCTTACTCTCTCCTGAATCTAAACCTTGAAGCATACTGATGGGGACCACGGTTTGATATCACAAGTTTCATCTACCTTGTCAGGCACCTGCTCCTGCACCAAATTGCGAGAGGGAATGACAGGTTACATTCTGGCAGGTCAGGGAATTGATCTATCTTTTTCTGATGGTGTGTTAATTGCATGGACGCAATGTATATTGGAGAAGATCAGATAATATGTGTACCCACTGGAGAGCGAATATAATGTAGTTCAAACAAGAGACTATGCCTTACATGAGCAGTGACTTTCTGAATACAGAGCACCCACCAGTGGGGGAAACATGGCCTATTGACAAGTTCTCACCAGTCCAATTATTTGTTCTTATTGCTAAAAGGAAAAGTAAGGGGAAAGGTGGGATAGCAAGATATTACAGAAATTTCATTAAGTATTTCTTCAGACAACCTAAAGTGAGAATATTAGACAAAAGTTTACCTTCAACATTCCCCAAATATTGTTCTTTCATCCCAATAGACAAGGAAAACATCTATGGACAACCAGGAGTGCGTGTGTGTGTGTATGTGTGTATGTGTACACATACATTGGTGAAAAGACCAACAACAAATCATGGTTGTTCTGAAGTTCCCTTTATCATGTTGTCTCCTAATCTCTACTACCAGTAAGCCTTTGTGTTATCCTAGGATGAGGCATGGGCAGTTCAGTGTTTATAATGAGTCTAAAATGGACAATAAAGGGATTTTAGTTATGTATTATTTCATTTTTTGTCTTAAATTTTCCTTGCCATGTAGTCCAGTGTGTCTGGTCAGAGGATATAGGAAAACCAACACTATGAGGTGGAATGAAAGTATTCCAGAGCTAGGTGCAGTGGCTCATGCCTGTAATTCTAGCACATTAGGAGTCCAAAGCAGGAGGATTGCATGAAGCCAGGAGTTAGACACTAGCCTGGGCAATGAAGTGAGACCGCGCCCCCTACACCCAAATCCATTTAAAAAATAGTATTTAAAATAATATAACTTTTGCAACATAAAAAGCACAAAGGGAAAAAAAATCAAACCTCTCCTCTCAATAAGAAAATTTAAGTCTGGAAAAAAATTAAATCACTGACTCTTTATAGTCAAAAGACATTCAAATCAGAAGTTTTTAACATTTAATATCTTAGTATGCTCAGTCTCCACCCAAAGAATTTCTCTCAAATAATATCTGAGTTTCTCTGCACAACTCTGACTCCTTCAGCATCTTTAGATGGATATCACAAATTATCTCTTCAACTACACATGCTTTTTCTCTGTAAAAAATGCAAAAATTATTATAGTACTTTCAAAAATTATGCTAAGCGGGATTTTGTTTTCAGAAACTAGGACTTAAAAGAGTTTAGATTGTCATTTTAAAAAGACCACAGCAAAGACATCTGGATGGTATTTTGGAAAAATGAGAATTAGGAAAAAACAAAGGCATGTAAAGAGTCTCAAATGCATTTATATTCTTTCAAAACTCAAAAATTTGCAAATATGTCACATCTAGACACCAAGTCTTACTGAGGCTGCCTTCCTCCCCATGGTGTCTTTCTCCAATCAATATTTAATTTTTTTGGTCTAATCCAAAAAGAGTCTTATTTAAATGGAATCTGGTTTCCTTTGTAATAGTAGCCCTCTTAAAGACTCAAACTTTCTTATTTATTCTGCATTTTAGAAGAATCAGAATCAATATAACCACAAAATGGCTGCTACCATCCTTTTTCCCAATACTCTCTGCAACCACCTCCCACCAATACACCAATATGCTGGAGATCAGGTGGGAGGGAGGGTGTCCTACTGGTTCTATTTGATGGGAAAACTAGAAACAAGAAAAGAAAAATGAAGTGAAAACCCTTTAATCAGCAAAGCATATGCTTACTAACCCCAAAGCACACAGTGTTCATGGTAAAAGTGGATTGAAGAATGTGGTTTAGATAGACATCAAATAGGATCCTTATATATTCACCCATGTTTACAGTCTGGAACACTCAACCTAATGAAGGAGCTGACTTTGCCAGATACAAATAATTCAGATCTTCCACATTTACCAGTTACTTACAGGAAAAGGAGAGAGGAAGACAACGAGAGAAACTGACAGAAAACCCATACAGAGATAGGAAAAGAGAAAGGAGACAAAGAGAAACACAGAACAGATGAAGGGATAGAGACAGGTAAAAAGAAAGAAACAGAGAGAGAGATAAGGGGTGGGTTAATTGAGGATATTTGGCCTGCCTTTAGAAAGCAATTGTAGGACTTTGACCCAAGTGTTCGTACCACGTGGAAGCAGAAAACAGAGAAGAGTCCTTCCATTAATCTTTCTACTCATCTATGAGGTGGTCAGAGCAAGGAGAATGGTAAAGTATATTTCCAATATTGCTCACTATACATCTGAGTTTCACAAATTATATTAACTACACTTTATCTTATGAGCAGGAGCAATAAAGAGATTTGTAGAAGATGGAACTGCCTTCTAGCATGATGCCAAAGGACACATTGTCTAGAGAAGTGCTCTCCTCTGAGAGCCCAGATAGGAATGTAGAGAAAAGAAAAAGATTTCGTCCACCATACGCACCACTTTGTAGATTTTAAGGTGGATTTCTATGGCAGGTTGTCTAATAGTGTCTGCAGCCATGAACATAAAAGTGACTGATAAATAGAAATGTTGGAGAACTTTATGCAGAGGAGGTAACAATTATAAGAAGTTAAAAAAATTAAGTAGGATTTTCATCAGGTTGTCAAATTAAAAAGACCATTCCAGGTAATAAGAGCAAAAAGCTAGGGATGTAAACTATATGTCTTGTTTAACAAATAATGAGATTCAGTCAGAAAATGGTTGTGTGACTGGAATTGATAGAGAAGGAGAAATGGAGAGGTGGTGTATGCATGTGAGGGTGCTGAAGTATGTAAAGAAGTCTACTTGTTATTATGCTATGGTTATTTTAAATGTCATCAAGAATTTATATCTTAATCTCTTAATCTTTAGCAATCGAAAACCAATAAAGGAATGTTCAGTAGAGGAATGACAGAATATGATGAGTGATTTAAGAAAAAAATATCTCTGGTGGCCGTTTCAAATGTGAGGAAGACAAACTAAAGTTGATGTAATCACAAGGTCTTTCTGGCCCAAACAATCTCATCCACGTCACTGGTACAATGGTCCCCATGAAGTATGAGGTTTTATGATATTTGCACAAGACAGAACCTCTCTGACAACTTTGGGCCTCTGTAGCTTTTTGTAATGCTCTGAGTGAGTCTTTGACAAATCTCGCTATGATACCAGCAGAGTTCAAGGCTTTATGTAATAGGCCAAAGACAATGGAGAAGATCTAGACTCGGAGAGTTGGAGTGAATAACATTCCCAATTGGCAAACTTAATTTCCTGTTCTTTGTGCCTAGTGACCAGCTACAAAATAGTTCTCAACCTTGGATGGCATCACTGACTTGAAAATGCTAGGTAATTTACAGAAGTGTGTTTGATTATTGAAATCACCGGGGAGTACTGCTGAATTTTACTAAACAGGGTTCAGAAATGCTAACCTTCCTGAAACATGTAGGGCAGGTCCTTAGCAATAACTACCATCATAACTATCACATTCAAAATGCCAATAGTGCTCCTATGAGAAAAACTGTTACATCAATATTTATCAAAGTGTTCTGGGGAACATTTTAGTCCCAAAGAATTCTGCGTAAAACAAACTAGTACCCAGACGTAAACACACATATATACAGTCAACTAATTTTTGACAAAGGTGCTAAGAATACAGAATAAGGAAAGAATAGTCTCTTCTATAAATTATACCATAAAAACTAGATGTCCCCATGAAAAAGATCAAAACTAGACCCTTATAATACATCTTACACAAAATCAACTCATAATGTATTAAAGACTTAAAAGTAAGACCTGAAACAATAAAATTTCTAAGAGAAAACATAAGGACAAGCTCCTTAACATAAGTCTTGGCAATGCTTTTTTGAATTTTACACCAAATGTACAGGGGACAAACACAAAAATGAATAAGTGGAATTACAGCAAACTAAAAGTCTTTGCACAGCCAAGGAAACAATCAACAAAACAAAAGGCAACCAAAAGAATGGGAGAAAAAAATGCGAATCATATATCTGATAAAAAGCCAATATTCAAAATATTAGAGAACACATGCATCTCAAAATTAAGGATAATAAATAAACACAATTTTAAAATAGGCAAAGGACCTAAGATTTTTCAAAGAAGACATACAAATGACCAACAGGTATATATTATATAAAAATGTTCAACATCACTAATCATCAAGAAAATGCATATCAAAACAGCAATGAGCTATTACTTCACACCTGTTATGATGGCTATTATTTTTAAAAAATGAAAGGCAAGTGTTGGTGAATGTGGAGAAAGGGGAATTCTTTAACACTGTTGGTGAGAATGTAAATTGTTTATAGCCATTATAGAAAACAGTATGGGGTTTCCTCAAAAAAATAAAAATAGCACTACCATGCGGTTTAGCAATCCCAATTCTGAGTTTATAGCCATGGGAATAAAAGAACTGTATCAAAGAGATGTTTGCACTCTAATGTTCATAGCAGCATTATTGACAAAAGCCCATCTACAACAGAATGGATAAAGTATGGTATATGTTATTCAATTGAATATTATTCAGCTTTAAAAAAGGAAATCCTATCTTTTGTGACAACATGGAGGAACCTGGAGGACACCATGTTAAGTAAAATAAACCTGACAGAAAGGAAAACATTGCATGCCCTCACTTATATGTGGAATTTACAAAGAAGTCAAACTCATAGTAACGGAGAGTAGATTGGTGGTTATTAGTGGATGCGGGGTGAGGAAAAAGGGGACATATTAGTTAAAGGACACAAAGTTTCATTTAAAGATAAATAAGTTTCATAGGCCTAATGTACACCATGATTGCTATAGCTAATAATAATGTGTTGTATATTTGAAATTTGCTGAGAGTAGATCTAGGTATTCTCACCACATACACACAAATGGTAACTATGTGAGATAATGAATATGGTAATTATCTGTATTGTGGTAATTATTTCACAATGTATATGCATCTCAAAACATCAGTTTGTACATCGTGAATGCATGCAATTTTTATTTGTCAATCATACTTCAAAAAAGCTGGGGGGGGGAAACAAAGAAACTATTCTGCAATAAGTTAGTTTGCCAATTCTGAATACTATACTTCCTCCTAAGAGAAATTCATACATTTGCATAGGTAAATAATTAAACACATCCATTATGCTTTAAGTAATTTGATTTTTAAAAACATATGTGTTTATAACATCCTGTGGACTACTTTCAAATATGTACACTTCAAATAGCAAAGGAAACTGCTGGTTCTCAAATCTGCTTTTGATTAGACTCAACTAGGGATCTTAAAAATAATCCTGGTGTAAGATTCCCACCTCCAGAGATTTTGGTGATGCCTATGCATCAGTGTTTTTTTTAAACTCCTTTGGGGATTTTAATAATCTAGCCAGGCTGACAACTACTGCTTTGAATTATCACTGCCTTTACTCAACAGGCACTCATTTCTCATGACAGATGCCAATGGCATTTGCTTATTTGTTTATTTATTTAGAAGCTGTCTTAGTTTGAATTAGTATAACAGCATGATAAGCAAAAAATCAAAATCAGGACTATAATCATATTTGCAGGTCTATCTTCAGATATCAGAGCAACCACAGGCTTATGTCTTTCAAGTTTCATTTTTCTCATTTAAGAAATGACAAACTAAGCATGCATTGTTTTATCACATGGCAATAATAATTGAAAGAGAAATAAATCTTCTGTTGGATGGACCACATTTTGAAGAGACATCACAAAAATCACTACAGACCAAGGAGAGGCACATATTTAGAAAGACGACTCCAGCAAATTACAGAAATAGATGCAAAAAAGAGAGACTCGAGGTGGGAACGGTCAGCGGGACTTACCAAATAACCAGAGAAGAGATTATGAAGTTTCAAATCATGGCTGGGCATTAAGGATGAAGGAAATGACTCAAGTCGAAGTATTTCTTTGTTAGGATCTTTCTGGAATGCTTACTGGTCTAAGTGAGAAAAATGAGAAAATGAAAATTTTTACATATAGCTCCAAGATTTTTAGTTCAGGAAGCTAAAATACAGGAGAATGAAATAATTTAGAAGACACACATTTAGAAACACTTTTTTTTTTAAAGTAGATATTTAAAACCATAAAAATTTAGATATTTATCCAGGCAGAAAAAAATAAAGAAATTAAAGGGAAAGACAGAGAATAGAACTTGAGAAACATCTACATAAGGGATGACAGGGAGAAGAAAAGCAAGTGAAGGAGAAATAGATAAAATGATTAGAGGATGACAAAATCACAGAAAACCAAAATCAATGGGGAAGAGGAAATAACAGGACCAGGGTACAGAGAAATGTCAAAGAAAGAGAACAAAGAAAAACTCATTGTTCTAGCCACTAGGAACCTACTGCTGACCTGTAAGAGTTGTTTCCTATGCTGAATGGAAGTGCAGTCAGATTAGAGAACACAAGAAATGGGGAGTTGGACTGTGAAATGAGGGCAACCCTGAAAAGGTCAAGAGAAAGTTTATCAATGGAGAGACCTGATGAGTTTCTGGGAAGACTGAAAGGACTGAAGTAGGGTGTCATAACGGGATAGAAGTGGGGTTTGGGAGGACAGATGAAAGAACAAGTTATAAGAGAAATCAAAGAAGAGGGGTAAGGGTATAGAGAGCATTAGCTTCTGAAGGGTAGAAAGTCTCCTTCCTCTGAAGCAGCAGCAGGTTTTTAGAAAAGTAAGACACCAAGTATGATGGCTAATTTGTGTTAATTTGCCTGGCCCATGGTGTCCATATATTTGGTCAAACATTATTCTGGATGTTTCTATTAAGGTGCTTTTGAGATGAGATTAACGTTTAAATTGGTGAATTTTAAATATGCAGTTTACCCTACATAATCTCATACAATCAGTTGAAGGCCTTAGTAGAACAGAGACTGATCTAGAATTCTACCAGAGCAAGAAGGAATTCAATAAGTAGACTGCCTTTGGACTTTAAGTCTGGCTAATTCTGTGTATAAATACACACAAACACATACACATACACACACACACATAAATATGTGTATACAGGTACACATATATACAGATCTGTGTTTCTGTGTGTTTTTAAAAACACATACATATACATCATATTGTTTTTCTCTTTCTGAAGAACCTTAACTAATACACCAGGTTATCTGCCAAGAAGAAGAAAGTGTGTAAGAGATAGGTGGCGAGTATCTATTGTGGAAAAAAACAAATAGAAGTACTGAAGGTCCAGTTGAAGTTTAACAAATTTGTCTTATATTTACCCAAGATGTCTTTTTCTTAGTGGTGACATTCTGGGAATTTAGAAGAAAAATGTTATTAATAACTGTTACTGAATTTCTCCCTTATTTTGAATAGAAAACAATGTAAAAGAAGTCTCTATAATATTAGTGAGAATTTTTTCTTTAGTGTATTAAAAGATTTGAAAAAACAAATGTCAGAACTATTAACATTTCATCCTCTTCATGATCACAAAACTGATGACAAAAAATATCATAAGCATCTGATTGAATTGGGTCATTAGTCTAGTAACTACTCTAAAATCGGTGAGTGTGAAAACTTGTGCTAACTGAGAGAAAAAAAAATAATCTCTGTCATCAGCTTCTATAAGAGTGATTTTGACTGCTCATCAAATACAAAAAGATGTTTTAGGTGATTTATTGCCTGTCATAACAGATTCAGGCTGAAACCCTAGGTATACCTTACTCAGTGTCAATCTGATCTATAAAAAGATAAGTGGCACTCCTGAAGTTTTATGGACACACAGAAAATCAGGAAAGAAGTTAAATGTAAACACCGCAAAATCCATTTCGTATTTGTCCAGTGTCTACTGTTATAGCATGTTTGAATAGAATTTCAAAAGGTAGTGTGGTCCAAGGAGAGAGTATTTAGATGAAATTACTCACATAGAGTAATTACAAAGTCCTCAATGACAGATTTGGAGCATGTCAATCTTCAAACTCTCAGAGACTTCATTTTGAAGTCTGTAAAAGTCTCCATTCCAATTTACCGTTCTTCACCCAATGGGGTTTTACTAAAAATGTGAAGAGTTCAAGTTAATTTAATAGTAATTATTGATGCCTATAGTGTCTACACAGAAATAATCATCACTATGTTTTCTACTAACTAGGAATCAATAGTATTCCTGTTATAGTTACCCACACCATCCCTTCCCTTTTTAATGGATGTGGCCTTTTGAGGGATAAAGGTATTGTTAGGTGAAAATATAATGAAGAAAAAGTGGAAGTCATTTGTCTGGCAGATCTTAGGAACTTTAACTGATGCATGGCCTTGCCTGGACAAAGTCTTTCTAAGGAGAGATTTCACTGCTTAAGAGTTAATGTTAAAATAGCAAAATAATACAACCAAACTCCCACAGTTCCTGTCTCTTCTCATCATCCCATATAATACAAAAGATTAAAAAATGTTTAAACCTAACTTGTCCCATTGCCTTCCTTTATCTTTGCAAGAATTATTCCTTTACAAAAAAATTTGAGGACTATGATTTAGAGAAGCAACCTCTTATTACAAGAGTTTTTTCCTGTGTAGGAGTGAAGAAGAAAATACAGCAGTGGTGTTCTAAAGGACTTTTTTTTTTAGAAAAACAGGAAGAATTGAGGAATGTCCAGATAAATTATTCCAATAGTAGTTATTCCCTTTTGTTATCCTTTGAGGAGCCTTGGGAAAATAGGGAAAGGGCAGTCAGTCAATTTTAATTCAAAACATATTTCTTTAATACACTTTAAAATGTACTCAAAAATATGGAGAAAACCATAAAAAGTAAAAATCTGTTACAATGCCAACCTTTAAATTTTAATCCTACAGAGAATTTTAGCTCTTTCAATATTCTAGAACCAGAAGCAATCATGAGTAACAACATTATGTATATACTTCATGTTTTTGTGAACTCAAAAAGGCATATTTCTATGCATAACATATTTGTACTTGCCAAACTTCCATCAAAATGCAGTATGTTTCTCTATGCACTTGAATCAGGAGACCCTGTAACTTCTTGATTAATAGATGTTAAATGAAATAATGCTATGCTGGTTACAGATCCAGCCCTTAATTATACTGACAACTTCTACTACCTCTTTCTTGAAACATGCTTTGGAAGCTCCCTCTCTGAACTCAGTTTTCATGTTGTATGAAGCCTATACATATAGCAATGTCTTGTGTAGCAATCTCTTCAATAGCTCCAGCTAAGCTCCCCTTCAGTAGTAGCATCAACTGCCATCTATGGGATGCCTATCCTGGTTTCCTCCAATTACTGCTATCACTACTATCATTGAAAAAACATGCTTAAGAAAACTCAAGAAAGAATGGCTCGGGTTAGCCAAGTCAACCTATAGAACTATGAAAGATATATCTATATATCTATATCTATATATCTATATCTATATCTATTTGTATTAAGATACTCAGTTGGGGGTAGGTTGTTATACAGTAATAGATAATCGAAACAATCTTTTCATATTTTGAATTTTCTTCTAGTGGAATTACAATGAATGTGGTAAGAAGATATTTCAGTGTCATTTGCAATAATATTTTTCTCTTTTAGCAGTATACAAATTAATGGTTCGATTATAATCAGTACATCTAATAACTAATGGTATCTTAGATTCAATAAAATATAATTCTTCATGATGCTGTGAATGAAAAGCCTAACAGGTGTGATGATTGAGATGTGTTGGGGTATGTGTGGAAGACTTGGTATGCAGATTATACAGACCCTAAACAGCTAGGGTTGCAGGACCAGAGGTAAGAAGTGACAAAAAGGAAGGTACAGAACAGGATGACTAGGAGCACAAAAATAACCATCTACATCACAATATCTAGTGGAGCTTAAAAGTCAAGCTGTTGCAAAGAGGTAGCAGAAAATCGGTTTGGAGGTAGACACTTTATATTTCAGGATAATAGCTATATTAAAGTGCAGACCTCTAAGTGATAATAATGAACTTAATAAATTGCGAGAAATTGGGCAAGGCATTTTATCTTCCCCATTTCAGTTGCTTTATCTAAAAAAAATGAAGAAAATTATATTTTTCTGCAGGATTATTGTGATGGTATTATAAAATAATGTTTATGAAAAAAATTTAAACTGTAAATTGATAATATATGTATTTTATTAATATTGTTAAAGTGAAGTGATGGCTTCATATACCAGATTCTGAGCCAAAATTTAGCCCAGGATTCTATCTTTATTTTATTTTAAAATATTGAGCCTATGAAGTATATGATCATATTTAGATCACAGGAATGCAAAAATTTCTAACAAATATAAGCATATCAGATACAGTAACATACAAAAAGTATAATACCTCATCATAAAGTAGAATTTATCCCAGTAATGTATGGTTTGAAAAAAATTAAAAATTAAACATTATAATTCACCATACTCACTGACTGAAAGGGCAAATCATGTGATTATCTCAAAGCAGAAGTAAATATTTCACAAAAATCAACATCCATTTATGATAACCACAATAAGAAAAAACCTTTTAAAAAACTATGAAGAAAACTTCCAAAAATTGATCAAGTGTATCTACAAAAATCCTATAGCTAACTTCATAATTAATTCTCAAAGATGGAATGTTTCGCCCCTAATGTCAGGGACAAGACAATGATTTCTTCTCTCACCACTCATATTCGAGATTGTGCCACGTTATTATAACCAGTAGAGCAGAGAGAGTAAAGACATACTGCTTGGAAAGGAAGTCATAAAATTTCTCTTTTTTTGCCAGACGACATGATACAACATACCAAAAATTCCAAAGAAACACAAAAATTATAAATATTAATTAAAAATTAGGCTGGAAGCAGTGGTTCACACCTGTAGTCCCAGTACATTGGGAGGCTGAGGTGGGCGGATCACTTGAGGTCAGGAGTTCGAGACCAGCCCGGCCAACATGGTGAAATCCTGTCTCTACTAAAAATACAAAAATTAGCCAGGCATGGTGGTAGATGCCTGCAATCCCAGCTACTTGGGAGGCTGAGGCAGAATTGCTTGAACCCAAGAGGTGGAGATTTCAGTGAGTCAAGATCACGCTACTGCCGTCCAGCCTGGGCAACAGAGTGAGACTCCACCTTAAAAAAAAAAAGAGAGAGAGAGAAAAAAAAAAAAAGAATACAAAGTCAACATATAAAAATTACTTGGATAATAAAAATATCATTCACAAAATAGTATTAAAATGCATAAAACCCTTATGGATAAATCTAACAAAATGTATACAGAAACATGTACAAAATTTTTTGTGCTGAAAAATATAAGACATTGAAGGGAGAAATCAAAACCAAAATAAGTTAACTGAACTATGCACCATGTTCACAAATTGAAAGTCTCAGTGTAGGTGATAAATCAATTCCCACAAAATCTATCTATACACACAACATAATTTTTTTATTTATTTTTTATTTTTTTTAAATTTATTTATTATTATTATACTTTAAGTTGTAGGGTACATGTGCATAACGTGCAGGTTTGTTACATATGTATACTTGTGCCATGTTGGTGTGCTGCACCTATCAACTCGTCATTTACATCAGGTATAACTCCCAATGCAATCCCTCCCCCCTCCCCCCTCCCCATGATAGGCCCCAGTGTGTGATGTTCCCCTTCCTGAGTCCAAGTGATCTCATTATTCAGTTCCCACCTATGAGTGAGAACATGCGGTGTTTGGTTTTCTGTTCTTGTGATAGTTTGCTAAGAATGATGGTTTCCAGCTGCATCCATGTCCCTACAAAGGACACAAACTCATCCTTTTTTATGGCTGCATAGTATTCCATGGTGTATATGTGCCACATTTTCTTAATCCAGTCTGTCACTGATGGACATTTGGGCTGATTCCAAGTCTTTGCTATTGTGAATAGTGCTGCAATAAACATAATCCAGCATATAAACAGAACCAAAGACAAGAACCACATGATTATCTCAATAGATGCAGAAAAGGCTTTTGACAAAATTCAACAGCCCTTCATGCTAAAAACGCTCAATAAATTCGGTATTGATGGAACGTACCTCAAAATAATAAGAGCTATTTATGACAAACCCTCAGCCAATATCATACTGAATGGGCAAAAACTGGAAAAATTCCCTTTGAAAACTGGCACAAGACAGGGATGCCCTCTCTCACCACTCCTATTCAAAATAGTGTTGGAAGTTCTGGCTAGGGCAATTAGGCAAGAGAAAGAAATCAAGGGTATTCAGTTAGGAAAAGAAGAAGTCAAATTGTCCCTCTTTGCAGATGACATGATTGTATATTTAGAAAACCCCATTGTCTCAGCCCAAAATCTCCTGAAGCTGATAAGCAACTTCAGCAAAGTCTCAGGATACAAAATTAATGTGCAAAAATCACAAGCATTCTTATACACCAGTAACAGACAAACAGAGAGCCAAATCATGAATGAACTTCCATTCACAATTGCTTCAAAGAGAATAAAATACCTAGGAATCCAACTTACAAGGGATGTAAAGGACCTCTTCAAGGAGAACTACAAACCACTGCTCAGTGAAATCAAAGAGGACACAAACAAATGGAAGAACATACCGAACATACCATGCTCATGGATAGGAAGAATCAATATCGTGAAAATGGCCATACTGCCCAAGGTAATTTACAGATTCAATGCCATCCCCATCAAGCTACCAATGAGTTTCTTCACAGAATTGGAAAAAACTGCTTTAAAGTTCATATGGAACCAAAAAAGAGCCCGCATCTCCAAGACAATCCTAAGTCAAAAGAACAAAGCTGGAGGCATCACGTTACCTGACTTCAAACTATACTACAAGGCTACAGTAACCAAAACAGCATGGTACTGGTACCAAAACAGAGATATAGACCAATGGAACAGAACAGAGTCCTCAGAAATAATACCACACATCTACAGCCATCTGATCTTTGACAAACCTGAGAGAAACAAGAAATGGGGAAAGGATTCCCTATTTAATAAATGGTGCTGGGAAAATTGGCTAGCCATAAGTAGAAAGCTGAAACTGGATCCTTTCCTTACTCCTTATACGAAAATTAATTCAAGATGGATTAGAGACTTAAATGTTAGACCTAATACCATAAAAATCCTAGAGGAAAACCTAGGTAGTACCATTCAGGACATAGGCATGGGCAAAGACTTCATGTCTAAAACACCAAAAGCAACGGCAGCAAAAGCCAAAATTGACAAATGGGATCTCATTAAACTAAAGAGCTTCTGCACAGCAAAAGAAACTACCATCAGAGTGAACAGGAAAACTACAGAATGGGAGAAAATTTTTGCAATCTACTCATCTGACAAAGGGCTAATATCCAGAACCTACAAAGAACTCCAACAAATTTACAAGAAAAAAACAAACAACCCCATCAAAAAGTGGGCAAAGGATATGAACAGACATTTCTCAAAAGAGGACATTCATACAGCCAACAGACATATGAAAAAATGCTCATCATCACTGGCCATCAGAGAAATGCAAATCAAAACCACAATGAGATACCATCTCACACCAGTTAGAATGGCGATCATTAAAAAGTCAGGAAACAACAGGTGCTGGAGAGGATGTGGAGAAATAGGAACACTTTTACACTGTTGGTGGGATTGTAAACTAGTTCAACCATTATGGAAAACAGTATGGCGATTCCTCAAGGATCTAGAACTAGATGTACCATATGACCCAGCCATCCCATTACTGGGTATATACCCAAAGGATTATAAATTATGCTGCTATAAAGACACATGCACAAGTATGTTTATTGCAGTATTATTACAACATAATTTTAATCAAAACTACATTAGACTTTTTAGAAAATGGCAATTTAAAAACTTATGTGGGAAAACAAAGGACCTCAAATAGTCAAAATAATTTAAAAATATGAATAAATTTGGAGAACTTGTATGACTTCATGGCATCATTTGAAAAAAGCAATTAAAGCAGTATGGGATGGGTGTAGCATGGTTATAGATTTCAATAAAATTGTAAAGATATCATATACTTCTGGTTGGAATGGAAAGTCACACAGCCAGTTTTGAAAACAGGTTAGTAGTTTAACCAATTTAATCAAATACTTAACATATAGCCCAGCAATCCCAATCTTGTTTTATCCAAGAGTAATAAAAAGTTGTGTCTACACACAAAGACCTGTACCTCAATGTTTATAGCAATTTTATTCATAATAGTCAGAAAATAACAACCCCATATTCATCAACCAGTAAATAACAATTTTTCTACATCCATAAGGAATTGCTGATATATAACATAAATGGATCTTGAAAATATATTATGTGGAAAAGCCAGGTTTGAATGGATTAATGTATAATTACTATACAATAAAATTATATGGCATTCTGGAAAAGACAAACTATACTGAAAGAAGCCGCCATTCCTAAAGGTTGGTGGGGTGATGGAGGGTGCTCACTACAAAGGGATATGAGGAGACTTCCAGCAGTAATAAAAATAATCTTGTTTATAGTGATGATTACATGGCTGTGAATGTTCTTAAAAATTCAGCAAACTATATAGTTTTAAAAGGTAATTTTTTCTCTATGTAAGTAATCTGTGCTTTATTTATTTATTTATTTATTTTTGAGATGGAGTTTCACTCTTGTTGCCTGGGATAGAGTGCAATGGCGCAATCTCAGCTCACCTCAACCTTCGCCTCCTGGGTTCAAGCAACTCTCCTGCCTCAGCCTCCTGAGTAGCTGGGATTACAGGCATGTGCCTGGCTAATTTTTGTATTTTTAGTAGAGATGGGGTTTCTCCATGTTGGTCAGGCTGGTCTCGAACTCCTGACCTTAGGTGATTCACCCACCTTGGCCTCCCAATAATCAGTACTTTAAAAAGTAAGCTATGTCATTTATCACAATAATAGAAAAAAGAGAAGAAAAACATTAAAATCAATAGAAGCAGAAAGGTATTTTGATAAAATGAGTAACAACTGCATTCATTTTAAGAAAAGAAACCCTAAACCTCTTAGCAAACTAGAATGAGAAGGAAATGTCTCCAACCTGATGAAAACTGTCTAATCAAATTGAAGAACATAATTAATGGTGATACAGTAAAAACTTTTCCCCTGTGAAGACCCATTATGAATACTTATAGGTTGCACTCTGCATAGTCTTTGCCAGCACGTTAAATAAAAATATAAAAATTGTATGAGAAGTAGTGTAAACATCATTACTCATAGAAAAACGATTATATATTTAGAAAACTACAAAAAATATACACAAATAATTATAACTGAATTTACCAGTATCAGTGGATATAAGAGCAATACTAAAATAATAGTTGACAGCAAAGAGAAAAACAAACTGTCATAGTCTCTTCAGGCTGCTATAACTAAATACCTGAGACTGGGTAATTTATTTAAAAATTTAGAAATTTATTTCTCACAGTTCTGGAGACTGGGAAGTCTAAGGCGAAGGCACTAGCAAACTTGGTGTCTAGTGAGTACCTGTTCTTTAGTCCTCACATGGTGAAGGAGCAAGATTGCTCTCATTTATAAGGATATATTAAAAAAAAATAAAGACACTAATCCCATTCATGAAGACAGAGACCTAATGATTTAATCACTCCCCAAAGGACCTACTCTTAATACTATTGTATTGGTGATTACATTTGAACATATTAATTTTAGGGAAACACACACCTTAAGACTATAGAGCAAGCTATTTTTAGTAATACACTTACGTTAGTGTAAAAAGGCAACATATACTTAAAGAATAAATCAAAGCAGCATACACACAAAACTATAACACACGATTGAAATAACTAAGATTGAGTATTTTAATGAATATGTTCTGTTTATAGATAGAAACACTTAGAATTGTAAATTTATCAATTTACAAATGTTCTCTAGATTTGAAATAATCCCCAGAAAAGCATCCCAGCTGGTTTTCTTATAGAAAATGACAAAATTATTCTAAAATTTATATGAGAATGTAAAGCCCAAAGAACAGCCAGGACATACGTGAAGAAAAAATTTTAATTCTTATTGATTACTAAAAAGACACTTTAATTATGACAGTGTGACACTGGTACAAGAAAAGCTAAACAGACCCCTAGCACTTACTAAAAAGTCCAGAAAAAGATTCACATAGATGGTCACTTGATATTTGATAAAGATACACTGCAAATGATTAAAGGAAAAGAGGACATTTTAAACGAATTATATGGAATTATATTCTCTCTATATAACCATATGAGAGAAAATAGACTTTGATTCCTACTTTACTACAATTCCAAGTGGATTTTAAATTTAAAAGTGAAATGTAAAACAGCAAAGCTTCTATATGATGATACAGGAGAATATTAGTGTGGTCTAGAGTTAAGTAATAATCTATTAAAGGGTCACAAAATGTACTACTAATAAAGGAAATGAACAATAAATTGTAATACGTTAATTTAAAGTTATCTGATCAACAAATTATTCCTATGAGAGTAAAAAGGACAAGTAGAAGGATAGGAAACTATATTTCTTACACATATATCTGACAAATAACACATTTAAGATATACAAAGAATATAAGGAAAATAAGGAAACCAAATAAGGAAAAAAGGAAATGACTTGACTATCTACTTTTTAAAAGAAGATATCATAATTATCAATAAACATAAAATAGTGCTCAATTTCATCCATCAGAAGGAAGCAAATTAAGATCACAATGAGATACCACTATATACCAACCAGCATGGCTTAAATAATATTAATAATTCCAGTGTAAGTTAAAATGTAAAGCTATTGGGAGTCTCATATTCTGCTGATAGAAGTAGTAAGTGGGACTGAAACATATGTAAGCAATATGCTGCAGCAATGTAATTCCCAGGTATATTCCCAACAGAAATGTGCCCCTTTTATTCACAAAAACCATGTTTATCACAGCACTATTCATGATGGTAAAAAACTAGAAAATGTTCTCCTCCTCAAATGAAACAATGAACATAAAAACCGCAAGAGCAGAATGAAGAAATTGTATGTCCGTGTGTGTGTGCGCGCACACACGCACGTGTCTGATTGCCATACATAATGAAAATGAATGAACTAGAACTACCTCATCAAAAACTGCCCAAATGAATTGATGGTGTTTGGATAGTGGTTACCTGTGCTGAGGATAGTAATAAGTGCTGAGGCATAGAAGGAGATTTCAGGTGTTACACTGCTCTCAATCTCGCTTTCTCTTTTTTTCCCCTCTATCCCTCCCCATCTGTATTAGTCAGGGTTCTCTTAGAGGGACAGAACTAATAGGATGGATGGATGGATGGATGGATGGATGGATGGATGGATGGATGGATGGAAGGAAGGAAGGAAGAAAGAAGGAAGAAGAAAGAAGAAAGGAAGGAAGGGGGGGGAGAGAGAGAGAGAGAGACAGACAGACAGACAGAGAGGGTTAGTTTATTAAGTACTAACTTACGCAATCACAAGGTCCTACAATAGGCTGTCTGCAAGCTGATGAACAAAGAGAGGCAGTCGGAGTCCCAAAATGGAAGAACTTGGAGTGCAATGTTAGAGGGCACGAAGCACCCAGCACAGGAGAAAGATTTAGGCTACGAGGCTAGACCCATTGTCTCGTAGCTTCACATTTTTCTGCCTACTTTATAGTCACTGGTGGCTGATTAGATGGTGCCCACCTGATTAAAGGTGGGTCTGCCTTCCCCAGCCCACTGACTCAAATGTTAATCTCCTTTGGCAACACTCTCACAGACACACCCAGAATCCATATTGCATCCTCCCATCCAATCAAGTTGACACTCAGTATTACCATCACACCATCCCCCCCCCTCCTTCTTCCCCTCTCTCTTTTACAAGTGGTACACTAATGAGTTTTCATTAAAAAAAAAATTCAACTTTTAGATACAGGTCATATACATATATATACACACACACAATATATACGCATATATACACTATATATACATGTAAACACTATATATAATATATACATATATACTATATATACATATACACACATATATTATACACACACACATATTTATATATGCAGGTTTGTTACATAGGAATATGGCATAATGCTGAGGTTTGTGGTACAGATCTCATCGCCCAGGTAGTGAGTATAGTACCCAATGGGTAGTTTTTCAATCTATGCTCCACTCTTCTACTTTTCCCCAGTAGTCCTGTAGTGTCTATTATTCTCGTCTTTATGTCCATGTGTACTCAATGTTTAGCTCCCATGTAAAAGTGATAACATACAGTGCTTGGTTTTCTGTTTTTACATTAATTTTTTTCGGATTATGGCCTCCAGCTACATCCATGTTGCTGCAAAGGACATGATTTTATTCCTTTTTATGGCTATGTAGTATATACCACAGTTCTTTATCCAGTCCACCACTGACAGGCACCTAGGTGGTTGGTTCCATGTTTTTGCTATTGTGAATAGTGCTGCAATAAACATACAAGTGTCTTTTTGGTAGAATAATTTGTTTTCTTTGGGGTATATACCTAGTAATGGGATTGCTGGGTTGAATGGTACCTCCATTTAAAGTTTTTTGAGAAATCTCCAAACTGGCAGTCAGTTGGGGTAGGAGCATCTCAGAAAGACATGAAGAGCCCTGGGGGATGGGCACTTACGGCTGTGCTCCATCAGAGCTGCTCCATGACAAAAAATTAAAAATGCCCCTGCACTCCAGAGCAGCTGAAGCCCTGATTCTGACTACTCTCCAGGGAGATTCTGCTACCAGCTCAAATGTCCATAGGTCCGTGGGAGATCTAGGGTCTCCTTAAAGCTAGGATCCTAAAAGGTCATGGTAAAATTAGGCCATCAATCTCTTCGCTCACCACTTCTTTAGGAGACATTCTGGTATCCTGTGCAGTGTTCCTAACTTCCTCGCTCTGGAGCCTCAGAGTCCGTACCTCTTTATCCACTCTTGGTGTTTTCTCTTTGAGGTCTGCTCAAAGAATGTTGGTTTACTTGACATTTTGGTCTGTCTCAGTGGGAGTGGAGCTTCCTTGCTATGTCTAGTTGACCATCATGTCCCTATAGCCATGTCCTTTTTTGGAAAACTCATCTATCCAAACACTTAAAATTTGTTCGCTTATATCCGTATGTGCTACATTTTGATTAAAAGAGTTAATTATAAAAATAACTTGATGACTTCTTACTTTCCTGATGTCATCTCCTTCTCCTCTACTCCCCCCATCAGTCTACCCAAATTATATGAGGCTCCTTGCTCTTCCTCAGACATACAAGTCTCAAACCCTTTGCAAGTACTATTCCTCTACATAGTGCTCCTGGGCTCGCTCGCTCTCCCATTCTCAAATATCCCTGTCACAGCCTAATTCTCCTAAACAATACATAAGTCTTTCCCTACCCTCTTCATTCTAAATTTTCTGTTTCTGTTACTCTGCTTTTATCTCCATAGTACTTAATCCTCATCTGATGTTTAGTTACTACAGTCACTTGTTTATTGACTGTCTCTCTCTGCTAGAATCTAAACTGAATTGTATGAACCTAGAAAACTGCCTGATTGTAACAGATGGATGCTAAATATTACTTGAAATGATAAATTAATCTCCTATTCCCAACATCAAGTTTTGAAAATGCTCATTTTATATATTTGCTTCAAATCCTATTTTAAAATAGGAAGTATTTGTGGATAAAGTTTAAGTGTCTTTGCCTCCATTTCCAGTCTTAATGTGAAATCCTTCTTTGGGGCAAAATTGCCATGAATTTTATTCTTATCTCTAAGTCATTTTATTTTACATTTGCTACTGTGTACCTGTAAATCATATACAATATCTTACGCTTTTTAAAACTAAATAAATAGCATACAATATGTATCCCTCTGAAACTTGCTTAGGACACAGTGCACTTCAAGATTCCACAACATTGTTTCAGGACCTAATCCATTCTTCTTAACAGCGGAGTTATATTTTGTAATTATACTCCAACCTAGTACCCATCTTTTTATGGTTGGTATTTTATTTTTAGTTACAATTTTTATATCTGCAACAAACAATATCGTAGTGAAGAAGCTTGTACATGTCTTTAGGTAGAAACACAAAGTTTCTCTAAAACAGTGACTCCTAAAAGTCTGGTCACCAGAATTGCCTCATAATCATGTCTCAGGAAATCACTAAAAATTTAAAATAAGTTTCATCTCTTATTTTCCTAGAACTTATTTCTAAAAATGACTAATACCTTTAGAGAGACTTTAACAGTATTTGGACCAATTGTCATACTAATTGACAGATTGTTTTCGGTAATTTAAGACAAATTATATCTTTCCTCAGGCAGTATTTAAGACAGCTTGTTTCACAACCTTCTCATAAACATTATCTTTTTAAAAAATGTTTATCTTTTCTAAAAAATATTTTTGATAGATAAAAAATTATAATGAAGCTACATAATAATTTGCATAACTTGAGATTATTAGTGAGGTTGAAAATGTGATTTTTGTCTTTTAGTGAATTAACTATATTTCCTTTATTTTTTATAGAATTATATATTTATATCCTCTGATCCCATTGGTTTAGAGAAATTAATATTTTTAATAATTAATTATATATCAATTTACTTACTTTGCTTTTATTAATACATGATTATTTTCTAAACTAGGGCCAATAAAATTCACATATACTTGCTTTTGACTTTTTGTTATTTGTTAACTCATTTATTACATCAAACTCATCATGTCGTCTAAAATTTATTTTATTGTATGGCATAGCTCCTCAAATTTATTGTCATTTGGTTTTCCTGAAATTTTAATTTAGGAAGTTTGCAGCTGGACAGGGTTGTTCATGCCTGTAAACCCAGCACTTTGGGAGACCAAGGCAGGTGGATCACATGAGGTCAGAAGTTTGAGACCAGCCTGGCCAATGTAGTGAAACCCCGTCTCTACTAAAAATACAAAAATTAGCCAGGCATGGTGGCACACACCTGTAGTCCCAGCTACTTGGGAGGCTGTGGCAGGAGAATTGCTTGAACCCAGGAGGCAGAGGTTGCAGTGAGCAGAGATTGCACCCCTGCACTCCAGCCTGGGTGACAGAGCGAGACTCTGTTTCAAAAAAAAAAAAGAAAAAAAAAAGCTTTCACTCAAGTCAGGTTATAACTAATTTATTTACAAACTCACCACTCAGGTCATCAGATGCCCCTGGAGATATTTGACATGCAAAATTTAAGGTGTCAATTATATAAGAGTCTCAATTTTTCTCAAGCAAGTGTTTACTTTCCAGAAATGTAAATTGTTGCATTTAATAATTATATCTTAAATCCAGTTTTCAAGTAGACTGTCAGTTTGATCTCAAAGGTGAGGCACAGCAGGTATAAACAAGCAAACAGCAGGAAGTATGTTGTCTTTTAATGCTTGGGAAAGCCAGCCCTATTCTCAATGGTAGAATCCTTGCTGTAATCATTGCCACTTTTTCTTCACTTAATGTATACAATTTAGAAGTACTCTTTGACCTCATTCTTTCCTTCAAATCGGCTGTTTTCCGCACTTTGAGAGATTCACCAAAAGAACTATAATTTCCTCATCCTCAGGCTCAAAACCTTGATATTAAATGTTACCAAATATTCCTTAAAATCATAATACCTAAAGCTACTGTTACAGGCCAGTAACGGCAATTTCTAGCAAGTATTTTATTAATATGTATCCTGAAAAATAAAATCTAACCAGGACATATTATAGCATCTCTCCATTTAAAAACTTATAAATATGAATGAATAAAAAGTTGTGCACAAAAATATTTTTGTAGTATTGTTTATAATATGCCTAATATGGAAACCATGTGAATATCTAATTTATGATAGAATTTGTCAGATGTTTACCATATCAAGTCGAATTGGATAGACTTCCACTATGGACTACTATTTAGCCATTAATATTTCTAAATAGATTTTATAATATTAAAAATGTCATGTAATATTTGAAATGGAGGATAGAAAAATTATATGATCATGATTTTTAAAAAATAAGAAAAATAACCAGAAAACTATACAAAAGAAAAAAAGCACGAGGGGTCTAGGGTGACTTTCTCCTCTTTTGTTATTCATGTTCTATATTTTACAATAATCTATAGTGCACCTGTATTACTTCTGTAATAATAAATTAGCAAACTTATTGATTACATGATGGATTCTTCTCTTCTAAAATTCAGTCACATAAAACATTTTTCATTCATCTTTTACAACTACTTATGTAAACCGCTTCCTTTACACTTCTACTTCAATATTGGTTTTCAAACCCTATTGCCACTTGCCTACCACACTGCAGTAGGCACTGAGTCTTCTTCCTTCATATCCCCCTCCTTCAATCCTCATTCACGTTATGTAAGCCAATATGGTCATATTACCTGAAGAGGCATTTAAAATGAAATTTGTAGATAAAACATGGCTTTTTTATTTGAATACAAACTATTTAGGCATGATGAACATCTTCTAAAGAAATATTTCAGGAAAGCCTAATGTAAATGTATAGTCTCTAAAAGTCTTCCACATTTGTTATGTGGAAAAGCTATGCTGCCTTGTGCTACTGCAAGGCAGTATTTTTATTTTTAGCGCTGGGGTACATGTGCAGGATATGCAGGTTACATAGGTAAACGTGTGCCATGGTGGTTTGCTGCATCTATCCACCCATGACCCAGATATCAAGCCCAGCATGCATTAGCTGTTTTTCCTAATACTCTCCCTCCCTCACCACCCCAACAGGCCCAAGTGTGTGCTGTTCCCTCCCTGTGTCAATGTGTTCCCCTTGTTCGTTCAGTTCTCATTTATAAGTGAGAATATGCGGTGTTTGATTTTCTGCTCCTGTGTTAGTTTGCTGAGGATAATGGCTTCCAGCTTCATTCATGTCACTACAAAGGACATAATCTCATTCCTTTTTTTATGAGTGCATAGTATTCCATGGTGTATATGTGCCACATTTTCTTTATCCAGTCTATCACTAATGAGCATTTGGGTTGATTCCATGTCTTTGCTATTGTGAATAGTGCTGCAATGAATATATGCGTGCATGTATCTTTGTAATAGAATAATTTATATTCCTTTGGGTATATACCCAGTGATGGGATAGATGGGTCAACTGGTAGTCTGTGTCTAGGTCTTTGAGGAATCACTGCACCATCTTCCACTATGGTTGAACTAATTTACATTCCCACCAACCATGTAAAAGTTTTCCTATTTATCCACAACCTACCAGCATTTGTTGTTTCCTGACTTTTTAATAATCACCATTCTGACTGGCATAAGATGGTATCTCACTGTGGTTTTGATTTCCATTTATCTAATGATCAGTGATGTTGAACTTTTTGGCGTATGTTTGCTGGCTGCCTGAATTTCTTCTTTTAAGAAGTGTCTGTTCATGTCCTTTGCCCACCTTTTAATGGTGGTGTTTTTTCCTTGTAAATTTGTTTTAGTTCCTTGTAGATTTTGGATATTAGACCTTTCTCAGATGGATGGCTCGCACCCCATTCTGTAGGTTGCCTGATTTCACTCTGATGATAGTTTCTTTTGCTGTGCAGGAGCTCTTTAATTAGATCACATTTGTCAATTTTTGTTTTTATTGCAATTGCTTTTGGTGATTTCATCATGAATTCTTTGTCTTTGCCTATGTCCTGAAAGGTATTGCCTGGATTTTCTTCTAGAGTTTTTATAGTTTTGGGTTTTACATTTAAGTCTTTAATCCATCTTGAGTTACTTTTTGTTTGAGGTGTGAAGAAGGGGTCCAGTTTCAATTTTCTGCTTACAGCTAGCCAGTTCTCCCAGCACCATTTATTAAATAGGGAATTATTACCCCCATTGCTTATTTTTGTCAGGTTTGTCAAAGAGTGCTATGTTGTTTTGGTTATAGTAGCCTTAGAATGTAATTTGAAGTCTGGCAGCATGATGGCTCCAGCTGTGCTCTTTTTGCTTAAGATTGTCTTGGCTATACGAGCCTTTATTTTGGTTCCATATGAATTTTACAGTAGTTTTTCTAATTGTGTGAAGAATGTCAATAGTAGTTTAATGAGAATAATATTGAATCTATAAATTACTTTGGGCAGTATGGTCATTTTCACGATATTGATGCTTCCTATCCATGAGCATAGAATTTTCTTTTTAATTTGTTTTGTGTCTTCTCTGGTTCCCTTGAGAAGTGGTTTATAGTTCTCCTTGAGGAATGGTTTGTAGTTCTCACTGTTCTTCTTAGCTGTATTTCTAGGTATTTTATTCTCTTCAAAGCAATTGTGAATGGGAGTTCATTCCTGATTTGGCTCTAACAATCTGGCTTTAGACCAAATCAAGGCAGTCCCATTTACAATAGCTACAAAAAAATTTGCCTACAAACATATTTAACCAAGGAGATGAAACATCTCTATCAGGAGAGTTATAAATCACTGTAAATTACTGTTGAAATAAATCATAGATGGCACAAATGGGTGGAAAAATATCCCATGCTCATGGACTAGAAAAATCAATATTATTAAAATGATCATACTTCCCAAAGCAATCTACATATTTACATAATTCCCATTAAATTTTCAACATCCTTTGTCACACAATTAGAGAAAACAATCGCAATATTCATATGAAACTAAGAAGAGACCATGAATAGACAAACAAATCCTGAGCAAAAAGAACAAAGCTGGAGGCATCACATTACCCCACTTAAAATAATACTATAAGGCTATTGTAACTAAAAGAGCATAAAACTGGCATAAAAATAGACACATCAGTCAATAGAAGAGACCAGAGAATGCAGAAATAAAGCCACATACCTAAAACCAACCAATCTTTGACAAAGGGAGAAAAAAAGATGCACTGGGGAAAGGACACCCTATCCAATAAATGAAGGCTGGAAAATCGGATAGCCATATGCCAAAGAATGAAACTGGACCCATACCTCTCATCACACACAAAAATTAATTCAAGATGAATTAAAGACTTAAATATAAGACTTGAAACTATAAAAATTCTAGAAGAAAACCTAATAAAACCTTTTTTGGACATTAGTCAAGGCAAAGAATTTATGATCAAGTCTTCAAAAGCAAATGCAACAAAAACATAAATAGGCAAATAATATTGAAATAAGCTTCAAAGCTTCTGCATGACAAAAAATAATCAATAAACAACCCAAAAAATGGGGAAAATATTTGCAACGTATGCAAGTATGCATCAAAACAAAAAAGGACTAGTATCCAAAATCCAGAAGGAACTCAAACAGCTCAACACAAAAAAGACAAATAATCCTATGAAAAAGTGTACAAGACATTAACAATTTTCAAAAGAAGACATATAAGAAACCAACAAATACATGAAAAATATGCTCAATGTCACTAATAATCTGAGAAATAGAAATTAAACCACAATGAAAGACCATCTTACACTAGTCAGGATGACTGTTATTTAAAAGTCAAAACAACACATGCTGCCAAGGATGCAGAGGAAAAGGAACGCATGTACACTTTTGGTGGGAAAGTAAATAGGACATTCTTTACAGAAGACAGTATGGTGATTTCTCTAAGAACTAAAAATAGAACTACTATTCAATCCAGGTATCCAACTACTGAATATATACCCAAAGAGAAAGAAATAATTATATCAAAGAGATACCAGCACTTGTATGTTTATTGCAGCACTATTTATAAGATATGGGGTCAATTTAATTACTTATCAATGGAGGACTGGATTTAAAAAAAATGCATTGTGTGTATATATAATGGAATATTATTCAGCCATAAAAAAGAATAAAATCACGTATTTTGCAGCAACATGGATGGAGCTAGGGGTCATTATAACTGAAATCACTCAGAAGCAGAAAGTCAAATACTACATGTTCTCACTTATGAATGGGAGGTAAACAACAGGTACACATGTACATACAGAGTGGAATAATGGACACTGAGGACTCCCAAAGATAGGAGGGTGAGAGAGGAGTGAGGGATGAAATACTACCTTTTGAGTAAAATAAACAGTATTTAATGGGTACGCTAAAAATCCAGACTTTACCACCATGCGATATATGCATGTAAAAACTCTGCATTTGTACCCCCTAAATAATTATATATATAATAATTATGTATGAGTATTAATAACTATCATTAATGCAAATACTAGGATTAATTGTTTGCTTGTATGCCTGTCTTCACATTTTTTGTAAATCTCTTTGCAGCAGAATCCATTCCTTACTCATTTCTAAAATTCTCCAGCATAAGAATATAATGTATCTATTTAAGTATTTTCATATTTTAGATGTGCTGTTTGAAATATTTTTTGTTGCCCATATTCCTGAGCCCCAGTGTTATTCAACAGGATACTAATTTCAAAATCTGGCTTTGTGTCAGCATTGCCTGGGGGCACTTAAAAAAAATAAAGTTCTCTGACTTCATCCTCAGTCTCCTGAATCAGAACTTCTGAAAACTGGAGGCTGTTTATCTGTATTTTTACCACAGTTTGCAGGTGATTCTTCTACAGTCATCTCTGTATTCAGGTGTAAGCATCTCATGGAACTAAAATAGGGTTTTGTTTTGTTTTTTTTTTTCCTATTAATTTGGAAAGAGACATCTACTGTCTTCCTTACCATCAAGTACCGCTTGAACATTTTTCTTATTCTCCCAGGCTTTTAACAGATGCTTTTATCCAACAAACAAATGTTGACTTGAATAGTGTTTTCACAGTAAGCACCAGTGAAAGAGTAGGAATTAAGAAGGAAGAGGGGATTTGCAGGGTATTGGTACTCAAGGGTATTCCATCTTTTTTAAGCCACTTTAACATTCAAACTCTGAATTGAAACCTAGATTCTTACAAACTTGTTGAGTGTGATGATACAATAGACACTTCATATGGAATCAAAACGCTGCCGGACCAACATCTAGTGTTGAGCTGAGGAATCTCTGGGAAGAGGTGAAAGGACTGCAGGTATAGCAGTCATACTAAATTAATAATCATTAATAATTTACTAAATGGGGTAGGAGAAAAATCTCAGTCAAATGGGCTCTGCAGTGCTTCGTAAGTAAACATTCATGGAGAAATTATTCTCAATTTATAGATTAGAGACAGACAATTTCTGAAGCCTTCATATCTTGAAGTCTATGAAGTTTCTTACAACAGGTGGAAGATGAAGAGCTTAAAGAGCATTAAATAAGGGTTAAGACAACTGGTTCTGATGCTCGTTTTCTTCTATCTGACTGTAATCTTGGCTATTACACCTCTTTTGGCCATTTTTCATTGATCTACAAAATGAGTGATAGAACTACATTTTCTTTAATTTCATTTACTGTTTCAGAAAATTATCTGCATCTAAAATTTTTACTGACAATGTCAAAGGAGAGGTACATAAGGTTGGAATTTGGATGCAAAAGGAATATGTCATTAAGTTCTTCAAAATGGACATGGAAATTAATGAACTCTTTTAACCTCAATAAGAATAAAGAGTTCCCCAAGAAAGAGAGAGACAAATGAGACAGAGAGAAATGACAGAGACCAAATTTAATTCTAAATCTTGTGACAAAATAATATAATGATAAATATTAACTGTGTTATAGAAATGAATAGTCAGGGTTATGGCACTAACAAAGATGTAATATAATATAAAACTTGAAAAGTTTAAAACACTTGAAGCAGACAATTGAATAAGGAAGGGAATTTTATTGTTTCCCACACTGTACTCACTACCGTTTTCATTCTCTATTCTGGGTCTCCACAGGACTTCTCATAGTATGGACATAGGAAGAACTTTTGCCCAGCTAGCTTAAATGAAGAGTTTTTGTTTTCTCTATTGTCATGGACAGTTGTCCTCTGGAATTGTTGTTTTTTAAATTTATTTCTATTACTTTTTTCTTTCATCTCTCTTCAACACGGTAAACTAGTCAGACTCACAGCCAATTCTATGGCCTTATATTTTCTCAGGTCTATGATCTGAGAAATTTCAGGGAAGATTTTGGAAAGAGAATGACAGCATATCTCTCAACAATGCAAGTTCAGGTCAACAAGGGCTGGTGCTAATTGCAATTCTAACCTGTTTCAGCTTCTTTATCCTCACTGTTTCAGAATGCAATAAAGAAACATGCAACATATATCAGCATGCCATGAATTTTTATAGTTGAATAATATTCCATTATACAGATATAGTATATTTAATTTCTCCATTTGTTTTTTGATAAACATTGGGTTGTTTCTACCTTTTGGCTATTATGAATAATGCTGCTATAAGCATACATGTAGAAATTTTCATGTGAATATGTTTTCATTGCTATTGGATATATACTTAGGAGTGAAATTGCTGGGTCATACAGTAACTGTTCAATGAAAACATTTTGCTAATTGGAAGAAGCCAGTCCCAGAAGATTACATATTAGTCAGAATGACTATTAATAAAAGTATTTACACATGTTATATGATTTCACTTTTATAAAGGTACATAGAGAAATCTATAGAGACAGAACATGTATTGGTAGTTGCACATGGCTGGGAGTGCAGGGTAGGTATAGGGGTTTGATAGCTAAAGGGTCTAGGATTTCTTTCTGAGGCGATAAAAATATTTTAAAACTGATTGTGGTGATAGTTGCATATATTTATGATTATACTAAAAATCATTGAACCACACATTTCAAATGAGACATCTTAATAAAACTGTTAAAATTACTGGGAAAACACATTCTCATCACTTAAAGCACATGGGAGCATTTCGTTTTGTTTAGAATCATCTTTCCACACTTGGCCCTAGTTATTCATCCTGGTAAATCTTTCACTGATTCTTGAGGTCAGCATAAGTGAAGCTAATCTGTGCTAAGAACAATGATAGATCCTTTCAGTTATACTAGATTTATTGGATACATGGGTGTCCTCACATCAGATTGCTATCTCTTTGGGAGGTAAAGTTCTATCATATTAATAATTATTTCCCTAGGGCCAAACAGAGTCTGAAAGCAGTACATAAAAATAAATATGTTATATGGGCTAATACTCTAAATCATTTTCCTCCTGGAGAGTTACAGAGTTTTAGTAAGGAAGCATACAAGACAACTTAATTTAGAATTGCCAATTCTATTAAACACCAAATTAGACTTCTCATTTACAGTGTCACTTGGCTAGCACTTCCAGACAGCCACTTAAACTTACCACCAAGGTACTTATTTGTAAGGACATGGATAAAGACAAATATTCACACCATCTTCTAAAATAGACACTGACATCTAAGAGCTAAGAATCTCTGATCATTAAAACATAGGGCTGTTTAAAAAATATATATACAAACACACAAATACACAAACACGTGTCCTGGTCATGAATTACCTTTTGAAGTAGAACAATCCTATTTATATGAAAGAAGTTGGGGAGGCAATAGACATTTCTTGTCTTGATTTATAATTCTATACAGAGATACAAGGATTTTGTCACACAGGAAATGGACAGCCATCTCTACGTGAGCAGTCATCTCTTCATGTAGGCTGTGTTTGATGTGTAAAATGACCACTGCATACCTCATATGAAAATATCCATAAAGATTTAGCAATTCCAAGGAAATATTCAGTGGTGGCAAGTACTTGCATCTGTTACCCAAATACAATAGAGCCACTATGTATACAGTCTTTCAGACATGGTATTATATCAAATGAACTACAGGCTGATGCTCAAATTTTGAAATATATATGTTTGTCCGTCTCTATATATGAAGAGGCAGCAAACAGTAAATTACATTGCAAGATTTCATAATAACCATCTTTACCTTATTTTCTCGAAAGGCCTTCTAGCAAATATAAAATAGTATTTTTTCTTTATCTTGCAACATCTTTTGTATTATTTCAAACTTTTGATTTCAGGAGTACATGTGCAGGTTATGAAACTTAGTTACATAAACTTGTACCATGATGCTTTGCTGCACAGAACATCCTATCACCTAGGTATTAAGCCCAGCATTCATTTGCTATATTTCCTGATGCTCTCCCTCTTGCCACCACCCAACCTCCAACAGGACCAGTGTGTGTTTTTCTCCCCCATGTGTCCACATGTTCTCATCATTCAGCTCCCACTTATAAGTAAGAATATGTGTGTTTGGTTTTCTGTTCCTGCATTAGTTTGCTGAGGATAATGGCTTCTGGATCCATTCATGTCCCTGCAAAAGACATAATCTCATTACTTTTTTTATGGCTGCATAGTATTCCATGGTGTATATGTACCACATTTTCTTTATCCATTCTATCATTGGTGGGCATTTGGAATGATTCTATGTCTTTGTTATTGGGAACAATGCTGTGATGAACACATACGTGCATCTTATCTTTCTAACAGAATGATTTATATTACTTTGGGTATATACCCATCAATGGGAATGCTGGGTCAAATGGTATTTCTGCCTCTAGGTCTTTGCGGAATTGCTACAGTGTCTTCCACAATGGTTAAACTAACATTCCAAGCAACAGTGTGAAAACCTTCCTTTTTCTTCACAACCTCGCCAACGTCTGTTGTTTTTTGACTTCTTAATGATAACCATTCTGAGTGGTGTGAGATGGTATCTTATTGTGGTTTTAACTGGCATTTCTCTAACGATCAGTGATGCTGAACTTTTTTTAATATACTTTTTGGCCACATGTACATCTTATTTTGAGATGTATCTGTTCATGTCCTTTGCCCACTTTTTAGTGGGGTCAAATATTTCTTGTAAATCTCTTTAAGTTCCTTGTAGCTGTTTGATATTGGACCTTTGTCAGATGGATAGATTGCAAAATTTTCTTCCATTCTGTAGGTTGTCTGTTCATGCTGATGATAGTTTCTTTTGCTGTGCAGAAACTCTAATTGTGTCCCATTTGCCAATTTTTGCTTTTGTTGCAATTGTCATTGGTGTCTTTTTCATGAAATCTTTGCCCATGGCTATGTCCTCAATGGTATTACCTGGGTTTCTTCTAGGGTTTTTATCATTTTTGGTTTTAAATTTAAGCATTTAATCCATCTTGAGTTGATTTTTGCATATGGTGTAAAGAAGGAGTCCAGTTTCAATTTTTTGCATATGGCTAGCCCATTCTCCCAGCACCACTTATTACATAGGGAATCCTTTCCCGTTTTTGTCAGGTTTATTGAAGATCAGATGGCTGTGGGTGGGCAGTCTTATTTCTGAGTTCTCTATTTTGTTCCATTGATCTATGTATCTGTTCTTGTACTAGTACCAGGCTGTTTTGGTTACTGTAGCCTTGTAGTATAGTTTGAAATTGGGTAGGGTAATGTGTCCAGCTTTGTTATTTTAGCTTTGGATTATCCTGGCTATTTGGGCTATTTTTTAGTTTCATATAAATTTTAAAATAGTTTCTTTCTAATTGAGTAAAGAATGTCAATGGTGGTTTAATGCAAATAGCATCGAATCTATAAATTGCTTTGGCTAGTATGGCCATTTTAACAACATTGATTCTTCATATCAGTGAGCATGAAATGTTTTTCCATTTTGTTGTGTCATCTCTGATTTATTTGAGCAGTGGTTTGTCATTCTCCTTGAAGGGATCCTTCACTTCCCTTGTTAGCTGTATTTGTAAGTATTTTATTCTTTCTGAGGCAACAGTGAATGGGAGTTCATTCATGATTTGGCTCTCAGCTTGCCTGTTGTTGGTGTATAAGAATGCTAGCAATTTTTGCACATTGATTTTGTATCCTGACATGGCTGAAGTTTTTTATCAGCTTAAGAAAGTTTTGGGCTGAGATGATGGGGTTATCTAGATAAAGGATCATCTCATCTGCAATCAAAGACCGTTTAACTTCCTTTCTTCCTATTTGAGTACTCTTTTTTTCTTTCTCTTGCCTGATTTCCCTGTCCAAAATTTCTGATACTATAATAAATAGGAGTGGTGAGAGGGGGCATCATTGTCTTGTACCAGTTTTCAAGGGGAATGCTTCCAGCTTTTGCCCATTCAGTATTATATTGGCTGTGGGTTTGTCATATATGGCTCTTGTTATTTTCAGGTATATTCCTTCAATACCTAGTTTATTGACAGTTTTTAATAAGAAGGGATGTTGAATTTCATCAAAGGTCTTTTCTGTGTCTATTCAGATAATCAACAGGTTTGTCATTCATTTTCTTCGCGTGATGAATCACAATTATTGATTTAAATATGTTGAACCAACCTTGCTTCCCAGAGATGAAGCCTAATTGATCATGGTGAATACGTTTTTTATGTGCTAGTGGATTCAGTTTGCCAGTATTTTACTGAGAATTCCTGCATCGATGTTCATTGGGAATATTGGCCTCAAGTTTTTTGTTGTTGTTGTATCACCTGCAGGTTTCGGTATCACGATAATTCTGAACTCATAGAATGAGTTAGGCAGGAGTCCCTCCTTTTCAATGTTTTGGAATAGTTTCCCTAGAAATGGTACTAGCTCTTCTTTGTTCCTCTGGTAGAATTAAGCTGTGAATCTTCTGGTTCTGGGCTTTTCTTGGTTGTTAGGCTATTTATTACTGCCTCAATTTCAGAACTCAATATTAGTCTCTATTCAGGAATTCAATTCCTTCCTGATTCAGCCTTAGGAGGGTGTATGTGTCCAGGAACTTATTCATTTCTTGTAGATTTTCTAGTTTATGTGCATAGAGGTGTTTATAGTATTCTCTAATGGTTGTTCGTATTTCTGTGGGGTCAGTGGTGATATCCCCATTATCTTTTATGATTCTGTTTATTTGAATCTTCTCTTTTCTTCTTTATTAGTTTAGCTAGTGGGTCTATCTATTAATTTATTCAAAAAAACAGTTCCTGGATTTGTTGATATTTTGAAGGATTTTACGTGTCTCTCTCTCCTTCAGTTCAGCTCTGATCTTGGTTATTTCTTGTCTTCTCCTAGCTTTGGGGTTTGTTTGCACTTGGTTCTCCAGTCATTTTAGTGTTATTGTCAGGTTGTTAATTTGAGATATTTCTAGCTTTTTGATGTGGGCATGTAGTGCTATAAATTTCCCTGTTAATACTGCTTTCACTGCATCACAGAGATTCTGGTACATTGTTTCTTTGTTCTTATAAGTTCCAAATAACTTCTTTATTTCTGCCTTAACTTCATTATTTACCTAAGAGTCATTCAGGAGAAGGTTGTTTAATATCCGTGTAGTCGTGTGTTTTGAGTGAATTCTTAATCTTGAGTTGTAATTTGATTGCTCTGTTGTCTGAGACACTTATGATTTCAGTTCTTTTGCATTTGCTGAGGAGTGTTTTACTTCTGATTATCAATTTTAGAGTAAGTGCCATGTTGTGATAAGAAGAATGTATATTCTGTTGGTTTTTGGTGGAGAGTTCTATAGATATCTATCAGGTCCACTTGATCCATAATTGAGTTGGGGTCCTGAATATCTTTATGTCTTGATAATCTATGTAATATTGTCAGCAGGGTGTTGAAGTCTCCCACTATTATTATGTGGGGCTCTAAGTCTCTTTGAAGGTTTTTAAGAACTTGCTTTATGAATATGGGTAATCCTGTATTGGCTGCATATATATATTTAGGATAATTAACTCTTCTTGTTGAGTTGAACACTACCATTATGTAATGCCCCTTCTTTGTCTTTTTTTTTTTTTTTTCATCTTTGTTGGCTTATAGTCTTTTTTTGTCAGAAACTAGAATTGCAAACTCTGCTTTTTCTATTTTCTATTTGCTTGGTGAATTTTCCTCCATCCCTTTCTTTTGAACCTATGTGTGTCTTTACATGTAAGATGGGTCTCTTGAAGACCACATACTGATGGGTCTTGGTTCTTCATCAAGCTTGCCACTCTGTCTTTTAATTGGGACATGTAGCTCATTTATATTTAAGATTAGTATTGCTATTGTGAATTTGATCCTATCCTCATCATGCTAGTTTCTTATGATGCAGGGTTGTTTATGTGGTTGCTTCATAGTGTCACTGGTCTGTGTATTTCAGTGTGTGTTTGTAGTGGCTGGCAATGGTTTTTCTTTTCTATATTAAGTGCCTCCTTCAGGAATTCTTGCAAGGCAGGCCTGGTGGTAATGCATTCCCTCAGCATTTGCTTGTTGGAAAAGCATCTTGTATCTCCTTTGCATGTGAAGCTTAGTTTTGCTGGATATGAAATTCTGGGTTGGAAATTCTTTCCTAAAGAATGGTGAATATTGGTCCCCAGTATCTCCTGGCTTGTAGGGTTTCTGCTGAGATGTCTGCTGTTAATCCGATGGGCTTCCCTTTGTAGGTGACCTGACCTTTCTCTCTCGCTACCATTAACATGTTTCCTTGCATTTTGAACTTAGAGAATCTGATGATTATGTTTCTTGAGGTAATCTTCTCATGAAATATCTTACTGGAGTTTCTGCATTTCCTGTATTTAAATGTTGGCCTGTATTGTCAGGTTAGGGAAGTTCTCCTGGATGATATTCTGAAGTATGTTTTCCAATTTGGCTCCATTCTCCCCATCTCTTTTAGGTACCCTAAACAGTCATAGATTCAGTCTCTCTACATAATCCCATACTTCTCAAGGTTTTGTTCATTTCTTATTATTCTTTTTTTCTCTATTCTTGTCTGCTTGTGTTATTTCAGAAAGATAGTCTTCAAGGTCTGAGATTCCTTTTTCCACTTGTTTTATTCTGCTGTTAATATTTGTGATTGCACTGTGAAGTTCTTGTAGAGTATTTTACAGCTCTAACAAGTCAGTTATACTCCTCTCTAAACTAGCTATTTTGGCTGTCAGCTCCTGTATTGTTTTATCATTATTCTTAGCTTCTTTGTATTGGGTTACAATATGCTTCTTTAGCTCAGTGAAGTGAAGTTTATTATTATCCCACCTTCTGAAGCCTACTTCTATCACTTTTGCTATCTCAGCCTCAGCCCAGTTCTGAGCCCTTGCTGGAGATGTGTTGCAGTCATTTGAAGGAAAAGCAGCACTCTGGCTTTTTGAGTTTTCAACATTTTTGCATTGATTCTTTTTCATCTTTGTGGGCTTATCCACTTTTGATCTTTGTAGTTGCTGACCTTTGGTTGGGGTTTTTGTGAGGCTTGTTGTTGTTGTTTTCTGTTTTTTTTTTTTTTTTGCTAACAGTCAGACCATTCTTCCATAGGTCTGCTGCAGTTTACTGGAGGTCCACTCCAGACCCTAGTTGCATAGGTTTTTCCCATACCTGGAGGTATCACCAGTGAAGTCTTCAAAACAGCAAAGATGGAAGCTTGCTCCTTCCTCTGGTAGCTTCATCCCAGGTGGATATTGACATTTTGTTGGTACCAACACACCTGCAGTGTGTGGCTGGAGACCACTGTTGGGAGGTCTCACCCAGTCAAGAGGAATAAAATCAGGGACCTGCTTAAAGAAGCAGTCTGGATGCTTTCTGGTAGGGCAGCTGTGCTGTCTTGGAGACCCCTCCAGCCTCCAGTTGGTTTGGGCTCTCCAAGGCCCACAGGCTGGACCAGCTAAGAAACCCAAATAGCCAAGGTGGTGGCCTGCCCTGCTCCTCAGGCACTGTGTCCTAGGGAGAAATTAGAGCCCTGTCAGCACTGTAGAACATCAGTGGGGGTGGTCAGAGACCCCAGCTGGAAGGACCCAGCTGGGAGGATCTGCCTCACAAGGACTGGACTGGAGTCCCGCTTAAAGTAGCAGTCTGGACATAACTCGACAAAATGTCTGTGTTGTGGTGGGAAACTGTCTCTGGCCCTGTTGTCTTGGACTGTCCAAAGCTCACAGGCTGGAAAGGCTGAGTCATCTAACCAACCCAGGTGATAGCCTTCCCAACCCCAGACACTTCGTCCTAGGGAGAGATCAGAGCTCTGTCCATAATAGGTGAGGGCAGGCATGGTTGGAGGACCTGGCTGAGAGGTCCTGCCCAGTGAGGAGGAATTGATTGGGGTGCTGCTTAAAGAAGCAGTCTGGCCACAATCTGTCAAAGCTGCTATGCTGTGCTGCGCTGCTGAGGGAGACCTTTCCTTGTCCAGATTATTTGGACTCTCCAAAGCCCTCAGGCTGAAATGGATGAGTCGACCAAATAGCAGAGATGGCACCCACCCCTCCCTTGGGGGCTCCAGCCAGTCTCAGGCAGGCTCCACCCTGTTGCTGGTGGCAGGCTGGAATTCCAAGCCAGTGGATCTTATCTTGTGAGGGGTTGTGGAAATGGGGCCCGCAGACCAACACTGCTCTGTTCCCTGGATTCTGCCCCCTTCCTAGGGGTATGTGCAGACTTTCCACCTTGCCTGAATTGCAGATACTTTTTGTTGGGGATCCTGGAATATGTAAAGCTGACTGGGTCTCTGCATGCCTAAGCAGCTGCTCTGCTAAGACTCCACACAGCTGTGTGTGTCAGCCCCAAGGCTCTGGTGGCAGGGGCTCACAAGGGGATCTCCTGATCCATGGGTTGCAAAGATCCATGGTATCCTGGGATTGCTGAATCACTTACCACTTCCCTTGGCTGGACATGGGGGTTCCTTTGGCTCTGTGTTTCTCCTGGATGGGTCATTGCCCCACCCTGATTTTCTTCATTTTCCACAGGGCAACTTGTTTCTTTATTTAGTCCCATTGCAAGAACCTGGATATTTCAGTTGAAGGTGCTGTATTTACTCGCCCCTTTCGTTCCTCTTCAAGAGTGTGGCAGACCACAGCTGCTTCTGATTGGACATCTTGGTCTCTCCCCTCCCCTACAACATCTTTATGAAATTTGTTTCCTTCCTATGAAGAGATGAACATTTGTAAGAATCCAAACAGATAAAATAATTTACCTGTAAATAAATAAAAATGAGGCTGGCCTCATACTTCCCTGTAGAATCAAATGTCTGAAGTCAGTGGATACTGCTCTTGAGATTTTGATGGAGAAATCTTCTGACCTAAGAGTTTCTGTCCAAATAAATTATTGTTTGTATCATCTAGGTTTTAGTTTCTGTCACATCTTACCTTTTTTTTTTTTTTTTTTTTTTTGTTAGTGTTGGTTGGAAATTTCTTCAGGAATTGGGTGATGTTTGCTCATATTTAAACTTGAATCACTATAAAGTTCACTGGTAAATGTGGACACCTGGAAGAGTCTTGTAGACTGTAATCTACAAGCTTAACCATGGAGAGGTCTGAAGAAGTGATTTCACTGGGAACCCCCACTAGTAATTTGTATAGTTACTTGTTTTCTAGAGCTGGTCAACTTCTCAGATAAAAAAACTTCCAATATCTTCCCTAACAGGAAAATAAATAAATAAATAAATAAATAAAAGCTTCCAGAAATCTAGGAACTAAGTTGGGGATGAGGATTGAGGTTTGGCAGTTCAACTGTCAATGGAGCGTTTTCCAGTTCCTCTGTTTTCAAAGCTTTCCACTGTGGCTTATGTCTTTGAATGTAGAAACTACAGAGTTCCTCCTTAGAGAGTATGTCTGTGCTTCTGATGGCAATGTATTGTAATGGAGATAGCCACTACCCTCTGCAGAAACTGGGATGTTTGATTCGGCAGCAAACTGCATCTTAAAAAAACTTTAAAATAAGCATGTTGTTTTTGGTTTTCCCTCCACACTCATTCCAGAGGTACACTGTTCAATTCCTGAGCCTTTCAGAATTTCTGCAGTGCATATTGCATAACTTTGTTGCTGTCCACTCTTCCAGTGTAGGGTTCAGCTTGATCAGGACTGCTACCATTACTTTTCACTCTACGCATCCCACCTTCCAAGACGGGTATGATCTCCTCTTCTTTTAGGCATGTCCTTGTGTGTTTATTCACTTAAGAATCACCTTTATCATGTGTTTTTGCTTAACCTTAGCAGAAAGTAACATTAAATGTGTTTTAACCAAAATCTCTTAATGAATTTTCCAATTTTATATCATAACTAGAAGAGTGACAGATGAATCTTAGTTGGTCATGTGGGTTTTTTTTTTATTTATTTATTTGCTTGTTTTGCTAATTTTATTTGCTAGTTTGCTGATTTTATTGAGATTTTTGCATCACTTCCATTAGTGATAGTCCTCTACAGTCTTCTTTTATCTTGTTGTCTTGATTTGGTTTTGCAATAAAGTAAACTGGATTGACATAATTAGTTACAGAGATGTCTTCCATTTTTATTGTCCATAACAGATTAATATAGAGGATATGTGTTCCTAGGTATTTTGACAAAATACAATTGTAAAACCATCAGGAAATGTTACTTTTTCAAATAGACATTTTAATACTGATTAAATTTCTTTAGTAATTTTGGTTTATTTAGATTCTCTATTTCTTGTAAGTCAACATTGTGAATTGTATTTTCCCTTAAATATATACATTTTATCTCAGATTTACAATTTCATTCATAGAATTTTGGGTAGAATTATTATGATTTTATTTAATGATCACTGAATCTATAGTTATAATGCTTTTATATGTTAATTTGTGCTTTCTCTTGGTTTTCTTGATTAAATTTCTCAGAAACCTATCAGTTCTCAAAAATATATTCCCTTTAAAATATGTTAAAAATTACTAATCTTACGTTTATTTTTTCTTTTGTTCTGTTTTTCTTTTTTCTCTAACATTTTGTATTTAACATTTAAAAAAATAAATTTTACAGTTTTACCTCTCTTGTAATATATGGTGTTTGAGCTATGAGTTCAAAAAGCCGTTTTTTTCATCTTCCAAGTTCTGATATATAAAATTTATATTTTTCAATTATAAATATATGGTGAGATACATTTTTACTTCTTCTATAATTTATACATTTACAAATATGCAGTTTGTGGTTTGTGGCTTTTTGTAATTAATTTATACTTTTATTACAATATGACTAGAAAACACATCTGCATAATTTTGCTTATTCAGTATTTTTTAATATTTAATTTTTTGCTAGCTTGATGGCTGTTTATTAAAATGTTCCATATTTTACTAAACAAAGTTTGGTGTATCGCTTTCTGAGAGATTCATTAAAATTTTGTGCTACAGTTAAGGATACTTCTATATCAATGTTCAATTTTGTGGCTTTGTCGATAGGAGCAAAAATATTTAGGGAATTGCATATTTCTGGTGCAAAATTATAAAACATTTAGAATTAAACAACAGAAACACTACAATTAAAATTTTGTATAAAAATAAAATGTTACTGAATCTTAATAGCCTTTAATTTGTATGGTAGAGAATTATTGCCTTTCTTGTCAAATAATGATTTTATCTTTAATAAATATTTTTGGCTTAAAGACTATTTTATGTGATAATAATAAAGTTATAACTGCTTTAGCCTGGCTAATAATTTCCTGGTTTTCTTTTTCTATCCCTATACTTTTAACCTTTTGTTATAGTCACGTTTCTATTCTAGACTGGGGCAATAAATAGGTATATGCAAATTTAGAAAATGTTTCGCTATGTGGTAAATGAATTGGTTCTTCTATCTGTAATAACGGCTTTTTTAATCCTTAACAATTTTAGTTTAAAGTCATTTTCTGTGTTACGTATAATATTCTAATTTCACATCATTTTTAAACAACTGAAATTATTTGTCATCACTCTTGTTTTTATGACAGTGTATTTCCCAGATTTTTATCTGGTTATTTTTAAAATTTATATAAGAAAATTTAATATAAACATGTAATTTTTTATTAGGTTTCCATGAACATGAACATCAAATTAAAAATAGGAAAAAGCAGATGATTTCTGGAAACTACAAAGAGAACCATTCCAATTCTTTCAAGGAATTTTTAATAGATAAACCATAGAATTGAAGAAGGTCTAGTGGACACACTCACCATTTTCCTGCCAGTGAAACTAAAAATTGCTTTTTAAACAGTTTTTTGAGATATTACTGATACAAAATAAAAACTGTACCTGTTTAATGTATACAATTTTAAGATGATAGATATTCATACACACTCAGGATACCATCACCACAATCAAGGTAAAAAAAAAAAAAAATCCATCACTTTCAGAAGTTTCTTGATGTCCCTTTGTGTGTATGCCTGTGCTTGTTTTGTTATTGTGGTAGAAATTCTTAATCTAAGATCTGCTCTCTTAATATATGTTTAACTGTATAATACTGTATTATTAACTGTAGGCACTATGTTGTATACCAGATCTTTAAAACTGTTTTATATTGCATAAGTGAAACATTGAGAATGTAGAAATATACTGCCATTATGAAAAACAATATGGAGGTTCCTCAAAAAGTTAAAATAGAACTACCATATAATCTAGCAATCCTACTACTAACAATCATATATATACAAAGGAAATGAAATTAGTATCTTAAAGACATATGTGTATTCCCATGTTTATTGCAGCACTATTCGTGATAGTCAAGATATAAAATCAGCCAATGTGTCCACTGACATATATGGATAAAGAAAATGTGGTATATATACACAGTGGCATACCATTGAGTCTTAAAAATGAAACAAATCTTGCCAATTGCAACAACATGGATGAACTTGAAGAACATTATACTAAATGAAATAAACCAGTTGCTGAAAGAAAAATGTTGCATGATTCCACTTATAAGGTACCTAAAATATTCAGACCCTCACAGAAGCAGAAATTAGAGTGATTCGTTGCTAGGAGATGAGGGAAGGGGAAACAGGTTGTTTTTAACTAGTTATTTTTGCTCACTGTTGTTTCTGAGTTTTTTCCTCCACAATCATGTACATGGTTTAGTCATTCTGTCATTGAAAAGCTGTGAATGGTAAATACTCGCAGCCTTTCCCCTCAAATACCTTTATTTAACTTCATTCTTAAATCATAATACATTAAACTGAGATTCTCTGTTTGATGTCTCTGTTTTGATGCTACTTTTTCTTAGTACATTGGATATATTCCTTTATTATATGTTTAATTGTCTAATTTGGGGGTGAGGAGGAATAATCTGTTTTTTCTGTGAGGTTTCTAAGACTTGTGTTTAATTTAGGTTTACTGTATTACTGTAATATTTAATTGTAATATAATATAGTAATATTACTATAATATTTTAGCAGTATATATATCTTGCTAAATTATATATATACCAAATTAAGTATATATATAAATATAAATTATATATACATTAAATTTAGCAGGATATATATACTGCTAATTATAGTAAAACCATATATATACACATATATTTTATATATATATATTTTATATATATGCACATATATACATATATATGAAATATATGTATATATATGGTTTTACTATAATAATTTAGTAAATTATTTTACTATAATAATTTATATAAAATATGTGTGTGTATATATATCTCAACTTCCGCCTCCCGGGTTCAAGCAATTCTCCTGCCTCAACTTCCCAAGTAGCTGGGACTACAGGCACGTGCCACCACGCCGCTCAGCTAATCTTTGTATTTTTACTAGAGACGGAGTTTCAGCATGTTGGCCAGGATGATCTGTATCTCTTGACCTCGTGATCCACCCGCCTCAGTCTACCAAAGTGCTGGGATTACAGGCGTGAGCCACCATGCCCAGTCAGTATATTTTATTTATTCTGCTTGCAACTCAACGTGCTTCTTAAATTGTGAGCTCAGGTTCTATGACTCTATAAAAGTTTCCATCACTTGCAGCTGTAACTTTCCTGTTCTGGTGGGTGTTTTTCCCATCTAGCTCTTCCCGGAAGGGCAGCCTTTTTACCTTGCCAAGTTTATAGAAGGTTTTCTATTTCAGCTCTCCTTTTCTCACATGCCTAGGACCAAATCTCCTACATGGGCATTAAAGCCACATACCCCAACATGAAGAACCTATATCTGGATTATTAACCTCATATGAACTAAGTTTGTCAGATTGAAAGATTAATGCAATGGCTTTTAATTCATTTCCAGAACCAAGAACTTTTTTCTTTCTTATTTTCAATAATTAATGTACATATAAATATTTTTCCAGAAGCTAAATTTATTTTAAATGGTGAGAGTCTGGATCAATTTTCTGTCCAGATCATGTTTCTGTAAATACATACTATGTTTATAATCTAGAACAAGAAAGAATCACATGAATTCTGAGGAGTTTGATAACTATAAGCTTATAAGTGATATCTTCTCTTATGCATTCTTAATATAGCTACTAAAAGAAGATTGTATAACTTTTAAAAAGGAAATAAGTCTGCTAGCCAGTTCTTGGATAGAAAAATTCAAAACCATTAAATAATAGCTTTGACAAGTTAGCCTAACTTTGAGGTAGGTCCTAGGCTGTCAAATCAAAGAAAAGCCTCCCTTTGTGTCATTCTGAAATAGCCCTGATTTCCTTAGTTCACCCTATGCACACTTTAGCCTGTTTTAAAGCTTTGTATTTAATTGTTAACACCTCAACAAAGTGAAACTGAGTCATACAGTTAGCATAAAAGTATATCTGAAAGCTGTCAGTGCTTCATATATTCCTTTTTCATAATAAACTATCATCTCTTGACAGAGTAAAAGATGGGAAGCAGGTTGGTTTTATAGCTATTGGAAGGAATTGAAGTTGTATATAACATGATGTAGGTAAGATTTCCTGCTTCTCTGGATAGATGGACAGTGGATGTAGATGTATTTTTCCCATTTCTCTTTCCCCAGAACTCCATCATAAAATAAATGAGATGTAAGGGCATTTGCCTGCTCTCCAGCTTCTTCTACACTGACACAAGGCAAAAAGTTCACACTGCATCAGAGTTGCTTTCTTATGACATGAAACAAGTTTTCTCTGTTTCTCAGTGCCATTGATCACATTATATAAATATATCTTCCTGTACAGTAGCAATTTTCATCTGATGATATAATAGACTTTACAAATGTGAGATCCTTAGGGGATTAAGGGATAAAAACGAATTGAGAATTCTAGGCCTGGGAATTTAGTTACAACTATGAAATTCTCAAAGGATCAAGAAAAAGTTTCTTAATCTCTTACCCTGTTTTCCTAGCATATAAAATAAAATATCATGATATAGAATCTTAGTAGCACAAACATAGATTACTAATTATTAATAAATTGATACAATTGGTGATGGAAAAAGAGTTCATAATTCAAAATTCTGTATATTCTTTTATACTCACTACCTTTTTTTAGAATTGCTACTATATGAAGAAAACTGGATATAGTTTGATTCCATATCTTTAAAATTTTTTAATTGTTTTAATATATAATAGATGTACATGTTTTCAGAGTACATGTGACATTTTGATAGATTCATATAATGTGTAATGATCATATCAGTTAAATTGGGATATATATCATCCCAAACATTTATCTTTATGCTAGGAACTTTCAAATTTTTGTCTTCTAGCTGTTTTAAAATATATAATAGTCATTAACTCTATTCACCCTGCTGAACTATGGAACACTAGATTTTATTTCTTCTATTTGTTTTCAATCCATTAATCAATCTCTCTTGTTTGAAGACGACAGGATGTTAGATTTAGAAAAACCTAAGGACTCCCCTAAAAAACTGTTAGATCTTATAAACAAATTCACTAAGGTGACTATATAGCAAATCAACATACAAAAACAGTATCATTTATGTATGTAAACAGTGAATATCTGAAAAAGAATCAAGATATCAACTTCATTTACAATAGCTACAAAAATATAAAATATTTAGAAACAAATTTAACCTATGAAGTTAAAAGAACTCTGCAAAAAGACTATAAAACACCAATGAAAGAAATTGAAGAGAACACAAAAAACTGGAAAGTTATTCCATGTCATGGATTATAATAATATTCCAGTTGTTAAAATGTCAATACTACCAATTCCATCAAAATACCAATGACATTCTTCAAAGAAATAGAGTACCATATCTGTTTGTTTTCCCTGTCCTTCCTAAGTCAAGTAATGGCATGTCCTTCAGAAAGATGTATAAAATATGAAGTGAAGTGTATGTATAGACTATTTGGGGGATCTGGGATGCAGAAGCTTTCTTTTATGAAGACATTATCTAATTCTAACAGTAATGCTATGAGGTTATTTTACTGTCCCTATTTTACTTAAAGAGAAAATGAGGAACGAATGAAGTTAATGGTTTATATAAGACAAAACTTTAGTTTTTTATGATGATCTATTTTGTTTCAAGGGCCATTTTTTTCTGTGTGTGTTTGCTTGATATTTCTATGTATCATGATTGTCCATAGATAAAAGGCTATATTTTTGGCCACTGGATAGAAGAGGCATGTTTGACAAAAACAGTAGAGTTTATATGTAAATGATATGGGGACCACACTATAACAAATGTACTATTACAGAATTTCTATAAGTCTTCATAATATCTTTGTAGCCTTTACATTATTGATTGACTTTTTTACATACGCAGGATTTGTGAAGCTGTGAGCCACATCAATGGCACAAAATTATTATATTGTATGCAGCAGTAAGTGTTTTAAATTTTATAACAATAAAACTTCTGTAAATTGTTGGCATAGGCCTCAAAAGTGATAAGTTGAGGGCCGATGGTGAAAAAGATGGGTTTCAGTAATAAGCAAGCACATTATGTCTTTGTTGTAATAATCTATCTCCCTTATTTTTACCCAAAATAATACTATTCATTTGTTGCTATGAACCTTAATACCTATACACTGTGAGATATAACCATGTAATCTTTAAGTCACCTAAATGTCCCTCAATTATGTTAATTTTTCACAATGCTACTATAGAGGTCATATTTTCTTGTTACTTCTGCCCTCTCTGTTTCAAACACAATCAACTACTTGAAGTCCTAAATGCATTTTGTCATCTCTGTATTTGGCTGCCCCCTTTACCTGGTCAACACTTTATGTCCCTTTTTTCCTCTCTATTTTCTTATACCAATCTTCTTTCAAGCTCAGTTCAGACATCATCTCCCCCTAGGAAGTCTTTCATGGCAATCTTGCTTCCCTTGGCCCATTTGCAGATAATATGGGCTACATGTTTTTCTTGTGGTCCCATCATTTCCTGCACATAAATCTCAATACATAGACCTGGAGATGTAGCTACACTGGTGAGTTCGAACCCTGAATCCATCAGTTGCTAGTCGCATGACCTCGAGTAAGTCGTTTAAGCTTTCTGAACCTCATTTTCTTCATTTGCAAAATTAAAACAACTATTTCATACAAGGTAGTTGCAAAGATGAATAACATGATATGAAAAGCATAGAGTAAGCATTTGTGTTAGATATTATTCCTCTGGCCCCCTGGACCTATTCTTCTCCCGTCTCTACCTTGTTCTGGGCCCCATGAGGCTGACTTGTAAGAACTGCATCAATGGGCTTATTGCTCCTCTGACTTGAGTGTGGCTTCATCCCCAGAGGTGCATGACTAGATCAGAGGGCAGAAGAAAGTGACTTCTGAGGTCAGGATATTTAGTTCTCAAATCTCTCTCTGCCACGTAGCCAGTGGTTGTCTGCATCCTTCTATAAGCCACAGTTCCTGCCAGCTGGCTCAGTCGACACAGTGATCTTCTCTGTGTTCCAGTTCTTCATTGCCCTTGCCCTCATGCCCAGGGTACTGCATGATCACTTGTTTGATTCTTTAAACCCTACTCCCAAAATTGTAAATAGTCTCTTTGTTAAGCCCTTCTGAAAAAAACAGCTTCAGTGTGTCAGCTGTTTCCTGCCAGGGCCCTAACTGATACCACATTCCATATTATGAACAATATGCACTTAATAAACTGTGCTGAAATTGTCTCTTGATTTCTCTGACTTCCTTACCAGGCTGTGAACCACTCCAGGACAAGGACCATGGCTTATTTGTCACTGTTATCGTCTGTTGTCATGCACATTGCTTGGCACAAAAATTAACATTAAATAAATGTTTGATTAAACGAAGGAAGGGAAGTAATACATATTGTTGTGACACCTTAAAAATAGTCACTGCCTCATATTTTATCTGAACTCTGGATGTGGTACTTCATACTGGGTGTCTAAATAAATGTTTTCTAGAATGGATGTAAATTTGTTCAGAAATAAGAGTGTGAGCTGATGAAAAGGAATGTTTCAGGGCAAATTAATCCTGTGAGCAATCAACAGGCCGTCAGGTTAAGTGCCATATAAAATAAGCTTAGGAGGATAGACAGGGCAGGCTGAACTTTAAGGGAGGCACACAAGTTGACATCAGGTATGTTAAAAGACAAATTTAAGGCAAATTATACTTAAGAGTTTTATTGAGCAAAGAATAAATAGTGAATCAGGTAGCCTCCTGAGCCAGAGGAGGCTCAGAAACTCCAGTGCAGCCACAGAAAATGGAAAGTGAAGTACGGGAAATGGAAGTGAGATACAGGCACAGCTCAGTTGGTTACAGCTTGGCATTTGCCTTATTTGAACACGGTTTGAAGAGTTGTCCACCTTTGATTGGCCAAAACACGGTGTTTAGCATAAGAGTAGATTACAGTCTGCTTACACATCCAGTTAGGTTTCAGTTTATCTGTAGAGAGAAACCTTTAGGCTGAACTTAAAATATGTAAGGAGGCAGTTTTAGGCTAAACTTAATTTAACAGGTAAGTGTTTCTATAAATCCAAACTTAGTTTGGAAGTTTATGTATTTGGAGAAAAGTGAGTGAGAAATAAGCATGATATTGATTATTTAGGTAAATATGCTTTTCGACCACTGACTTGCATAACAATATCTGATGCATCTATTTGAAAAGATATCACTTGAAGCTTAATCACTGAGATTATTTTCTTTTCATCATAGGAGGTATGTTAATTTTGCCAATTTGGTAGAAATTTTAAACTTTGAAAGGTGAAACTATTTTATCCCAAATCTGAGTCCCTATCACAATTCACAATTTCTGATTGGCTACTCAAAACCTGTTGTCCTTTGTCTATGCCTAAGCAACTCCTATTGTGCCTGAGTGTCTAATGATCTCTATGATACAGATATTGTATTGCTCAGAATTAGACCTCTGGGGTAAAGAATAATCTAAACAAGCAAGGCCTGCTCCCCTTGAAGACCCACCTGTCACATGAAGGTCCTCTGGGGAAAAGGAAGGAGGTCAGAGAATGACATTCCCAGGTTTTATGGCTTGCTTTGGGAAGAGGAGTTCCGGTTTCTATGACCCACTTCAAGGGAGAAAAGAGGCCAGGGGAAGGGCAGAGAGACCTTCTTGTTTCCGTGGCACTCCCAATCTCCTTCAGCTGAAAATACTCAGCACACCAGGAAGTCATCCTTTGGGGGTATCATGTTCTGTGCTCTCAGATAAAATTACTTTACTGACAGTTGGTGTCATTATTTATGTTCAATAAATATTGAAAGCCATGTGCTTTCTGCTAGAGGATCTGCACAGTTCGTTGACATTAAAACGAGTGGGCTTTTTAAACTTGTGAAGGTTGCACACTTTAGTTCTACATGTTGGTTCATCAGCTAGTTCTGTTCTGAATTCATCCGAGGTTGTGCTGGCTCTCAGCAGCCATTCTTCAACTCTACAGTTACATTTTCCTGCCAGCCCATTTTCTCCATAATGTGTCTTAGATTATTCTTGCTGTTCTTGTAAAGCATATTTTGCTCTTTGGTAATGCTATTTAAATAATTTGAATAGAATTTAATTACAAGTGGTATATGCATTAAGTGATAGCAAAACTAGTTCTGCATGTAGTAGAATATATGGAATCAGGAAATTGGCTTCCCAGATATCAATACCCTCTACCATTAAAATAATTATAGACAGTTCAACTGAAGCAAACAAAATATAATTCATTAAACATTGTGGTGACCACAACTTTCTTAACACTTCAACAAACTATGAGGATCAGTTTTGGGAGGGGCTTTAGTGCATGACCGAGGTTGTATGTCACTTAAAAATAACATTTTGAAACTGGAGCAGGGGTGGCTAAAGACCCATCTGTATTCTAGAAGCCTATCAAAAATGTAGCCAAGTACCTAAAGCTGACATTCAGAACAGATATGAGAATATAGAACATGAAAAGTATGAAGTCTAAAACTAGAAGCTGGATTAGAATAGTCAAATGCAACCAGCAAGTAAAACTAACATTAGCATGGAAGATAACACAATGAAATAGAATATCTGTGCGACATGGAAGTATGCAGAAAGATATGGCTCTGCAATGTACTAGTTGCTTAATCTTAAGCATAAACATCAGGTTATTTAGCTATAAAGGGATACAATATGCACCTCACACTCTTGTTTTGAAGATTTAATCAGAAAAAATGTATGCAAAATGCCTATCTCAAAGTAGACATTCAATAAATAATGTTGAATGAAAATGATAGTTGAATAAATCCTAGATAAACACTAGTCTCCTCCTTCTAGCTAGACTTCTACCAAGGTTCTGGTATAATGCGTCCCTAATTCTGTTTTGTGAGTCTCTTCTCATATTGGGCCTTCTCACCTTCTCTGCTCTATGCTGAATGGATGGATGGGTTCTGCCTTGCATGACACTTCATTCAAAATAAGGGCGAATCTCATTCATACTTTTACCCTTCCTCCTCTAGCTCTGTTTTTCATGTGTCCGAAATGATACTATGTGATCTTAAAAGTGCATCCATTACTCTAAAATTTTAAAATGTATTAAATAAGTAACGAATTCATTAGTGCTCATTGTTTATATTTTTCTGCATGTTTGAAATATTTTAGAACATATATTTTATAAAATAAGGAAAACAAAAGAAGAGATTTAATTGTTAATTCATTCATCCATCCATTCTCCATCTACTAAAGATACATTTAACATGCAATGTTCTAGGCATTTGTTGTGAAACCACATTTTTACTCTTAAAGGATTCATGATATAGAAAGGGCATGAGAAACATCGGTAGATTATATGCATTGTGGTGAGTGCAATGACAAAGGTGAATTGAGAGTAGAATGAGAATATGCAAGATAGTCCTCCAGCCTATCCTCAGAGAAGGGCTGTAGATCAGAAAATGCTTTCTTGAAGCTATGACACCTCAGATGTATCTTACAGTATGTACAGAAATTATGCAAGGGAATAAAAGAGAAAAACATTATTTGTTAAGAGAAATAACATGTGCTAATTTCTGAATTCTATAGAAGTATGACATCTCAGTGTTATTGCAGAAGTTCAATATCCTAAAGAACAAGGTTTTAATTGGAGAAAAAAAGGCAATTGAGGTTGCTAACGAGAGAAGGAGAGGCCAATTTAAAACAATGATATTTAATTATATCCAATAAAATACTTATTCCCTAGCCCTCTAGACCAAAAATAGCCAGAAGTATTGAGAGCATTATAGTGATGAACACTAACAGCACCAAATTTATGGTCTTTAATAAAAATGGTGAACATTTATTAAGTGCTTAATATGTGTCAGACCTTATATTGAATGTTTAATATCTATTAAATTATTTAAAACTCCAAATAGCCCCATGTGGTAGAGTTGAGCACACTCAGGTTGTGATAAGTGAAATTACTGAACAAATCTTAAATATATGCTAATTCTCTTCCCCCTTTTCTCTTGTCATGGGGCCTGAGACTAACAACGGGCAGACCTTGGATATTACATCAGAGATTCTGACTTCGTAACATCAAAATAAAGGTTGGTGACTTATACAATTTGTTTATGCCCTAGGTATTTACTATAAGTTCTTAGGAATAATAGATGTTCAATATCTATTGAACAAACAAATGAGTCTAAATTTCAAATATAAAGAGTTGATGGCTACATATTTTTTCTTGAACTCCACATATGCACACACAAACATAATCATGATGATCATTGACCAACAAATCACAATGTAGGCTGACTAATATCCACTTATTAGCAAAATATTGAACAAAGATGCAACAATTTCTCTCCCAAAAGAAAGGTACTAAATACATAAAACTTTAGAAGTCTTCACGATAGTTAAAAATATATCACGTTTAGAGGTTGTTAGGGAGCCACATTGTTATTCTGAATATTGAAAAATGAAGGACAAGAATCAAACATTTATTCCACTTTTCTTGTACAGGGTAACAAAATAGTTAATGAGGAAAGTTATTCTTTACAAAAAAAAATAACCTTTCTTGCAAGCTTTAATAAAATACCAAACATAGGATATAATTATCAGTGAAAATAAAACCATATAAAAATTTGTTAAAGAATTATGTAATTGAAAGGACAGTCTGACCTCACTTCAAGCTGCTGATCAATTTTAAAAACAAATACTGAGAAAACCAGATAATATGTTCTCTAGTAAATCAAAGTAGGTAGTACATAACAATGCCTGTGAAGTAATTGTTAACAAAAGCAATAACAAAATTCAACCTGTATATAATAAAATCTCTAGATCTAATTCCAATTGTACAAAATGCAAGATATTATTATTGATAATGTATAAAATGATGGAAAATACAGGATAATGAGCATGTTAAATTCATAGAGATAAATTTCACCCTGAAATGTTAACCCTGAAATGTGAGAAATTCTGTAGGGCAAAAACTCAGTTTGCTCTAAAAATAAATTGCATTTTTTTAAAAAAAGGACACTTACAGATTAATAGAAACTGATAAATTAGATCAACCAAAATGCAAGGTATATACCTGTTTGAATCTTGACAAAAATACTTTTGAGATAATTAAATTAACCATAAATTTGAAACCAGATATTAAAGAATTATTGTTCTCTTTTTGTTTGAGATGTATTTTATGCATCAGATACATGGTTTTGTTTTTATGTTCTTGTTAGCTATATATACCTAAATTAGAGGTAGAATATGTTATCTGAGTTTTGTTTTAAAATATTCCAGAATTTTTAAACTAATAGAAACAAAACAAGCAGAAAAATACTGGATGTTGAAACTTGGAGGTAAGTAAATGCTAGTTTGTTATATTATTTTTTTTACTGATTTCAGCATATTTATTTCCATAGTAAATTTGTTTCTTTAAATGGTAGCTCTTGATACTGAGATAATTATATTAGTTGTATTTAATAAATGGTAGCTACTATTGTAATTGAAAGGAGGGCTGAGAAACAAAGACAGAAAATGGATTCAAACTACTACCAAATAGAAGAGCAAATACCAGTGATCTGAGTGAGGAAAAAGAGGAAGATCGACCAGGTTAACACCAGTGAGTGGGTGAATAATCTATACAAATACCAGAAAAAGAGGACCAGTGATTGTGGCTAGTTTATACTCAAACTCAACATATCTAAAATTGAGCCCATATTCAATTCCCACAAACATTTATCCTCTATTGTTTCTTATTTTAGTTAATGGCACAAGCCAACATCCTAGCATATAGCCCTAAATCTTCTTTCCCTTTGCTTCTTACTGCTCTTGAATTTATCACCTACATATCTCTCAAATTCATTAACTTATGTCCATCTCAGAGATCATTACTCTAGTCTAAGCAATGTCATTTTTGCCTGGTTTATATCAATAATCTCCTAACAGTTATTTCTACATTTAGTCTAGCTCCCTACCCCACATCTGTTCTCACCTCAGTAGCTTGAGTGACAAGTTTTAAATTCATGTATGATTATCCAAAATTTTGCTGCAAAGCCTTTATGGACTATGAGCTGGTCAATACATGCACCTTCATACTTATATCACACCTCTACCATTTTGGGGGTTGCAGCCATCTTAACTGTCCTTAAATCCCTTGAATATACCAACCTACTTCCACTTCGGAGACTTTGAACATGCTATTCTCTCTACCTGGAAAGCTCACACTCCTGCTTTTCTCCCCTTCATCAAACAGACTTCTACTGATCCCTCAAGTGTCACTTGAAATGTCACTTTTCCCATAAAATTATCCCTGACTATCCCTTCTCTCGTGAGACTAGAAAGGTCCTTCTGTCCGTTCCCTAATTTCTAATTTTCTCTTATAGCAACTTAAAAAGTAATTTAATCCAGAAAAAAAGTTATTTAAAGTACATGTAGTTAAAATATTATTTCAAATTACTAAAATTAAAATAGTATTTTAAGAGACAATATCCTTCATGGTGATAGAGATTTTTGTTGTGCTTACCATAGCATTCCCATCTCTCCCCATGTCTGATAGTTGGTGCTCAGTAAATACTTGAAGAGTATTTACTGAACCCCTAATTCTACTTTATAGGGCATTGCACTAATTTCATGTCAAGTCATACAATAATCTCCCAAAACAGGATAGGACTCTTTCAAATCGTACAACCTGAAGATATCTAAAGAAGGCACATCTAGAGTCAGGAAGAAAGCACTCTAAATGGAATTTAATATTTAGGAACCCAAGATTGGCAATAAGACTGAAGACTACAACACATGTAGGCCAGAGGAGACAGTGGCCTATACTGGGAACAAATAAAGAGGTCTATTTAAGAACATCAACCCTGTAAAGGAAATTAATAGGACAAAGTACATTTTAGTAATTCCTCTAAGCAGGCTCTACAGATTATGAAAAATAGACAGGACAGCAGACACAAACGCCCTTAAAGAGCATGATGAAGACTTTCTAAGTTATTTCACTGGAAGCCTGATAGTGGGGCAAGTGTAAGGCAAAATTCTTAATTAAATTGAACATGAGAAGTTGAATTCTGTCTGCGAGTATATAGAAAAGAATTATGAAATGCCACATGTGGTTACAAGTAATGCAGAACCAAGGCTCCCCAGGGACAAGAAGTCTTGTGTTAATCTCTTTGTGGCTCTGAAAGAAAGAGAGAAAAGATTAAGCCTCCTTGTGGAGATCATGTGATGACTTCCTGATCCCAGCCAGAGGCAGTATTTCCATGGAAACTTCTCTTCCTCTTCACCCACACACTGCTCCATGTACCTGCAAAGCCTGCTCTGTCTCAAAAAAGTTGTTTGGAGGAGCTGTGACTTTTTTCTTTTTTTTTTTTCTTTAAATAATGAGGAAAACTCCAGCAAAAAGAGAAAAAAGCAGAACAGTCTGACACTCTGGCATCATCAAAATAGTGACAGCTTTTCCTAGAATGCTTCAGCTAAGGACCCAAACACTAATGATCTCCTCTTTTCCTTTTTCATTAATTTCAGTGGACCACCCAGCTTTAATTTTGGAGGAGGACAAAGAAGGAAGCTTCAGAGGGGCAACTTTGATTTGACTACTCTCATTTTGTCACTCTTCAGCTCACAAAAGGGCTCACTTTAGTTCAAACCACTAAGTCTTTAAGCCCCTCCATGTATTGGCCCCAGGTTTAATTTTCTATGATGTGTAGAGGCCTATCTGAGTGTAATGCTCCAACTCGACAGATGAAACACAGTTCCCATCTCTACACGTTTCCCCTGTCTCAGGTGTTGTATCTATTCTGAATTGTCTGTCCAACTTATGCCCACTCCTTGAGGTATTAATCAAGGGCACTGCCTTGATAACACTTGCATATTATCCAAAATTATGCAATTCTTTCTAGTATCAGCCCACAAATACATCTCTTCCATTAAAAGTTTGATTTACTTATTATCTATACTACTCATTTGAAAACTAACATAGTTACATTATATTTTTTAGCCATGAATTTCAGTTTCCCTAGCTCACTATACACAGAGAAGGAACTTTTGAAATAATTGAGATGACCAAAAAATATTTGCGAAGAAATATATTTCTCCTTTTTCATTCACTCACTAATTGAGAATTTCTTTGCACAAAACACATTGCAAAAACATTTTCAAATAAATTCCTAATTTCTAGAATTTATAGGAAAAACAACATGTCTACAGCATTGGAGAGAGAGAGAGATGCAGAGAGAGAGAGATGCAGAGAGAGAGGTGCAGAGAGAGAGAGCGCGCGCTCTTTGCCATGGGATATCCCCACAATGAAGCAAATCAACCAGCTATCAAAGTGAGCTATCCTTAGGAGTTGTCAGAAAATGCATCAGGATTATCAGGTAAAAGTATAAGATTTTTTTCTGATCCTTTGTATAAAATAAATGAACTGAAATTCAATAACATATAAGGAATTATCTCTGGACTCTGAAGACAATCTCTCTCTGCATATGGAGTTCTTCAAATATTGTAGCCTGTTTACGGTCTCTGAGAAATAACCAGCTAAAACCCATAATCTTTAATACTTCCTAAACTTTGTTAATAAGAGAAGCTCTATTCCTGACACTACCTCTCATCTGCAAGTTCAAATCATCATTAATTTTGTAGTCTATTAACTGGGTTTGCTTAGGTCAGGCATTATTATTATTAATCTTATTGTTAATATTCTAACCATAAGAATTAAACTATTAATGGTGAATAGAGTTTTTCACTTTAACATAGACCTATCCCACTGGTGGGATATGAGCCAATTCCAAAGAAAAGTCAGTCATGTGCTTTTCAGAGGATGAAAGCTTAAGATAAAGACTAAAAGTGTTTGATGCTGGAGGTGGGAGTGGTATTATATAGGTCTCAGCCAAGACATGTGATAATCACTGTAGGAGTAGCTGGAAAGAGAAGTCTGTGACTCCAATTAGCCAGTTTCAGCAGACCTTGTGAGGACTAGAGGAAGAATGATCCTGGCTGTTTTGTACTGCCTGCTGTGGAGTTTCCAGACCTCCGCTGGACATTTCCCTCGAGCCTGTGTCTCCTCTAAGAACCTGATGGAAAAGGAATGCTGCCCACCATGGAGTGGGGACGGGAGTCCCTGTGGCCAACTTTCAGGCAGAGGTTCCTGTCAGAATATCCTTCTGTCCAATGCACCACTTGGGCCTCAATTTCCCTTCACAGGGGTGGATGACCGGGAGTCGTGGCCTTCCATCTTTTATAATAGGACCTGCCAGTGCTCTGGCAACTTCACGGGATTCGACTGTGGAAACTGCAAGTTTGGCTTTTGGGGACCCAACTGCACAGACAGACGACTCTTGGTGAGAAGAAACATCTTTGATTTGAGTGCCCCAGAGAAGGACAAATTTTTTGCCTACCTCACTTTAGCAAAGCATACCATCAGCTCAGACTATGTCATCCCCATAGGGACCTACGGCCAAATGAAAAATGGGTCAACACCCATGTTTAGTGATATCAACATTTATGACCTCTTTGTCTGGATCCATTATTATGTGTCAATGGATGCACTGCTTGGGGGATCTGAAATCTGGAGAGACATTGATTTTGCCCATGAAGCACCAGCTTTTCTGCCTTGGCATAGACTCTTCTTGTTGCGGTGGGAACAAGAAATCCAGAAGCTGACAGGAGATGAAAACTTCACTATTCCATATTGGGACTGGCGGGATGCAGAAAAGTGTGACATTTGCACAGATGAGTACATGGGAGGTCAGCACCCCACAAATCCTAACCTACTCAGCCCAGCATCATTCTTCTCCTCTTGGCAGGTAAGATGTGCTGGATGTATGATGTCAGAGCAGGGAGGAACCTTAACAATCACTTCTTCAGGCAGGGTATAAACTTCTCTTCTGCACCCCACTGCAGCCCCCATCAAGAATAGAAATGATGCCATGTTAAGAACTCTCAGTGTACCTTGTATTTTTCCTTTATAGCACACTTTAGATATTTCTGTAATTATTTGTCTAACGACTTCTACTAGGTTTCTAAACTGCAATGAACAGAGTACTTGATTCATTATTGTATTTCCCAGAACATGGTATGGTGCCTTTAGAAATGGCAATAGCACATTATGTATTTTGTGAATTGAATAAATGAATGAATGAATGCATATTTGATTAAAAAATGATATACACTAATGTTTCTGAGAAATAAAATTATTACAACAGGATTCATATGGTGTACAAATTAAAAATGCAAATTCCTGGCCCTATCCCAGACTCATTGGTCAGAATCTTCAGGAGATAGTCCTGAGAAGGCACAATTTACTAAGTGTCTATGTTGATTCTTTTAATCAGGAATGTTTGGGAAATAATTATTGGATTAGATCTTCATTTTTGAAAGTATGAAGATCCCGAGGCTTAAACAGGTAAATAATGAAGATGGCTAATATTCATTGAACATCTAGCATGTGTAAACCCTGTGGCAAATGTTTTTGTGCATTCGTTCATTTCATGCTCTTATCAATCTTTCTCTATTTTAGAGGTTATAAAGGTATCAGGTAACTTGCATAATATCATACAGCTAATAAGAAGCAAAAAAAACAAAAAAACAAAAAAACATTTATTCTCTAATAATCTGGCTATATGACCACCGTATCCTATTTCCAAGGATGTAACTGCTGTGATATCTTTAGCTAAAGGATCTGGTTCATTTCTCACTTTTTCTTTAGGCTGCATTAGAAGTTAGCTTTCTTTCTCAGTCCTTGAAAACTTTAGATAAAATATGAAGGATTACTATTTGGAATTGAATTCCTATTTCATCTATTCTGAATTTTTCATTTTGAATTAGGGGCAAATGGTAACCAAAGAAATATGTGTTTAATTATTTATCATTTAAAACCATATGTTAAAGGAAAGCTCTTCTGTCTGTCTTCCAAAACTTTCTAATACAGCACTTTTGACTAGCAATGCTCTATGAAATTAAGCCCAATGTGTGAATGGGATGAGAAGAATCTTGCACTCGATTTCTCAAAATCTGCAGTTTTGAAATGTAGATCGCATTCTCCACCGAACCAAGTTTGTACCCCATCCCAATGAAGTCTACTGAAGTTCATTTAAAAAATGGCCACTGTATAATTTTTGGTGTTATTAGTCAGCTATTTACCAAACGTAATGGGTTTTATGCAGGAAAGGCTAGAAAAATGTGCTCGGAAAAAAAATCTATTTCAGTGAGCTTTCAGACCTCCTACCTTAATCTATAATGTGCAAACTCTCATCTAGCTCTCATATCCTGTGTTCCTGTTTAAAAAAACTGCCAGGATTGGACATGGGATTTTCAGTCAGTTGTTATGCTTTGTTTAACTATGTGGCTTAACTTGACCCAGAAAGGTTGGAGGACTGTCTAAATTACTAAAATAAGCTGCAACATCCACAGGAAAGCTTAATAGATACACATTGATTTTTAATTACATGAGATGTGTAATACGAGATGATATCCACGGCCATATGCGTATTGTTTTCCTAATTACTTATTGTCAAGTGGAACTTTTTCCTTTTTCTTTTCATGAATGTGTTCAATTTTAATACTTTCTAGAAAAAAAAAAAAAAAGTGTGTCAAGTGGGTAAGCCCTGAACTGAAATTGCTACAATTATCAACTTCAACCTTGTTCTATGATTAAATTTCTGTGTAGAAACAGGTTTCAAAAATAAAATTAGAAAACAGAGTGGAAGGAAGATGATTGAAGAGAAACAAGGAAATCACAGTTTAAGAAAGGTGAAATGAATGAACATTTGCTGCTCACCTACTGTGTTTTAGTAGTGTCAAGAGATTATTAGTGGCAGAGGTGACAGTCAAACCCCACTCACATTGGCTGTTTCCACTCCTTCACACAGCCTCTCTGGTTACAAAGTCCTTATAAAAGTTAAGATTGATTGCTTACATTGATTTAATTCAGAGTTTTCAATGTCAAAATCACCTAGGAAGCTTCCAAAAAACCATTAAAAATAAAAAATAAAAACTGTTGCAAGATTTTTACGCACCTAATTTCTTGGCAGAAGTTCAGATTCAGGTGGTCTTCCGTGAGGTTGTAAAAGTGTAAAAGCGTCCGGATGTGTTTGTTTTGTTTTTGCTTTTTTTGTTTTTGTTTTGGCAGTGGCGCGATCCCCGCACGCTGCAACCTCCACTTCCCAGGTTCAAGTGATTCTTCTGCCTCAGTCTCCCTAGTAGCTGGGACTACAGGGATCCACCGCCAGGCTCAGCTAATTTTGTGTACTTTTAGTAGAGATGGGGTTTCACCCTGTTGGCCTGGCTGGTCTTCAACTCTTGACCTCAAGTGATCTGCCGCCTCAGACTCCCAAAGTGCTGAGATTACAGGCCTGAGCCATCATGCCGGGCCTTCAAGTGTTTGCATTTTTAAACCCTCATTTTGTGATTCTAATGTGCAGCCAGCACTGAGAATCATTGAGTTAATGAATATGGAGATTGTTTTGGTATCTCTTTACTTTCGCTTTACAAAAATGCAGGTTCTGTAATAAACACACCATTAATTTGAATGCCTTTGCCCAAATTGAATGCTTAAATTAAGAACTAGACTATTTTGTGTGAGATGAGATCAAAAACTTTCTAGATTGAGTTAATTAAGACCTTCCAAATTAGCTATGCTGATTCACCTTTCACATAAAGCCCTCTTTTTTTTATTGGTTTCAGACATCATTTTACTTGACCCCAAAATTGAGATTTTAGAGATTTGATAGCATTTATTAACTCTGAGCTGAGAGATCTTCAATGGTATTTAGGGTAGCGTCTGCATTTTATTAAAAAACTATAGAAAAGTCTAAAATGGTAGGATGATTGTCCAAAGTCACACATCTGAGGACTAAAACCGAGCGGCTCTGACTGCAGTGCTTTTTAAGTCAACAGTGTTATTTCTTATTTATAAGGATCCATTTAAGTTCAGAAGGGTTCAAGTAACTCGCTAATTTCTAGATGTATAATTTGACATGTAAACACTTTGACACCCTGAAAATTCTCCTGCCCAAGACAACATAGGCAGACACAGTGATGTAATCCTTTTAATTTATATCATAATGAAAATATTCTGAGACTTTTACTGATCCACCTCTGTTACTCTAGTAGAGCTGACCCTCTCCCCTTTGTGCTATCATTGTACTTTATACAGATTTATATCATAGCACTTGTAACTTTTCATTACATGCAATGGTTTTCAAGCCTGTCTGTATCTACCAGCCTGTCAGCTCCTCCAAGGTAGAGATCATTTCTAAATATTTTTGTATCCACAGAACACAGGACTATAATATATACATGTAACAGGCTTTATAAATACATGCTGAATTTAACAAAATTTAACATCAAAGAAATGTTAGCTCCAGTGCTAGCATAGATCAAATATTAAACTCTGCATGGGTAGATTTCTAGGACCGTTCACTGCAGTTTTTTACAGCATTGGATTCCCAATACCTAGGATACAACAATGTCAACAGTAGCCACTTACTTAAATTTGGGTATAAGATATTTTGTGTAGTTCTCTCTGGTAGTTCCATATGTATGTGTGTGTGTGCATGCAAAGTAAGAATACAAGAAAGAAGATGAAGCAAGTTGCAACATAGCTGAGTGTGAATTAAATGAAATTAACATTTATTGGTCAAAGTTTTCTATTAAATATGTTAAAATCAGGTAACTAATTTATTTGGAAATATTGTGTTCCTAATTCATGTCTGTTGTTTGTTTGCTCATTTATTTGTTTAATGACCAAAGCTTTTAAAGTAGAGGCCATGTTTGTCATCAATTAAAATAGTTCATTATATTTGGAGGTGGAGGGTTGCTTAACATTTAAGTACAAACTACCCGTGCCCAACATAATTAGATCTAATGTTATGCAACCAACAGATAAGCTAGCCATAAAAATAAAAGGGGTATCAGGAATAGGTGTCATGATGAACTGAAACAAAGATGAAAAATATTTCCTAGCTGATAGACATGAGCGAATTGTGACCAGGGAATTCACTCATCAGGTGAAAAGCACATCACATGGAAGCAAACAGTTGGAAGAAAAAAAGTCACATTTCAGCAGAGAGTCATGGGTTTTAGGTAACCATGACAACAGCTCAGTGAAATAACAGCTTCTCTTTTTCCTTTATGAAAAACATTTTGTGGAATGTCATATGGTTTGCATTTTTTGCCCCAGATAAACCTCTAATGCTATAACAAAATCTTTGCTCCCAAAAGCTTTTAATAGCTGGCAGTTTATGTTATTTCTTTAAATTTAAGAAAACAATATTTAGGTTCACCTTCCTCGTTAACATATCTCTTTCTTGTATCTCCCCTTTTTTGCTTTGACTTGGAACACTTGATCTCCTCCCCCAGCATATGTTATATATGTTATAAATCACTTGTGTTGAAATAGAAAAAGAACACAGTCATCATCAGAACATCCAGGTTCAAATTCTACCCCTGCCATTTGGTCGATGACATTGGACCAGTTATTTAAAATATTTGACCTTTGTTTATTCCCAAGAGAAAAAAAATGAGGTAGAATTACCATCTATACTTATTTTATGTGTGTGTTAATAGGAGGATTAAATGTAATGGAATACAGAACAATGTAGTACAAAGAGTATAGTCTTTTCAGTCACGTCAGCATGAATTTGAGTGAATTTCCATACTTACTTAGCTACAAGACCCTAAGCAAGTTACTTAATTATTCTGAGACGATTTTTGTCCCTAAAATTAGAATATAGGTTAAAGCATTACTGTGAAGGGATTCAATAAAATGTATTTATATGGCTTGTTAGGATCTGACATATTGAGTTTCATGTGTGGAAATAATTAATATATTTTTAAATGATATATCAAAGTTAGATATTATAATAATGAATATTCAAACAGTGTGATACACCCAAAGTTAAAAACAATTTGGTGTCCTGCCCAATGGTCCTGTTTTCAAAAATAATTATAATAGCTGTCATTATCAAACACTTTACACCTGGCACTCTGCTAAGTGCTTTATACATGTTAGATTATTTGATCATTGATAGAAAGGCATAATTCCCATTTACAGATGAAAAAACTTAATACTCAGAGAGCTTAAGTAACTTGCCCCCAGGCCATGTAACTAATGGGGTCAGTAATGGAAACCAGGTCTTTCTGACTAGAATCTTCATGATCATAAGCACAATGCTAACAATTTCTCCTAGCCTGCCTCCTTTCCTGTATGCAGTGTAAAGACTAAGGTTTGGAGTTTTTCAAATTATTTCTGGAAACAGGGTAGATTTCCTCCTCGTTAGTAATACCTCCAGTCATCTGAACACTTAGTCACTTGGCAGTTGGCATTTCAGCAAAAATAGTTTCATTCAAGCCTCTCTAATTTAACTGAATTGGCTGTAGGAGTCTTTAAGGCAGCAGGATCTTTTGAAAATATCCTGAGATTACTCAAAGAGGAATAAAAATGATTTAGTCTATATACTTGTAGTGTCTAGTTAATCAAAATTATAAAAGCATCCAACATACTACATTCAATGTAAAAGTTAGGTTAGTTTTATTCAACCATTCCTAAACTATTAACACATCATAATAAATGTAGTGGATATTGCTTTGGAATCAGGAAGCTTGTGTTTTAGTACTTTGGTTTTGACTCCAAACATCATATGTTCCTAAGACAAGTCACTCAACAGTTCCAGTTCTCAATTACATACAGATGAAAGGATTTAGGAATGTTGTAAAGTATAAGGAAAACTAGAAACTGGCATTAGTTGAGCCAGAAATTATTTGTTGAATAGTTTCTTTTCATATATCATGTCATAGTACAGTTTTAAAAAATTGAGATTTAACAAGCCTAAAAAACATGTTCATTGCCCCATGACTAGTAAGAAAATTAGCCAGAATTGAAGTCACATCTACCTGCATTATGGAGCCCAATTTTTTCTCCACCACACAATGCATAATTCATAAGTTAGATCTTAGTGACCAAAAATTAAGAGTAACTTCTCTAAGCATTTCTTATCTAACACAGTAGCAGCCATCTATGGTGGGGGACTGCCCATTCAATTCTATTTGAGATGACTAAATTTGTTTATACATGCTTATAGATAGTAAATTCAGTGGGATAGGGGACTAATAAAATAGTCTTGATTATTTTCAAATGTGATGCAAACAGTTGACCAGTAAGACATTTTACCTTTAAATTACTATTCTATGTGCCTCATCTACTGTTCACAAAATTATAAATCATAACATGGGACTTTATACCCCATTAGCCTTTTGTAGTCTTTCACAGTCTGGCTTAGTATCCTCATCATGAAAATGGAGATAAAATCATAAAAATCCACAGGGTAGTTGTGAGAATTTCAATTTTTAGTGTTCACAGAGATAGCTCCCTTATGGCCTAGGACAGAGTAGGGACTCAACATATGTTTACAAAAATAAGTTCTAGAAATATATTCTATGGTAGAGGTGGTACCAACAACATGACTGAGAAAAATGAGCACTCAACACATACTTTTTGTAGGAGATTCTTTGGCTCATTCATTGACTCTGTTCATTCATCCAACAAATACTTATTGCACATCTACAGATTGCTGGAAACTGAACTAGATTCTGAGGGTAAAGAAATAAACAACAATGTAAAAATAAATGTGTCTTCATGAAGGATGCATTTTTATAAGGGATATAATAATCATTGTATATTAGAGACGAAAATGAATAAGTATAAGTTGGGTAAAGAACAATGTTATCTCCCTAGTGGTCCCAAGCCTCCCACAGAAGCATGCACCTGTTGTGGACAGTCAGTGATGGCAGGGTGGACTCTCCTAAATTTCATCTTTTGCTTTGAATTTCTCTCTCACTACCTAATTACTCTATTTTATTAAATGTAAGGTATCCAAGAATTTAAGTGATGCATTAATTTATGTAACACTAAGAAAAAGTAAAATTAATGTTTTTCTTAAGAGCTCTTTTTGGCTTATGTAGTCATACATTTTTATCATAGTTTATTCTTCTGCCTACATATAAACGAAACTATAAGAAAAATAATTTGGTGAAGGATTCTTGAATTTTTTTTACATTCAGAGTCAGTCCATTTTGAGTTACTTTTTAAGTAAGAGTCAACAATGCCTGTTTTTTTTTTTTTTTTTTACTAATTATTTGCCTTGGCCTTAAAGAATGGGTAGGATATTAGATGCATGGCAAAAAGTGGGCATGCTTAGCCACAGTCAGAGTCATAGAATGGAGAAGAACAAGCAGTGTCAGAGAAGAGTAGACCATCTGACTTTAGCAGCAGGATCACACAGGATGTCAGCATGTGGAGAATGGTTGCCTGACTTGAGATGTTTTGGAGGTAGAATTGACAATATAAAAACAGTGCCATCATATGATGCTCCACGCTCAGAAGCAGACCCCACATTTGAGGTTTAATGATCTGTGGTCTTGATGTTGAAATTCTTATTAATCTTATCTTTGAGTTTGTGCTTTATAAGTGAAGTTATAGGGACAATGGAGCATATGATTGGTTCATATGTGTCCTGCAGACCTTTTGTTCTTTTTTTTCCTGGGATGAGTCTCGGCTACCACTAACCCATCCACCAGCCCCATCTAGTTTCTACTTCCTCACCCTCTGTCCAAGGCCACTGGTGGGAGGAAAGAGGTCAACATCCCACATCACTCTCCAACCCTGGTTGGTTCCTTGGTGCAAGCAAGAAGAGGTGTGAAGTTGGGTGTTGGTCCCATGATTTGTTGGTTCAGGGTAAAACGGAGGCCTTCTCTACTTTGACTGGCTGCGCCTTAGCATGGTGCACAGGTGATTACATATGGGCCTCTCACCCAGCATCATGGACTGAATTGCATCTCCCAAAAACGTGTGTGTTGAATCCCTAATTCCCAATGTGACTGTATTTGGAGGTAGGGCTTTAAGGAAGTAATTAAAGTTAAGTGAGGTCATAACAGTGAGGTCCTAATCCAATAGTACTGGTGTCCTCATAAGAGGAAAAAGACAGAGCTGTCTCTTTCTTTATGTATACATAAACGGCCTTCTGAAGATGGAGAAAAGGTTTCCTCTGCAAGACATAAGAGAGACCTCACCAGACAGCTTGATCTTGGACTTCCAAACTCATGAACTTTGAGAAAAGAAATGTCTGCTCTTTAAGCCACCCAGTCTGTAGTATTCTCTTATGGCAGCCTGAACTAATCTACCCACCTACTCAAACAAGTCTTAGCATGGAGGTTTCAATCCCTAAGGAGTCACCTATTCACTGTAGACTGAGACTGTGGGCCACGTATTCCCTGTAGATTGAGAAAGTAAATATTGATTTCTCTACCCACAACCAAGCTCTCAACATTTACCTGGTGCTGCAAATTGCATAGCCAGTCCTGCCTAGAGCACAATATTTACAGGTAAAATAGACGAGGAAGAGCTAGTAGGACACACCAAGTAGTAACAGCAAGAGAGAAAGGCAAAAATCAAAGGGGATGTGATCATAGAAATCAATAGATAGAGGAAGACAGAGGAATGTGTTTTGTGAAAGTGAAAGTGGTCAACTGTGCCCAGTGCTATTTTAACATTAGGACCTGCAGGGATAATTGGATTTTATAATATGGAGTCTTTGAAGGTTCATAACAAATTCATTGGTCAAGAGATGACAGAGGAAGATGACTAGAGTGCCTTTATGTGGGAAGGAATAGCCAGGAAATGGAAGTTTCATTTAAGATAGTTGTTAAGATTTGAGTTTTTAATCACACAGTCTATATTCAAATATTAACTCCCCCAATTTTATAAACTATATATGTTTGATGAAGTCACTTAACTTCTATAAGCCTAATTTCTCATTGATGAGATGGAAATACCAAGATAACTCCTCTCATACAATAATTGATTTATTGTTATTGAATTTCAAACCAAAGTCTTAAATGTCTTTGTGTCAGGCACCATACCATAACACAATAATACATAGTGAACAGGATACAGTTTTTATTTTGGTAGAGTTTATCGTCTAACAGGTATGTTTATAAAGATTAAATATGTATACCATATTGCCTTATTCATTGATTTAAAAATTCATTTACAAAAATATTAGCAATTTGAGTATTTCATGTAACTTACCTTCTAGTGGAGTAGGTCTAGAAAGTGTGTGTGGTGAGACAGTAAAATGATATATATTTTATTATTTTAAAAAGTTGAAGGAGTTAAAAATATAAGTTATATATATATTGTTTTACTGTCTCACTCACACACTTTATGTATGTTACATAAAGTACTCAATAGTTAAAATGCTAATACTTATTAAAAAGCATTTTAAATCAATGAATAAGGCAATATGGTATAGACATTTAATCTTTATAACCATACCTATTAGACTGTAAACTCTATAAAAATAAAAACTGTGTTTATCCTGTTCAATATGTATTCTTGTGCTCTGGTATAATGCCTGACACATAGACATTTTAAAACTTTGGTTTGAAATGCAGCAACAATAAATCAATTATTCTATGAGAGGAGTTCTTTTGATTATATAGTATGTTAGAAGTTGCTAAGTGCACAGATAAAGCAGAAATTAGTGGTGTACAGTAAATGTTTAATAACTTGTTCTCAATGGGGAGTGGGAAGGTCGGGAGATACGATTCTGATTTTCCAATTGTTGTGGTGTAAATACTGACAATGGTAGATTTCCATCTAATGATGAGATATTGCTGAACATTCCAATACTGAGAAGGGTTACACACATTGAATTTTGCTAGTGCTAACCAGCTCTACTACACTGCTAAAGTGGGTGAGTAAGGCTGAATATGATGTTAAATAGATGTTTAGTGTAGATCTCATTAAGATAATGAGGATATGAATAACCCAAGCAGGTATCAGGAGAAAACGGTCTACCTAGAAAAAATAACCAATACAGGAACATGTTGCATAAGAGTGATTGGTGAGTTCTGGGAAGTGCAAAGAGACCAATGAAGACATAGAAGAGACGGAAAGGGAAAGATCAGCAGGAAATAATGTTTGCATCAGACAGGTTCTCAGCAGAAAATAGATACTCAAATCAAGTTATATTAAGACAGTTTATTTAGAAAAATTCGATCAAGATTTAGGGAAATCAACAAAGAACAACATCCTGTTGTCAACCACAACCGAGATATAGGACTAGAACTCTCTATTTTATTTTAACCTAGAACCTACTTTTAAAAAATGTTGAATGTTGAGCCGTGCTAGATTAGTTGTAAAAGCACAAAATACACTACAGATGAAGTTGGAAAACTTGGGTTGCCGTCACAACACTGCCATTTATTTGCCATATAACCTGGAAAATGCCACTTAACCTGAGTCTCATTTTCCTTACTTGTGAGGTGGAAAGTATTGCTTTGTGATTTAAATAAGGCAATGCATGCACCATGTTTTCTTAAAAAGTTTTGCTTATAAAAAGGTGAGAAATTCTTATTTTTAAGATGGTATTTCTGCAATGAAAATCACCTCGGTTCTAGCTAAAGTTCAGAGAAATTTCTAGTTTTTAAAAAACAATCAACCATGAGTATTGTACTGTACATCAAAAAAAAAAAGACAATAATAGGACATTTTATGAACAAAAAAGCACAAAGTGAAAGTAGTTCTAGTCCTTGACATTCTAAAGCTACTGTTTGAGTGTTTTCTGTCGGTCATGCCATGTGCTATGGGCCTTATGTATAGAGAGATGACTATCTCTATTGTTACCAACCCTAGCCTCAGCACTTGGCATAGTGCTTAATATATAATAGGTAATTAATAAATATTTTATTTTCTATAACTATGTGAAGTAGTTGTTATCTTCATTTGATAGATGAGGTCTAGACAGTTAAATCAGTTTCTTAAGTGGTAGATGCAACACTAGAATCCTGTTCTAGGTTTTAACTTTCATGGCTCATTCTGCAACCTTAAAAAGCTAATTTCTTCAACATTTTAAAATGTAGTCATGTGCCACAAGATGGAATTTCTGTCAAGGATGGACCACATATATGACAGTGGTCCCACACTACTATAAATGGAACTGAAAAATTCCTGTCACGACATCATAGCAGTCATAATGTTATACACAATGCATTACTCATGTCTTCGTGGTGATGCTGGTGTAAACAACTACTGAAATCCCAGTTGTATAAAAGTCTAGTACATACCATTATGTACGTTATATAATACTTGATAATGATAATAAACAACTATGTTACTGGTTTATGTATTTACTATTCTATATTTTTATCATTATTTTTGAATGTGATTCTTCCACTTATAAAAAAGTAAGTTAACTGTGAAACAGCCTCAGGCAGGATCTCCAGGAGGTGTTCCAGAAAACGCCATTGTTATCACAGAGATGACAGCTCCATGTGTGCTATTGTCCCTGAAGATTTTCCAGTGGGACAAGATGTGGAGGTGGAAGACAATAATATAGACAATCTTGACTCTGTGTAGGCCTACGATAGTATATATGCTTGTGTCTTAGTTTTTAACAAAATTCCAATTATGTTTATAAGTAAAAAATTAAATAACATAAAGCTTATAGACTAAAGATATAAATATTTCCTACAGTTGGACAATATGTTTGTGTTTTAAGCTAAGTGCTATGATCAAAAGACCCCAAAAGTTTTAAAAAATTAAGTAAAAAAGTTACAGGAAGTTTAATTTATTATTGAAAAAGAAAAATATTTTTATAAATTTAATGTAGCCTATATATATAGTGTTTATAAAATCTACAGTAGCGTAAAGTAGTATCTTAGGCCTTTATATTCACTCATTATTCCCTTACTGACTTACCCAAAGCGACTTCTACTCCTACAAGGTCCATTTATGGTAAGTGTCCTGTATGTACAAGTATGCCATTTAAAAATAATTTTTATACTGTATTTTTACTGTACCTTTTGTATGTTTAGATAGGTTTAGATGTACAAATACTTGCCATTATCTTACTGTTGCCTATAGTGTTCAGTACAGCAATGTGCTGGACAGGTTTGTAGCCCAGGAGCAGTAGGTTTTACCATACAGCCAAGATGTTTAGTAGGCTATACAATCTAGGTTTGTGCAAGTACGCTGACTATGATGTTCACACAATGACAAAGTCACCTAATGATGGATTTCTCAGAATATATCCCTGTCATTAAAGACACACAATTGTGGTAATCTCCTAAGGAGAAGTCTAACAATGGTAATTAGAAATTCCAACATTTCTACCCTTCTTCTACGGACTCAGAGGTGGTGACAATTTGTTTAACATGAGGGTGTTTTGTACAGATTATCTGTAGCCGATTGGAGGAGTACAACAGCCATCAGTCTTTATGCAATGGAATGCCCGAGGGACCTTTACGGCGCAATCCTGGAAACCATGACAAATCCAGAACCCCAAGGCTCCCCTCTTCAGCTGACGTAGAATTTTGCCTGAGTTTGACCCAGTATGAATCTGGTTCCATGGATAAAGCTGCCAATTTCAGCTTTAGAAATACACTGGAAGGTAATCTCTTTCTTTTCACTTTTAATTTTTTTTCTGAATTTGTATTTACAGTCTTTTATCCAAAGTCTGAGGAGATGTTTGAGAATTCAGAATTTTCTGAGTTGACCAAGAATATGTGTTGTCTATACTTACATTGACAATGACCCTAGCCAACACTGGTCAGCACGTTATAATTCAACATCTTAGCTTCAGGAGTCAGGCATGGTGGCTCATGCCTGTAATCCCAGTTTACTTGGGAGGCCGTGACAGGTTGATGACTTGAACTCAGGAGTTTCAGGCTGCAGTGAGCTATGACTGTGCCACTGCATTCCAGCCTCAGTAACAAAGTGAGAGAGTCTATGAGGAAAGAAGAAGAGGCAGAAGCAGAAGCAGCAGCAGCAGCAGCCGCTTTAGTGAAATATATGAATATATTCATCTTATGAATAAATACAGGCAATAGGCAACCTAATGGTGAGTGATGTCAGTTTTTTCCATTAAAAGAGAAAAAGTAATTACATTTCCAGAACAATTTTGTATTGTAGAATTTCAGATATAAGTCTATGAACTGATAGTATTTTCCTACATTTTAGTGTTTTAGTTTTCTCCTGTTTAAAATATTCTAGGCAGTTGTGTTCTTTGAGGTAAGTTCATTCATTTAACTGTAATAAGGACACAGCACATAGGTCAAGCCTCCATATCATTATTCCTTAAGTTTTCTGTTCTTCATCAGAGATTACATCTCATGATCTTTTCTAACTCCTAAATATTTCTCCTACAAATGCTTTCATCTTGCTTGCATTTTGCATTCAACATCTGTTCATTCTTCTCTGCTCATAGCTGACCCAGTCATGAAACCCATTCCATTCACATAAATTTCCATTAGGAAAACAAAATTACAAACAAACACAACAAAACAAAAACAAAAACACTCATTCAAGTCACAAATTTAAGAGGAGTTTGGGGAAGACATAGGCACTGACTTGTGGCAAGGCAGACAACTCAAAATTTAACACTAGACATCTCACCTCCTTAAAGACCTGTAACACCTTACCACATAGAAAAACTTTCCTCTCTTTTGTAATCCTTTCTCCTTAACTTGTTCTTTCCCCCCCCCCTTTTTGTCATTGTTTTACACCCTAACTTTTGTTATTGTACTGTGCAGAACGGTTTTACTGTTTTGTTCATTTCCTTGTTTTACTCAAAACCATAGTCTCAGGGTCTTACATCCAGAATCAATTTAAGCAACGAGAGTCTCATCCTAAAGATGAATTCTGTTTTCCAGCTATGTAAACAGAAATTAGGTTTATTCTTCTACAGTAATATTCATGATTAACTTTTTAAAGTAATAACCATATCTAAAGCGCCATGTCAAACACTTTGTATGGCATTATCTCACTCAATTTCTTATAACCATCCTCTAAGGAAGATTGCATTTATTATTCCCACTTTTAAGGGAGGAAACATTATCAGAGATATTCATCTTTTGGTTATTGCTTCTCATTGAATAAGCGGCAGAGATAATCTGCACCCAGCTTTATCACGTACCAAAGTCCAAGTTCTTTCCTTCGCACTCTGATGATTAACAGTGGGTTGAGAGTTTCTTTGAAGTGGACAATACCAGTTTGGTCTTTTGATACAAGAAGGCAAGACATAGTACCAGGGAATTTCAGAGCCTATTTAACGAATCTAAAGTACACAATTTCAAAGTCACAATCTGGGAGGATTGGGTGACCCACTACACTTTAGGGATTAACAATAGTACTCAGAAAGCTGATATTAATGATGTTGCAAAATGAAGCTACATCTTTAAGGAAATTGGAGTATTTTTCTGTTTCTTCAGGCAAAGTTTTCAGCCATGAGTGACAAAAGCATATATTTTATTATTACGAAGCATGGGTTGGTCACAGAAATAAGGCAGGGGAACATCAGTCGTCTAGGGTCTCAAGTCAAAGAAAAAAAGTGACTCAAGATGTGTCAACTCAGCCAGTGGTTTTCAAGTGAGAGTCTAATACACACAGGTAAAGAGGGAACAGCAAATTTACTGCAAATAATTTGCTACTACAAATAATTTATATTTGTAAATTATTTTTTCCCATAATTTATTCTAATTTTACACACTTTAGTAGGCAAAGTGTGTGAGAAAAGACGCAACATAGCATATTGTCTGGCACACAGTAGGTGTTCAATAAGTATCTGATAACCGAATACATAAATAATAGTTAGAATCCTTCAAATTTTATCTAACCCACCACTTACCTTATCTATGCCTGTTGCATGAAGTCCATGTCATGAGGCAAAATGTGAGAAACCATTAAACTGAGCTACCAAGAAAAACTTTTCTTTAGTAGGTACACATTTTAAAATTATTTTTCCTTAAATTTGTATTCAGCAATAATTTTAAGCTTACAGAATTGTGAAAATGAAAGCAATACAAAAACCATGAATATATATTTTACCCAAACCTACTTTTTATCCTGATTCTCTCTCTATCTCCCAGTCTGAGCCATTTTGAGGGTAAATTGCATAGACTAACTCTTTACCCCTGAATATGTTAGTGTGTATTTCCTAAGGATAGGGATATCCTCATATAGCCACAGAACAGTTTTCAACCTCAGTAAACTCTATATTGATACAATGCTTGTATCAAATCTACTGTATATATTTCAGTTTTTAAAAATAGATACAATAATATCCTTTTCAGTATTTTTCTTCTCCAAAATAGAATCCAGTCTAGGGTCACATGGCATTTAGTTTTCATGGTTCTTTAGTCTGAAATATTTCCATAGTCTGTACATATGTGTCTTTATGTGATTGACAGCTCTGGAGGATACAGTTCCTCCTCTTCCTCCTCATTTTTTAATGGAATGTTCTTCATTTTGAGTGCATCTAATATTTCCTCATGACTAGATCCAGATAATGCACTTTTAACCAAAATTCTACATAGGTCATTATGCATCTTTCTGAGATGCTGTCACATCTGGAGGCACATGATGACTATCTGTCTCACGTTGGAGACGTTAATTTTGATCTCCTACTCCAGATGTGGTTCAATTTTCCCACTGCATAATTACTTCTTTCCCCTGTTTAATAAACTGTCTACATGGAGACATTTTAAGACTATGTAAATAAACCACCTCTTATCACAATTTCTCCTACAGTTGCCATCCATTGATGGCTACAAATGTATGATTTTTCAGCTTCAGCACTTCTTTTAAATTTATTAGCCAATATTCAGGATTCTACTATTAGCAAGAATCCTCCATTCTTTCTATTTATTTATCTGTCTACCTATCTAATAATGGTATGGAGTAAAGGCTTTCCATTGTTTAATGGTATATAACTCATTGATGTGCTTAATTATCTTTGTGTGCCAGTGGTTCCAGAATTTGCCCATGGTACACCTTCAAGCTTGTTCTTATGTCTCCATTTCATATACACATTTTTTTAAAACACACACTCTCTCTGGTAAGTAAATTATTCTACAGCATCTTGTACCTACAATGCTCCAGGCCTGAAATTAGCCATGACTATAAGGAGTAATGTTTTCTTTCATTGGAAGGAAATTCTAGGTCAAGATTTGGAAGCAAGTTTTGGTCACCAGAGAGACACATTTTATCTCACAACATGAATAGGGCAGGGAGTTTTCTTCTCCAAAATAGAATCCAGTCTTGGGGTGTCTTGGTCTACAAGGACTACTCAAGTGAGTATAGCAGTGAGGACAATAGGAATTGAGAAGAGGTGAAATGTCACAATTACACCCTGCTCTCTCAATACTTGCACATGAAATGGAATTGTTGCTTTTGATTAAACCTCAAAGTTATTGCTTCCTTTTTTTTCTTTGTCTTGTGAGAAGTGTTTAATGCACTTCCCATGGAACAAAATATTCATAGTCATTGCTAGGACAAAGGAACTATTGTATTTTTGTCTATGGAAGTTATTTAAGTAACCTCAGCTTTCCTCTTAGATTTCATTGCTGAAATAGTGAAGATGTGTAATTTGTGAATTGTATAAGAGAGACCTCATGGCCGGGCACGGTGGCTCACGCCTGTGGTCCCAGCACTTTGGAAGGCCAAGGCAGGTGGATCACCTGAGGTCCGGAGCTCGAGACCACCCTGGCCAACATAGAGAAACCCCATCTCTACTAAAAATGCAAAAATTAGCCGGGCATAGTGGCACGTGTCTGTAATCCCAGCTACTCAGGAGGCTGAGGCAGGAGAATCACTTGAACCCAGGAGACAGAGGTTGCAGTGAGCCTAGATCATGCCACTGCACTCCAGCCTGAGTGAGACTCTTTCCAAAAATAAATAAATTAATTAATTAATTAAATTAAAACCTCATGTTTCTAGATAAAGCAAATACAAGTAAGTCTGCATTATAAGCAGTTTTCTGATTAGGTTAAATAGGGAACCCTGTGCAGTGTCAGTTGTCACATTAAAACAGCAATTTTCTCTCATGAAAATCTCTGCCTATCCATTATGTCCTGTATATCAGAGTTTACAAGAGATTTTTTTTTTTTAATAGCACTGTTGGGGAGTGGGACATGCGAACTGAAAGTTCAATGAATTGATTAAAGGTAATCAAACTGATTAGGATTAGATCCTAGCTCAACCACTTCCTAGATGTGTGACCTTGGGTATGTTATTTAACTTCTCTGGGTCTTAGTTTTATCATCTGTAAAATGGGGATAACATAATAATGTATAAGTTTCAAAGAATTAAATGATGTAATACATGAAAGGTACTTAGAACATTTTTTTCAACAAAGGGCACAACACTATTGTGTTAAGCTGTGGTTAGTTGCTGACAACTTAGTTAGCAATCATTAACTTGTCTGGCAATTAGCTTAACAAAGTAAGTATACATTGAGTTCTGAGAAAGCATATTATAAAGGCCTACATTTAGTGGAAAAATAAGGGAAAGGGGAGGATGGAAAAGAAGATTCATGAAGATAGACCCCAAAATAAATAATGTTTCTGGAGACAGATAGGATTTCAGGGCAAGTTTCAAAAATGAGGTGACAGCAGGAGCAAAGGTATCTTCTGTTACCCAAAAGGGAAGAAGGAGACAGGAACAAAGAACAACTTGTTGGTGTTTAATGGTGTACTTCCAACTCTGAGCACAGTGGTTGCCTATAGTAGGTGCTCATTAAGTACTGGCTGACAGACTGATAAATCAATAAATAAAGGAAAGCTGCCTTCATTGTAAAACTTATATATACCAAGAATAGTGTAAAATCAAATTAATCATAGGTAGGGCCAAGTCAATCTTGGGTTGTTTCAAACCACCCCTTTCTAACAAATGCAATTTATGACTATGGAAACTTATTATTGGAAGAGACTTTTCAGTGTATTCAGTCCGACATCCCACACTATGCTAAGATGCCCACTGGGATAACATCACTATGTGACCCATCAAGGGAAAACCTACCCCACAAGGGAAAATAAGAAGTTCTTTAGGATAAACCAAAATCTAATTCCATTCAACTTAAATAGAGCCATCCATGAACCTGGTATTATGGTATACTATGGAAGTACAAAAAAATACAAAGATAACTTACACAGTTTATCTCACTGAAAAGCTCACCATCAAGTGAAGAAACACCACACAAATACATAAGGAATACACAAAATAGTAATCGATATAAAATGAGGTAGGAACCCAGATACACCAGAAATATTTCCCAAGGAGGTGAAAATAGAATTGGATCTTGAAATATCATTAACTGCTCACTGAGCAGAGAAGAGGAGGAGAGGCATTTCCAGCAGAGGGAACAACATATGCAATGACGTAGAGGTGTGAAAGTGTGAGACGAGTTACCAAAAAATGAGAAGTTCTACGTGGCTAGAATATTGAGTTTGTAGTGGGAAATAACAAGAGATGTAAGGAGTTTAGAAAAATCCATGTATACCGGTGTCTCTCAATCTTCTTGAAGGAAAAAAAACACATTATAGGCCTCTAGGAATATGTTCACAAATCCCTAGAAAATTAAGAAACTGAAGTTTATTCTAAGATTCTTTCAAACCTTCACTTTAAAAGAGTTATAAATTCATTAGTATTACATAAAACATTAGCTGTCATCACCATAAAAACCTAATGTTTAAAATCCACAACATTCATATCTTCAAAAGTATGTGTGAAAAATTTGTCTTGAAAACATTGCCATCTACAAGGGTAGTTGTGATAGGTTATTAAGCAGGAAATTGATATTATCCTACATATTCTTCAAAAGATATGATGCTAGTGGCATTAGTAGAATGCAAAAAGATAATCAGTGAGCTATTGGGGGAGTCATGGATGATGAGGGCTAGATCTAAAGTAGTGAGAATGAGGATGAAGATGAGTTGGTTAGTGTGTAGAATCAGAAGCTCAGGTGACTGACTGTAAGGCGGCAAGGAAAGTAACAAGTTCAGGATGATTCTGACACATTTGTGATTGATTTCTAACAATTGGTCCTTGTTTTTGTCCTAGTAAGTTATACATCATTTAAAAATGTAATTTTTCTTCATGTAACAGCCCTTATAAAACTGATATTATGCTTCTCTAGAACCTTAACATTTTTTCTGCAGCCCTTCAGTCCTTTTTATTTCAATGTGACTGTCAAGCACTTCAGTAGGAAGTATTTCACCAATTCACATGCAAAGATTTTTTTTAAGGAGCAATCTAGAAAGTGGTAAATGAGCTCTGAGCTTTAATGAGAAACAGTGGAAGTTTTGCATTTTTTAATGACATTTTAACATGAATAGTGTGTGTATTTGCAGAGAAAAGCCAGCTGGGAAACTACAGTGAAGCCTCCATAGGTAATCTAGTTCTCAGTCTTCCTGCCTGAGAAATGGACTTTCTTAGTTCAAGCAAAATACAATTACAATGACACTAATTGTGTAAACTGGGTAGCCAAGGAGATAGTTAACATGGGGTGACACATTCTAGTAGTTGGAAGGCTAAATTATTTCCCTAGTATATTCCTCACTAATTCTGAGGGAATCAGAAACTCAGTAGTTTGGTGTACCCTGACTCAGAGAGAGGCAGAAGGTTTGGAAAGATGATTAATCCAGACCAGGAAAACCTTTCTGGGCCTGTTTTACTTAATCCCCCAGATTTACCACCTCGATAACCACATTGGTATTCTGATCAGGCAATAATCCTGATAATAACAATAAAAATTCCTATGTGCCAGACGTTGATACTTCTCACATGTTATCTTATTTTTTCCTCATAACAGTCCTAGGATATTTCATTGATTAAACTAAAGCACCATTCTCTGCAAAGTAATTATTCCAATAAATTTAGGAGACAGTCTCTGTCCTTATATTATAAGCTCATTCCACTTATTTCACTCAAAAGGTAACTTTTTTTCTCTTTTCTTCAAGTTCTCAGAGCAAATAGAACCTTTCCTATAACATGAAGGGAATTCAACAAGTGACAATTGTATTGTTTTCCAAGTAGATTTGCTTTATATGTAGTTCTTTAATCAGAAAATAACATTACTGTTTTTAAAATTCTGAAACAAAATAGGGAATGTTCTATTGTGAATAAGATCTTTGTAGATATTTATGTATATTTTAAATTATTGAAGGCAGAAGCTGCTCTCAGGGAAGAGTTAATATTTATGTTATAGGTTCACACACACATCCACACCCACACACATGTGCACACACACACACAAGTCAAGTGTAATTACTACATATGAAAATTCCTGTCAAATTCTTAATCAATATCTTATTTCTCAAAGCAGAAGGTTGGGAGGACCAGAATACGTTTATCACATCTGGTTATTTTAGAAATTCTCTAGTTAGCATGCAGTGATAGCCTACTAGAAATGATGAGTATTTGAAGATTATGGGGCATTTTAATTTTTGCAGAAACAGAGTTCTTAAGAACCAGTGACATAGTTGAGACATCTGAGTGGTAGAAAGTCACTGTTTTCTATTTCTTTCAGAGAGGACTTAGAATAGTTTAAAGTTTGAGGCTATTATTGCATGATACTCAGTAACTTCTAAGTAGTAAGTGCACTAATGGTATCGCTGGGGCTCTCTGTGTTAAAAAACAAAAACAAAAACAAAAACAAAACAAACAAACAAAAAGCAGCATTTGTCCCCATATATTTATACATTTTAAACTGACTCTTCTACCTAGTCCTTCTTCTACTCCTTTAGTTATACTGGCATGCAATTTGTTGTTCTTGCCAAATGTGAATACTGAGAAAGTTAAAGTGAATTTATGTAAGCCGTGTGTCATCTTCACTCTGAATTAAAAGGTGCAGGTATTATCTTATGGCAAGTACCATCTTAGGAAGATTCACTGCAAAGAGAAAAAGAAACTCCCCAGATTAGTGCAGAGCCCCTTAGGGTCAATGAAAACACTGATATTGAAGACATATAGAACTGTATTTCAGTATCAGTTCTAAAATTCTGGGCATCTACTTCCTAATTTGTAAAATTTGTTCAATAATTATGTATGATAATTTATGTACATCTAGCTCCTATTACATACACAAAAATGTTTCCCCTTTTCTCCTCCCACCTTCTCTGTAATCTTCAATGGTCTTCTCAGCTTCTGTTATAATTTAGCATAGGCTATCAGTCTTCGTAATGTGTATTTATCCATGCTAAAGAACTTTTGTTTAATTTTTCATGATTTGAACTCACTGCTGTGGAAAATGGCTATTTACAGAAGCATAATCTCATTTTCCAAGAATTCATTTGAGGGTCCTAGAAGATCTTTATGAAGCAAAATAATACTTTTCTTATTTTTTAAGTATTCTCAAAATAATTTAAGTATTTTATATATAAGTATTTTATATAATTTAAGTATTCTTATATATAATATAAAGTATTCTTATATAATAAATATACTTATTTAAGTATTCTCAAAATAATACTTCTTTTCTAAGTATAGAGTCAGGCATTAAAACATATAGACATCTCACTTCCTTGGGATAAGTCTTGGGAAAAATATCACTACACACTAGCAATAAATATTGCAAAGAAAATTTATAACTCTATTTTATGCAGTTATTAATTAAACAAATATGAGTTAAAAGACTTTAGGAGTTTTGCTCTGTAGCCCAGGCTGGAGTGCAATGGCGCAATCTTGGCTTACTGAAACCTCCACCTCCCGGGTTCAAAGGATTCTCAAGCCACAGCCTCCTGAGTAGCTGGGACTACAGGTGAGTGCCACCATGCCTCACTAATTTTTTTTTTGTATTGTTAGTAGAGATAGGATTTCTCCATATTGGCCAGGCTGGTCTCAAACTCCTGACCTCAAGAGATCCACCACCTTAGACTCCCAAAATGCTTGAGCCACCAAGCCTGGCCTAAATTCAGGGTATCAAAGATAAATTAACAATGTCTGATGCAAACATACGACTGCTTTGTACTCTTCTACACTAATGATTTGTAGTGTTTTGGTTTCAGAATCCATTTACAACTCTTACAATATATGAAAAATTTCTGCTAGGTTTTATTTATGTGGGTTATATTTATGACTACTTCTCATTTGTAAAACTGTAAAGATCTTGCATATTTGTATTAATTTAAAAATAAATTTCTTATATGATAGTATAAATAATATAATTTTAATAATAATTTCTAAAATACTAAGTGGAATGAAACTACTTTTTATTTTTACAAACAGGCTACATCTGGATTTTATGACTACTTCTACATTGAATATATTATAATTTATTGTTTGGTTGAAGAACTTGATGAAAAATCTAGCCTCACACAACTATGTAATCAGAATACAGAGAAGTATTTTTAAAAACACTTTCAGATAATTGTGAATCCTTTCTTTTTGATCCTAAAACTTCACAAATGGTAATTTTCTCAGAGTTTAATTACACTGTCAAATCTGAAATCCTGTAAATGACCTTTTTGTCCTTGCCACATTAAAGTCCGTTGATCTGTCTAGCATCATGAATGAGTATTTTACTCATTAGTGATTTTATAATATCATGCATTGGTCATTTGTAAAATACTGAGTTACACAATCTTCCAAATGTTAAAATATCTCATTATACAATATTCAAAATGACATTATTAATATCACCACCAATCTCATCAGAAATATCTTTAAGTATGAAGACTTTATCAAGCTCATAGTGATGGTATCAATTTTTCTTAATTTAAATTTTTGCTTGAAAACTCAAATTGTAGCACTGGCAAAAAAAATACCATTAGCTTTTTCAAGTGACAGACTTGCTTTGTTCACATAAGAAGAAGTCTGCCAAATGCCTGTCTAAATAGCCAGTTTATCTCTGAATTCTACATTCAAGTCAAAATGATTTCCTGTGGGAAACATGATTATTTCAGCTCTCAACACAAATAATGGCACAAGTGTTTTTTCCCTAGATGAACATATTTCAAAATGCAGCATAAATAGTACATATGTAGGTTCCATTCTGTCGAACAGAAAAATAAAGAGGCATATAAAAGAAGATAGTTTTTTTAAAAAGAAATTGTATTGCTTCATTAAGGACATTAAGTGAAACTAGCATTCATGTATTCAGTTTTACTGCAAGTCTGTGGCTGGTGAAGAATGTAATAATTACAGTACACTTGGTTGCCACTACCTTGATTTGTGCTAAAACACCAGAAGATTTACCCACTATTGCTTTTGCACCATCAGTGCAAATGTGAACACGGAAAAAGGCAAATCACATCATAGTATTATTAGGAAAATAGTTTTGACATTGCAAATACTCAAAGAGTTTCAGGGACTTCAAGGGATCTGTTGGTTACATTTTGCTAACCAAGAAAACCCTGGGATTGTAGAATAATTTCTTTTTAAAACATAAGGGCATCTGGGAAGACCTTATTAATTTCAAACATAATTCTGCATTTTCAGGATGAAATGTCAAAGAATGTTGATATGTAAATGCACATTTAAATCCAAAGAGATGGTGGCTAATGACGTACATTATCAGGCCTTTCCTCTAGAGGTTTTGGTTCAGTAGGTCTGGCAGTGGAAGTAGGGGTGTTTATGACCTCCAGTGAGCCACAGTGACTCATATAATAATGTTTATATACATATATATGTGTGTGTGTGTGTATGTGTGTGTGTACACACACACACATCTCCACACAATTATTTCTATTTATATATTAAACCCTATTATCAATACAAAGAGCACACATGCACACACACATATTTTTGTGGGGGCAGGGTAAAAGGTGTTTTCCTGCAATGGTACACTGATCACCTTGCTTCTCTCCCTGGTGACTGTTGAGGTTGTCTACAGTGGATTGGGTGCATCCTGAGGGCCTTCAACAGAATGAGGTCCACACATAACCTTCTAGTATTTGGAAAGTTGAAGGACAGAATGAAAATCCCACAGTAAAAGCACGCTGAGCTATGAAAATGAGGCAGATTTTATGGTAAATAGTAGGTCATTGTGTTTCCCAAACTTGATCTAATTGGCTGTTACAAATTATCTGGCACATATATTGATTCCAGATGTGATTAGTGTTCACTTGGTTCTAGGGTTTTACATATATGCCAATTTGGCAACCCTAACATGTTGATGTTGATAATGTTTCATGGCCAAAACTAGAATGTATTTTCATAATACACACACACACACTCACACTCTCTCTCTATAACTGGATCCTAGGAAACTTTAATTTTAGTAAATGCCTCAGGTGATTTTTATGATCAGGCATACAGGGCAGCTCTGCTCTATAGCTGGTTACTGTATTCACATTTCTTTTCTTATGATGTAATAAGTAATGGTGGGGGAGCAGATTTTGTAATCAACTGTAGAAATATGGCTATAAAAACTATTTCATGGCTTATATTTCTCTTCATTGCAAGCTTGTCTTACCTCAAGGGCAGAAAAAAATGATGCTGTTTCTATGAAAAGATTTTTCTGTTCAGTAAAATCTCTAGTGTAAAAAGAGTGGCCTATTTTCAATTTGCAAGTCTGATCATTAGCCTTTGATTCATATAACATAAATAGACTTCTTTGATATCTAAAGAGCTTGACTATATTAAAGAAAGAAAGTAATAGATACTTTCATCTCAACTTTATAACTGAGCAACAGAGAAAACAAAATTAGTAGTTGTTGAGCACCTGATGCCTTGTACATTTTCAAATAAATCATTTGAAATTTGCAACTACACCATGAGATCGGTTTTGCCTTGATTTTACAGATAGGGAACCTGATAGTCACATGGTTGATAACAACCACAGTTAAGTCTACTATTCCAAGTTCATCTGACTCCAAGGCTGATACAAATTCCACTTCACTACAAAGCTTTCTTCAGCTTGCTAAAGTAAAGCTCAGGACTCTGATAAACTCCCAACCCTGCCTCTGGTATATGACCCAACACTAACCACGCTGCTCAGGGAGGGTATCTAAAAGAAATTCTTGTGTGAAAACAATGAAATTTTGGTGGGCAAACAGAAACATAATCGTAAATAAACTAACAAAAGCATTCAACACAGAATTCTACTTCTGGGAAGGTAAAGTAGGTACACTTTTCTCTATTAGTCCCTCTAAATACAACCACAGTCTCTGGATATTGTATATAAAAGAAGCAGAAAGAATATAAATAGTGGCGAGAAGAAGGCAGATCAGCTAGGAATATTGGGATCTCATGGTATGATGGTGAGTCCCCTGGGTTTTATTTACCTCATATATTCAAGATTTGGAGTTGAAGAAGCTTGTAATCTAGAAACACCTAAAGGTATATACAAACAAAAGTAAAACAAAACAAAACAAAAACAGAAAAAAACACCAACAAAAGCCTTCTCTCTCTAGTCACAGGACAAAGAAAGGTGCAGACAAGTTTTAAATAGTAACCACTCTACTTCATCAAATTCAAAAACAGAAAAACTGAGGCACAATCCCCACCCAAGTCAGCAAAAGTTGATTGGGGAGACTAGACTTCCACCTTTGCTAGGCTATAAAAGGTGCCTCCTCAATACCCTTCCACGGTGGTATAAGAGAAGGCTCAGTTTGCATTCTAACCAGGGAGGAATTAACCACTCTTCTACTTTACATGGAGGCAACTTGGAGGACCTACAATTCTATCCCTATTAGGCAATAAAAAGATGAATCTTTTCTTCCCTTCTGGATTGTTGTCAGAGGGGGCCTATTGGAGACTTAGGCCTTCTAGCACTGTCTAGTGGTAATTAGGCCACCCAATGGCATTAGGGGAAACTAGTTGAGGAGCAGTAAGTAATGAGGTATTCTTACCTCTCCTAGCAAGGAAGACACCAGAAGAGGCCTAGTGGGGAGCCAGGTCAGTGGGGAACTTGGACTTCTATTGCTACTTGAAAGTAATAATGCAGCGTTTCCCTCCTGTTGGAGCTGAGTCAGAGAAAGCCAGGAGATTATACATTTTTTTTGTTTGTTTTTTTGAGATGGAGTCTTTGTTGTGTTGCCCAGGCTGGAGTGCAGTGGCGTGATCTCGGCCCACTGCAACCTCCACCTCCCAGAGTAGCTGGGATTCCCCTGCTTCAGTTTCCCGAGTCGCTGGGATTATAGGCGCCCACCCACAAGCCCAGCTAATTTTTTGTATTTAGTAGAGACTGAGTTTTAATATGTTGGCCTGGCTAACCTCCAAATCCTGACTTCAAGTGTTCAGCCCACCTTGGCCTCCCAAAGTGCTGGGATTACAGGTGTCAGCCACTGTGCCCAGTTGAGATTATAAACTTTTATAAAACAGAAGATTTAATAAGTCTCATAAAATACTCAAAATGTCCAGGTTGCAAAATAATAATAATAATCCCTTTTCATACCAAGAAAAGTTACATCCTTGAATAAAAAAAAAAAAAACAAAAAAACAGTAGATGGCAACACTGAAGTAACAGATATGTTAAAATTATCTCAAATAATAGGTTGGAGCAAAAGTAATTGTGGTTTTCGTCATTGAACAGAATGGCGAAAACCACAATTACTTTTGTATCAAGTTAACAGATTTTAAAACAGTCACTTATTTTTATTATTTATTTATTTATTTATTTATTTATTTATTTATTTATTTATTGAGATGGAATCTGGCTCTGTTGCCCAGGCTGGGGTGCAGTGGTGCGCAATCTCTGCTCACTGCAAGCTCCGCCTCCTGGGTTCACGCCATTCTCCTGCCTCAGCCTCCCGAGTAGCTGGGACTACACGTGCCTGCCACCACGCCCGGCTAATGTTTTGTATTTTTAGTAGAGACGGGGTTTCACCTTGTTAGCCAGGATGGTCTCGATCTCCTGACCTCATAATCCGCCCACCTCGACCTCCCAAAGTGCTGGGATAACAGGCGTGAGCCACCGCACCCGGCAAAACAGTCATTTTTGAATTCCTCAATGAACAATTATAAACATACTTGAAACAAATTTAAAAAAATAGAATGACTTATCAAGAAAATGGAAGATATCACAAAGAACAAAATAAAATTAGAACTAAAAAATACAGTTACCAAAATAAAAGTCTCAATACTAGGTTCAACAGCAGAATGAAGAGGAAAGAAGAAAGAATCAGTGAACTGGAAGACAGAAAAATAGAAATTACCAAATCTGAAAAACAGAAAACAGATATGAAAAAAAATTAAAAAGGCTCAAAGACTCGAATAACTACATGAAAATGATTGAACATTTGTGTTATTAGTATCCTAGAAAGAGAGGAGAAAAAGCAGTTCTGAGAAAGTACTCAATGAAATGACTGAAAACTTCCCAAATTTAGTAAAAGAAACAGCAAATTCAAGAATCTGAGTTAAACCCAATTTAATAAATCCCATAGCAATCCACATTAAAATATATCACTACAAACTTCTAAAAACTAAAGAAATATTGAAAGTAGTGATTTTGTGGAAAAAATGACTGACAGATTTTCCTTTGACACCATGGAGGCCAGAAGGTGGCACTACATTTTTCAAATGCTGAAAAAAATGAACTGTTAATGCAGTGTTCTATGCCCAGGGAAAATAATTCAGTAATGAAGGAGAAATCAAGATCTCCTCAGATGAAGAAAAATGAAAAGGTTTGTCACCACCAACTAGACGTGCCCTGAAAAAAAAAAAAGTTAATAGAAGTTTCTTTAAAAGAAGGAAAATGATAAAATAAAAAACTTTCTTATGCAAAAATATAGGGAATTCAATAGACTTCCTTCGAGTTTTCTAAATTGTGATTTGATGGTTGAAACAAAAATAAAATTTTATGTCATTCATCTCAATGAACATAAGAGAAATATTTAAGACAAATAAGGTTTTACACTTAATTTGAACTAGTTGAAGGATTGCAGCAGAGAGAAATTATGTAAAAATAGCATAATACTTAGATAAATCACCAACAAAGTGATACAATATATTTTAAAAAACTATTAATAAAAATGGAATTTGTAAAAATTTTCAAGCAACTCAAATGAAGACATGAAAAATGAACCAAAAAATTCAGCAAAGTAACAAACAGGAAAAAAAAAAAAAAGTTGGTTTAAGCCATAACATTATATGGTACTTATATTAAATGTGAATGTTCTAAAAATACCAAATAAGAGATTGGTAGGTTAGATTTTATTTTTAAATAACCCAACTGTATTCAGCCTAGAGGAAATTCACTTTAGATATAACATTATTTGTGAAAGTTAAAGGATGGAAAAAAAAATTATAAAACAATCAAAACAAAGTGAAAGTGGATATATTAATATCTAATAAAATAGACTTCAGAGAAAAAACAGTCATTGGAGTAAGAGAGGCACATTTTATCAAGATCAATGAGTCAATCCACTAAGAAGACATAGCAATTCTAAATGTGTAGGCACCAAACAGGCTTAAAATATGTGAAGCAAAAGCTGGTAGAGCTAAAAGGAAGAAATAGACAAATTCACAATTACAGTTGGAGAATTCAATGCTTCTTTTTAACCAATAGGACTAGGCAAAATATCTTCTGCAGTGATACAGAAGAACTTAACACCATCAGTCAAAAGAATCTATTCAACATTGATAAAACATTCCATTCAATAATGATAAAAATACTCATTTATTTAAAGTGCTGATAAAACATATGCTAAACATATGACTGCCCCTTGAGCCATAAAGCAAACATCAACAAATTTAAAAGGATTGGAATTATACAGATTGTGTTCTCCTACCATAATGGAATCAAACTAGAAATCAATAACATTATGGAAAGATCTTCAAACACTTAGAAACTAAACAAAGCACTTCTAAATAACCCAAGGAGTAAAGAGAAAGACTTAAGGAAAATAAAATACATTTAAATAAATAAAATTAAAAACCAAATTTACCAAAATTTGTCAGACATACTATAAAATTGTGCTTAGAGGGGAAAGTATAGTACTAAATGCACACATGTGGAAAGAGGCAAAGTTTCAAGTCAGTAATACAAACTCAAACTCTAGAACTTAGAAATAGAAGAGCAAAATAAAACTAAAGCACAAAGAATGAAGGAAATAATAAAGATAGGAGCAGAAAGCAGTGAAATTAACAGGAATCAATACAGGATATGAATACAGCAAACACCTGGTTTTTGGAAATATTAATAAAATTGACAAATTAGCATGATTGCAAAGGAAAAAAGAGAAAAGACACAAATTACCAATATCAAGAATCAAACAGGGGATATCACTACAGATCTTGCAGACATCAAAAGGGTAATAAAAGAGTACTATGAGCACTCTATGTACATAACATTTGACAATTTAGATGAAATGAACTAATTCCTATAAAAGCACAAACTATACCACTCACCCAATAAGAAATAGACAATTTAAATAGCCCTATAAATGTAAAGGAAATTGAATTGGTAATTTTAAATCTCCCAAAATAGAAATCCTTAGGCAAAGAATGTTTTCCTTGAGAATCAGTCAGGAATTTAATAAATTAACACAAATTCTATATAATCGGTTTCAGAATATAGAAGAAAAGGAAACATTTTTTGAGTCATTTTATAAATCTAGTATTACCTTGATATTAAAACCAGATAAAAGAATGCCAAGAAAATGAGACAGATCAATATCCCTCATGTAGATAGATGTAAAAATTCTTAACAAAATATTGACGAATATAATTCAGCTGTATATAAAAAGAATGTTATGCATTGAAACAAGTGAAATTTCTTCCAAAAATAAATACAAAACTGCTTCAAAATGTAAATATTCTGTGTCTTGACTCTTTCAATGCCAATATCCTAGCTATGATATTCTACTATATTACATAATATTTTTTCAAGGTTACCATTGAGGGAAATTGAATAAAGAGCACATCAGATTTCTATTATTCCTTACAGCTGCATATAATTCTATAATTAGCTCAAAATAAAAAGTTTTTAAAAAGACAAAGTTAAGGCAAATATTTGAAATTTACATTTAAATAGATAGATGAGATAAAAGGCAGTATTAAGAACCCTATTTCAGTCAAGCAATGAGCAATTCTTACTTTTATGTATTGAACTTTCTTGGTGCATAAACATGAAGAGAACCAATGTGTAACACCATCCAAGATAATATCAACAGTTATCAATATATGTGAGAAAAGACTTAGGGAGGACTTCCAATACAGATTTTATTCTAAATTTTACATTATACAAAAATGTATAATGTAAGATATTATCACTCTGTTTCCTGCCAATTTGAGATGAATAATTATTGTGCTAGAGAATAAAATAATTACTCAATAATTTGTATGCAATTCATCTGAATCTATGGATCATTTACAGAGATTTCCTTAAAATATGCATTATAATATTAGTCATTACGATATACCCAAATCCCTAATTGTATAAGTACTTCTAAAACATATCTAATGATCTTTGTAATCATTCGTCTTAGATACACTTACATTGTTTTTATTTATCCACCAGCATTAGCAGTTGCTTTTTATTTTTGTTTTTTAGTATATAAAAAAAGATTTTCCATATCAATCAATTTTTATGTCCACTATTTATGTTATTGTAAAGTAAGAACAAACGTAAGACATTTTGCTCAACTTTCAGTTTAGTTTAAATTCTTGCTTTGGGAGAGTTTCCAAGATGACAGAATAGGAACAGCTCTGGTCTATAGCTCCCAGGGAGATCAATGCAGAAGATGGGTGATTTCTGCATTTCCAATTGAGGTATGTGGTTCATCTCATTGGGAGTGGTTGGACAGTGGGTGCAGCCCATGCAAGACGAGCCAAGCAGGACAGGGTGTCACCTCACCCGGGAAGCACAAGGGGTCGGGGAATTTCCCTTTCCTAGCCAAGGGAAGCTGTGAGTAACCGTACCTGGAGGAACAGTACACTCTTGCCCAAATACTGCGTTTTTCCCACAGTCTTCGCAACCAGCAGACCTTCTATGCCTAGCTCAGCAGGTCCCGTGCCCACGGAGCCTTGCTCACTGCTAGTGCAGCAGTCTAAGATTGACCTGGCATGCTGGAGCTTGGCAGGGCGAGGGGTATCCACCATTGCTGAGGCTTGAGTAGGTGATTCTATGCTCACAGTGTAAACAAAGCAGCAGGGAAGCTCGAACTGGGTGGAGCCCACTGCAGCTCAGCAAGACCTACTGCCTCTCTAGGTTCCACCTTTGGGGGCAGGGCATATCTGAACAAAAGGCATCAGACACCTTATGCAGAATTACATGTCCCTGTTTGACAGTTCTGAAGAGAGCAGTGGCTCTTGGAGCAGTGTTTGAGCTTTGACATCAGACAGACAGCTTCCTCAAGTAGGTCCCTGACCCCATGTAGCCTGACTGGGAGACACCTCCCAGTAGGGGCTGACAGACACCTCATACAGGCAGGTACCCCTCTGGGACAAAGTTTCCAGAGGAAGGATCAGGCAGCAATATTTGCTGTTCTGTAGCCTCCATTGGTGATACCCAGGCAAACAGGGTCTGGAGTGGACGTCAAGCAAACTCCACCAGACCTACAGCCGAGGGGCGTGTTAGAAGGAAAACTAACAGAAAGGAATAGCATCAACAACAAAAAAACAGGACATCCAAACCAAAACCCCATCTGTAGGTTACCAACATCAAAGACCAAAGGTAGATAAAACCACAAAGACGGGGGGGAAACCAGATCAGAAAGACTGAAAATTCCAAAAACCAGAATGCCTCTTCTCCTCCAAAGGAACACAGCTCGTCACCAGCAAGGGAACAAAACTGGATGGAGAATGAGTTTGATGAATTGACTGAAGTAGGCTTCAGATGGTGGGTAATAACAAACATTTCCGAGCTAAAAGAGGATGTTTGAACCCATTGCAAGAAAGCTAAAAACTTTGAGAAAAGGTTAGATGAATGGATAACTAGAATAACCAGTGAAGAAAAGATCTTAAATGACCTGATGGAGCTGAAAACCACAGTACAAGAACTTCGTGACACATACACAAGCTTCAATAGTGGATTCGATCAACCAGAAGAAAGGATATCAGTGATCGAAGAACAAATTAATGAGATAAAGCAAGAAGATGAGATGAGAGAAAAAAGAGTGAAAAGAAACAAACAAAGTCTCCAAGAAATATTGGACTATGTGAAAAGACCAAACCTATGTTTGATTGGTGTACCTGAAAGTGATCAGGGAATGGAACCCAGTTAGAAAACACTCTTCAGGATATTATCCAGAAGAACTTCCCGAACCTAGCAAGGCAGGCCAACATTCAAATTCAGGAAATACAGAGAACACCATAAAGATACTCCTTGAGAAAAGCAACCCCAAGACACATAATTGTCACATTCACCGAGGCTGAAATGAAGGAAAAAAATGTTAAGGGCAGCCAGAGAGAAAGGTTGGGTTACCCACAAAGGGAAGCCCATCAGACTAACAAGGGATCTCTTGGCAGAAACTCTGCAAGCCATAGGAGAGTGGGGGGTCAATATTCAACATTCTTAAAGAAAATAATTTTCAACCTGGAATTTCATATCCAGCCAAACTAAGCTTCATAAGTGAAGGAGAAATAAAATCTTTTACAGACAAGCAAATGCTGAGATTTTGTCACCATTAGGCCTGCCTTGCAAGAGCTCCCGAAGGAAGCAGTAAACATGGAAAAGAACAGTCAGTACCAGACACTGCAAAATCACACCAAATTGTAAAGACCATCTACGCTATGAAGAAACTGCATCAATTAATGGGCAAAATAACCACCTAGCATCATAATGGCAAGATCATATTCATACATAACAATATTAAACTTAAATGTAAATGGGCTAAATGCCACAACTAAAAAACACAGACTGGCAAATTGCAAAGTCAAGACACATCAATGTGCTGTATTCAGGAGACCGATCTCACATGACAAGACACACATAACTTCAAAATAAAGTGATGGAAGAAGATCTACCAAACAAATGGAAAGAAAAAAAAAAAAAAAAAAAAAAGCAGGGGTTGCAATCCTGGTCTCTGATAAAACAGACTTTAAACCAACAAAGAGCAAAAGAAAAAAAGAAGGCCAGTACATAATGGAAATGGGATCAATTCAACAAGAAGAGCTAACTGTCCTAAATATATATATGCACCCAATACAGGATCTCCCAGATTCATACAGCAAGTTCTTAGCGACCTACAAAGAGATGTAGACTCCCACACAATAATAGTGGCAGACTTTAACACCACACTGTCAATATTAGACAGATCAACAAGAAGGATATCCAGGACTTGAACTCAGCTCTGGACCAAGCAGACCTAGTAGACATCTACAGAACTCTCCACCCCAAATCAACAGAATATACATTCTTCTCGGCACCACATCACACTTACTGTAAAATTGACCAATAAACACTCCGCAACAAGTGTAAAAGAACAGAATCACAACCAACTGTCTCTCAGACCACAGTGCAATCAAATTGGAACTCAGGATTAAGAAACTCACTGAGAACTGCCAACTACATGGAAACTGAACAACTTGCTCGTGAATGAGTACTGGGGTAAATAACAAAATGAAGTCAGAAATAAAGATGTTCTTTGAAACTACTGAGAACAAAGACACAACGTACCAGAATCTCTGGGACACATTTAAAGCAGTGTGTAGAGGGAAATTGATCACACTAAATGCCCACAAGAGAAAACAGGAAAGATCTAAAATTGACACCCTAACATCACTATTAAAAACTAGAGAAGCAAGAGCAAACAAATTCAAAAGCTAGCAGAAGACAAGGAATAACTTAAGATCAGAGTAGAACTGAAGGAGACAGAGACACAAAAAAACCCTTAAAAAAAAAAAAAATCAATGAATCCAGGAACTGGTTTTTTGAAAAGATCAACAAAATTGATAGACCACTAGCAAGACAAATCAAAGAGAAAAGAGAGAAGAATCAAATAAATGCGATAAAAAATGATAAAGGGGATATCGCCACCAATCCCACAGAAATGCAAACTATCATCAGAGAATACTATAAACACCTCTACACAAATAAACTAGAAAATCTAGAAGAAATGGATAAATTCCTGGACACATACACCCTCCCAAGACTAAACCAGGAAGAACTCAAATCTTTGAATAGACCAATAACAGGTTTTGAAATTGAGGCAATAAATAGCCTACCAACCAAAAAAAGTCCAGGACCAGATGGATTCACAGCCAAATTCTATCAGAGGTACAAAGAGGAATTGGTACCATTCCTTCTGAAAATATTCCAATCAATAGAAAAAGAGAGAATCCTTCTTAACTCATTTTATGAGGCCAGCATCATCCTGATATCAAAGCCTGGCAGAGACACAAAAAAAAAAAAAAAAGAGAATTTTAGGCCAATATCCCTGATGAACATCGATGTGAAAATCCTCAAGCTGAATCCAGCAGCACATCAAAAAGCTTATCCACCACAATCAAGTTGGCTTCATCCCTGGGATGCAAGGCTGGTTCAATATATGCAAATCAATAAATGTAAATCCACCACATAAACAGAACCAATCACAAAAACCACTTAATTATCTCAACAGATGCAGAAAAGACCTTCAACAAAATTTAACAGCCTTTCATACTAAAAACTCTAAATAAACTAGGTATTGATGGAATGTATCTCAAAATAATAAGAGCTATTTATGACAAACCCACAGCCAATATTATACTGAATGGGCAAAAACTGGAAGCATTCCCTTTGAAAACCATCACAAGACAAGGATGCCTTCTCTCACCACTCCTATTCAACATAGTTTTGGAAGTTCTGGCCAGGGCAATCAGACAAGAGAAAGAAATAAAGGGTATGGTATTGGAATAGGAAGGGAGGAAGTCCAATTGTCTGTTTGCAGATGACATGATTGTATATTTAGAAAACCCCATTGTCTCAGCGCAAAATCTCCTTAAGTTGATAAGCAACTTCAGCAAAACCTCAGGATACAAAATCAATATGCAAAAATCACAGGCATTCTTATACACCAATATTAGACAAACAGAGAACAAAATAATGAGTGAACTCCCATTCATAATTACTAAAAAGAGAATAAAATACCTAGGAATCCAACTTACAAGGGATGTTAAGGACCTCTTCGAGGAGGACTACAAATCACGGCTCAATAAAATAAAAGAGGACACAAACAAATGGAAGAACCTTTCATGATAGGAAGAATCAATATTGTGAAAATCGTCATACTGCCCAAGATAATTTATAGATTCAATGCTATCCCCCATCAAGCTACCACTGACTTTAACAGAATTGGAAAAAACTACTTTAAAGATCATATGGAACCATAAAAGAGCCTGCATAGCCAAAACAATCCTAAGCAAGAAAGAACGAAGCTGGAGGCATCATGCTACCTGACTCCAAACTATGCTACAAGGCTACACTAACCAAAACAACATGACACTGGTACCAAAACAGATATATAGACTAATGGAACAGAACAGAGGCCTCAGAAATACCACCACACATCTACAACCATCTGATCTATGACAAATCTGACAAAAACAAGCAATGAGGAAAGGATTCCCTATTTAACAAACGGTGTTGGGAAAACTGGCTAGCCATATGTAGAAAGCTGAAACTGTATCCCTTCCTTACACCTTACACAAAAATTAGCTCAAGATGGATTAAAGACTTAAATGTAAGACCTAAAACCATAAAAACCCTAGAAGAAAACCTAGGCAATACCATTCAGGATATAGGCATGGGCAAAGACTTCATGACTAAAACACCAAAAGCAATGACAGCAAAAGTCAAAATACACAAATGGAATCCAGTTAAACTAAAGAGGTTCTGCGCAGCAAAAGAAATATCATCAGAGTGAACAGGCAACCTAGAGAATGGGAGAAAATTTTTGCCATCTATCCAACTGACAAAGGGCTAATATCCAGAATCTATAAAGAACTTAAACAAATTTCCAAGAAAAAAACAACCCCATCAAAAAGTGGGCAAAGGATATGAACAGACACTTCTCAAAAGAAGACATTTAATGCAGTCAACAGACATATGAAAAAAATGTTCATCATCCCTGGTCATCAGAGAAATGCAAATCAAAACCACAACGAGATACCATCTCACACCAGTTAGAATGGCAGTCATTAAAAAGTCCGAAAACAACAGATGCTAGAGAGGGTGTAGAGAAATAGGAACCCTTTCACACTGTTGGTGGGAGTGTAAATTAGTTCAACCATTGTGGAAGACAGTATGGTGATTCCTCAAGGATCTAGAACTAGAAATACCATTTGACCCAGCCATTGCATTACTGGGTATACCCAAAGGATTATAAATCACGCTACTATAAAGACACATGCACACATATGTTTATTGCGGAACTGTTTATAATAGCATATACTTGGAACCAACCCAAATGCCCATCAATGATAGACTGGATAAAGAAAATGTGGCACATATACACCATGGAATACTATGCAGCCATAGAAAATGATGAGTTCATGTGCTTTGCTGGAACAAGGATGAAGCTGGAGACCATCATTCTAAGCAAAATATCACAAGGACAGAAAACCAATCACCACATACTCTCACTCATAAGTGGGAGCTGAACAATGAGAACACATGGACACAGGGAGGGGAACATCACACACCGGGCCCTGTTTGGGGGTGGGGCCCTGGGGGAGGGATAGCATTAGGAGAAATACCTAATGTAAATGATGAGTTGACGGGTGCAGCAAACCAACATGGCACATGTATACCTATGTAACAAACCTGCTCATTGTGCACATGTACCCAGGTATAATAAAAATAAAATAAAAATTATTGCTTTGGCAAAAAATAAATGGCTACATCCCATTGGCTTTAAAAATTTGAGTCTAAGCAATCCATTAAAATAATCTATTTTAACTTAAATTTTTTTATAGATTTAGGGGTACAATTGTGATTGTGTTGCACAGATATATTGCCCAGTGGTGAAGTCTGGGCTTTGAGTGCACCTGTCAATCAAATAGTGTTCATACTGTTACTAAGAAATGTTTAGAAATGTCATAAGAATCCTACCATTTTTGGAGAGAGATCATTAATACTAAAGACACAAGACCCTCCGTAAGTCATTTAACTTCATACAGCTCATGTTTTTTATTTATAAAGATAGTATTTATGTTCTATCTCTGTTTATGTAAGTATCAACTAAGATAATGTTTGTTAAATATAGAAAACCTCTGTTACTATATTATTATAATGAAGAAAATAATTTTTAGGATATATATAACATACTAGGATTTTGGTATCTTTCATCAATAATGTTAATTGAAACCATATTTATTTTTCTTTTTCATCATGCAGTAAATTCAGATTTTGTGCAGTGAATGACTTCACTTACCAATACAAGGTGTGAAAGCTTATGAATCTGGAATTGTGACTTTAGTGTATAAATAAACAGAAGAAAATGCACTAAGAAAAAGCATCAGATTTATAGGTGATATACTTAAAGGATGGCAGTTAAGCAGAGTAAGGAATATTACTGTATGTACACTAAAAGCAACTGTGGCTCAAATTGTTCCTTCTGAGTTTCTATCTGCCATTCATTTCATGGAATTTTGCTGAATTAGCCTATTTCACTTTCTATTAAGTGGGGCTCACTTTATGGTATTGAAAACCCAAGGCTGAGGTTGACTGATTGCCTGAGCTCTGGAGTTTGAGACCAGCCTGGGCAACATGGTGAAATCCCATCTCTACTAAAAATACAAAAAAAAAATTACCCAGGCATGGTGGTGCACTCCTGTAGTCTCAGCTATTCGGGAGGTCCAGACAGAGACTTCCATCTCCCCCCTCCACCCCCCAAAAAAAAAGAAAAAGAAAAGAAAACCCAAATAATATGCCTTTAAAGAAACAGAAGTTGATTTTGCTGTTATGAAATGACATGAAGTTAGATCTTCAAGATCTAGTAGTGCAATTCCGTCATCCTTAACTCATAGCTTCCATCTCTCAATCTTCATCCTAATGTTTTCACCCTAACTGAAAAGGGGAAAGTGGGCAGAATAGTGCATTACTATTTTTCTTTAAAGGAATTATTTAGAAGTGTTTCTTATCATGATCAAACAGACATGGTAACATTTAGCTTAAACTGGAGGATGTTATCTCGAACCAGTGGCCGTGTGTCCAACAACATTTAGATTATTTATTAGGAAAAAAAGAAAAAAATAGTATTTGTGAAAAAAGTAGTAGTCTTTGCCACAATCTTTTACTCGTGTTTTGTAAAATATTTGAAATAAAAATCAAACACTCTTACCTTAATGTTCTGTCACAGTGTTGTTTTAAATTTCATGTAAAACATTAGTTCTATAGTAAAAATAAGTGTTTCTACTACAGTAGAAATATAGTAGAAATGAAGTGTTAAAGTCTCTCTTTAACTCTAGACCTTTTAAATTATTAAAATTGTGAGCATTTATTACTATATCACTTAGGAAGTGGAACGTATTAGAGTAAGCAATGCTACGCAGTGTAACAAATGCATGCCAAAATCTTAATGGTCTAATCCAATAAAAATGAATTTCTTGCTCATACAAAGTCCAATTTGCATATTTCTGGTTGGTGAGTGACTTTTCCTATGGCTATGTTAGTGAGTCTACTGTCCCCCAATTATCTGACGTATCTTGTCCATCTTCCTGGGAGACAGAGTATGAGGATATATGAAGAATTGTGAGAAATATATAGGCCAAGCCTTGAAGTGGCCCACCTACCTTCTGCCCACATGTCATTGACCACTACTTATTCACAGGGCCACATATAAATGTGACGTTGGTTGTGCATCCAGGAGTTAAGGGAAATTGGTTTTTTGAACACCGTGAACGGATATGTCTTGGGTCTTTCTGAGTCTCTTCATTGTTTTATTTTTCCCTCTAGGATCCAGTAATTCCTGAACTTTAGTTCTGGGCTGGGCTGGGATGCCTCATTTTCATTGAGGCCTCAATTCTTAACTGTGAAAGAACAGATAATTTTATCTTTCTTACCATTGCTTACTTGCCTTACTCTTTCTGAAATAGTTTCCAATGTTATTCCATTTTCTACCACACGGAAAAAGGTCATGCTATTCTGTTTTCCATAATCATTATATATTCTTCTTTCCCCATGGTATTTCCCAAAAATTTATTCCATGTTTTATGGGTGAATAATTATTTCTATTAACTACTTTTTTAGAGTGAAGAATCACCTATCTCTTTTATCCTAACATCTACTGTTATCTCCTCCATGCTGAACAATGCCAAAACTATTTTTCATGTAGGTTGTTCAGGGTTTTGTCTCTATTCACTTAATCATTCCATCAGGAGACTATTGAGAGAAAAGTCTATAACATAAAAACATAAGGGTCAAATTCAAAGCCATCATCAATCTTACTCAAAGACATAAACCTTAGAACATTATGGGAATCTTCAAAAGTTAACTTAATTGATTTTAAAATTATGCCGGCAAATAAAGCTACATGTTTTAGAAAGAGAAATATATGCCTCATATTTATTGATTAAAAATCATTTACAGAGTATCTACTATATACAGATACTTTGCAATATACTAGGAATAAATAATGACAGATTCTGCCCTCTTGAAACTTAATATAATTAAGAACTAGATTGTGAAAAACCAATTATAATCCAAAGAAAATAAATGATTAAAAGAGGCAAATATAAGTGTCATTAAATGAAGGAACCTAACCAAATATTTTTTGTCAGAGAAGTTTTTATTGTTGATCTGATATCACCAAGAATGAGCTGGAACAGTTTCAGTAAAGTACAAAGAAGAAAAGGAGGAAAATTGACAAATGCTTTCCTGTATCTTTACAAAATAAGCTTACAAATTACCAGATAGCCTCTGTAATTAATAACAACTGTTAACATCACTACAATCCTACTTTTCTAAACACCTTTCACATCCATTATCTTAATTATTCCTCTTAAAAGTCTTATGCCATATTTATTATTAAGCACAATTTATAAATGAGGAAACTGAGATTCTGAGAATTTATCTAACTTGACAATGTTACAGAGCTAACAGGTAGAAAACTTGGATCATTAGCAAGGGAGATCATATCCTCAAGTGTTCCAAATAGAAAAGCCAAGTTTTAGATGCAGTTAGAGAGAAGTGGTTAAGAGTTGGACTACCTGGGTTTAAATTCCAGCACTATCACTTACTAGTTAAATGACTTTTGTAAGAATAACCTGCCGTTGCTTGAGGTTCCTCACTTACAAAGTGATGATAATCACAATACCTACCTCATATGTTGTGAATATTACATAAGTCAGTATTTGTAAATTTCTTAGAACCATCCTTTTACTGCAATAGTAAAAGTTCCTTAAAATTACTGTCTTGCATGCTGATGCACACACTGTAATTTTCAAGCCCTATATAGAAACCAAATTCTAAATAATAGACTAGTACTTGAGACTCAAACTGGACAAAAATTGTTTCAGGAAAATATTAATCCTAAATTAAACTTACAGCCAAAGTGTAAAGAGCAGCAAAGAGCAGCAGAATGATATAATGATTTTTTTTTTTTTTTTTTTTTTTTTTTGAGACAATCTCACTCTATTGCCCAGGCTGGAGTGCGGTGCTGTGATCTCAGCTCACTGCAACCTCCGTCTCCCAGGTTCAAACGATTCTCTTGCCTCAGCCTCCTGAGTAGCTGGGACTACAGGCATGTACCACCACCCCCGGCTAATTTTTATATTTTTAGTAGAGAAACCACGTTGGCCAGGCTGGTTTTGAACTCCTAACGTCAAGTGATCCACCCGTCTCGGCCTCAGTACAGGCGTGAACCACCATGCCCAGCCTGACAGAATGCTTTTAAAAGCAACCGTTAGGATGAAATTATATCCTTCTACAAATTCTTACAATGTAGTAAAAAAATTAAATTTGATAAGAACGAAAATTAGGCAAAATTATGTGGGCATTTGGTCTTATACAATATCTTGGTGACACTGCCAAAAATTCTTGCCTTCTTTGATACTTAAAATAGGAGTCTGGTTGATCCAGTCGACCATGTGCCCTGGAGTCCTGTGATAGGAAGCTGATGAAATTTTCATCCAGAGAGTAAGAACCACCATGATAGGGCCTTTTCTAACCCAAGAGAGTACATTATGAAAAAGCTGGGTTTCAGCTTTTTATCCCAATGGATATGACAAGAATTAAGGGAAATAAAGAGACTATCATAACTGGAACAGAACATCTATTGTCTATTTTAAATTTTATTGCAACTAATGGCTTTATATTAACTGAAAGAATGTAACAGAATAATTAAGAGCAAAGCTTGGAAGTTTGGCAGATAATTGGCCGAAATTCTGACCCTGCTACTTATCTGCTTGTATTAGGTCATTCTCACATTGCTTTAAAGAAATACTTCAGACTGAGTAATTTTTTTTTTAAAGGGTCATATTTACTCACAGTTCTGTAGGCTGTACAGGAAGCATAGTGCTAACATCTGCCTGGCTTCTACGGAGGCTGAAACTTCTAATTACGGTAGCAGGCAAAGAGAGCACGCCTCTTATATGGCCCGAGCAGGAGCCAGCGTGAAGCGTAGCAGGTGTCACACACTTTTAAATCATCAGATCTTGCGAGAACTCACTCACTATTGTGAGAACAGCATCAAAGGGATGGTACTACACTATTCATGAGAAATTTGCCCCATGATCAAATTACCTCCCACCAGGCCCCACCTCCAAAAGTGGTGATTACATTTCAACATGACATTTGGGCGAGGACACATATCCAAACTATATCATTACTGAATAACCTTAGATAAACCACGTATCCTCTTTGGGCCTTAGTTTCAACATCTGAAAGTTGGTTGAATAGTATCTTCTTTACAGAGTTACTATGAAGATAGCTGGGCATGGCAGGTGCCTGTAATCCCAGCTACTCAGAAGACTGAGGCAGGAAAATCGCTTGAACCTGGGAGGCAGAGGTTGCAGTGAGCAGAGATCGTGCCACTGCACTCCAGCGCCTGGGCAACGAGAGCGAAACTCCGTCTCAAAAAAACAAAACACAAAAACAAAACAAAACAAAAAAAGAGTTACTATGAAGATGAAGTTCCATAAAAACTTAAGGAAACACATTCTAGCACCTACCACATAGGAATAGAAGGTGTAGTAATAGCAGTAATCTTTGTTGTAGAGAGGTAATTAAGTAGTAGAGAAAACACAAACCCCGAGATTAACAAGTAGAGAAACCCACTTAAAATAATAAACACCTTAATAACACAAACTTTATTGAATTTATAGAGATGACTTATGATTCATTGTGATTAATCATTGTCTTTGTGCAAACAACGAAAAGAATGAAAGCAGCTGTTTTTGAACCTTATTGTGCATTAGAATCACTTGGAGAACTGGTTAACACATGTGATGGGTCCCCACTTGACTTTCTGTTCAGTGATTCAATGTTAGGGCTAGAGGATTTGTATTTGTAACAAGTTTACATGGGATGCTGCTGACTCTGGGACCACATTTTTGAAAACCACAAAATACGTGGAGTGTTTGTGCCCTGGGCTATGCTATAATAATTACATAGTATGAAACACTCATGCACCACTGCATTTGCTTCGTTACTCTATTCCTCATAATCAAAGAAATCTCCTGAGTCAAAAGTATTTTCTAATAAACAAAAATGCTAATTAATTACATTTATGGCTGTAGAGCTAGCACTTTGAGCAAACTGGAAGTTGGTTGAACGTTAATGCTTCTCGTGTATCTAGGGACTTGCTTAGATCCAAAAATGTTTTTTTGATCTGCAATTGTGTATTTCTTCTGTAAGTAGTTTAAATTACAAGCCTTTTCAAAGTATTCAGCCATCAAATACAGCCTCCTAAAACCATTGTGCGTAACCTTTTGTAGCTGTGTACTTAATTCCTCAATCAAGTTGCACATTAGGAGAGTAAATTGGAGGAATATAAGTCAGTGGGTCTAAAGTCACTTTTAAAAAAATCTTCAGATGCACTAATATACATTTTCTATCTTCTTTTTATTTCCTTTTCTCCAGTTCTATCTCTGAAACACTATGAAATGTTAAAATAGGTTAAAATGCACTTAAATGAAATTCACTAAATTAAATGTGCTCTGTTCTTCTGAAGATTTAACTACACACGTTTTCACATTTCAAACTCTTAACAGGTGTGATTAAAGTGCAACATCTGTAACTCATCTTCCTAAACAGAAAAATATGGAATTATATGAGGTGATATATGTGCCAATGCCTAGCCAGTGACTGTTACAAAGTCGTTGCTCAATTTCTTACTTTTCAAAGGAACATGGAAGAGTTACCAGTAAGAAAATATGTGAAGGCATAAGTTTATAGTGTAAGATTTTAAAGGTAGAAACATTTTTGGTGTCAGAATATAGAAGGTGAAAATTTCACACCAAGGAAATCATATATCCAGAGGTAAAGTTTTTGAAGCATGAGCTCAGGTTTAGAGAATGGAGATCAATTTAGCTTAATTTAGTGCAGTGCAACCCTGGTCACATGTTAGAACGACCCAGAATGGTTTTCAAACTCCAAGTGCCTGAGTCCCATTCTAAACCAGTTATATCTGAATCTCCAGGTGTGAGAGATAAGCATCAATATTAAAAAGAAACAAACATAAACTTTTCAGAGTGGTATTAGGGAAGAAAAGAGCAAAAAGAGATCAACTAGTTGAAATTTTCTATTGTTGGGGGCCAGGCACAGTGGCTCACACCTGTAATCCCAGCACTTTGGGAGGCCAGGGAGGGTGGATCACCTGAGGTCAGTAGTTTGAGGCTAGTGTGGCCAACATGGGGAATCCCCATCTCTACTAAAAATACAAAAATTAGCCGGGCATGCGGCTTGCGCCTGTAATCCCAGCTACTCTGGAGTCTGAGGCAGGAGAATCTCTTGAATCTGGGAGGTGGAGGTTTCAGTAAGCTGAGATCGCACCACTGCACTCCAGCCTAGGCAACAGAACGAGACTCCATCTCAAAAAAAAAAAAAAAAAAAAAAATTCTATTGTTGCCATTGATCTGAAACTGGGTTTATTAATTTCGTATAGGAATGTAACTTGCAAATGTTAAGGCATAACATAATTTGGGGGAACTCTTACTGCCCTTCACAAAGAACATTGAGCTATTTTGGCATCTGTGACTAACAATGTCCCTACTGGCTCATTAAAATTTCTTTCCATGAAGAATTCCTGGACAAGGTTGAGATAATAACACATTTTGCACCTTGCTGTAATTTGGTAGCTAAAACCGACAAGTCCACAAATTCATTGCAGGGGTATAGTGCAAAGAAATTTCCAAGGGTAAGTCAGTACAGACACTACCCAGCAGTATATGCAAACAGGAGCACAGGTATTGGAATCAATGGTTCAGATAATTGATTCCCCAATTACTAGCTTTAATTATTTGTTACTTAACTTCTATAAACCGTAGTTTTCACATTTGTAAAATTGAGGTAGTGATAATATTCATATCACAAGTAGCCCTGAGATTCAAATGAGATTATTTACATGAAAGATATTTGAAAAGCTGGATATATATGGGCACTATTTTGGAGTACCTAGAATTTCCTCTTTGACTTATTCTTCCAAAATTGAGTCAAATCTCAGACAGAGAAGCCACTGAAGTTGGAGTAATTATTTCTATTTTTTTTCAAGTTGACTTTACCAACCAAGAAAATGAACTCTTTGAAAAAATAAAATAGAAAAGAGTTTTTCATATTTTTAGATTATTTGTCATTCATAACATTTTCTCTGTTTTGTCACTTGACAGGTGCCAGAGTAGAGCTCTCTAAAATTACCTTGTAGGTTTTATGGAAATTCTCTCTCCTATTCCCAATCTCTGTGGGATACATAAGTGAAAGATTGAGAAGTATTTTATATTTGTTTATCTTTTAAATATGAAGATGTTCAAGTCTCTGATTTCAATTATCAAAAATCAAAATAAACAATTTGATCTCTAATTCTGAGGTGTTTCTAGTCTATTTGAATAGACAATATATACATAGTTTGTTTAAAATTGTTAATATAATAAAACTGTTTACAACTGTTTATATTAATCTGGTATGTATTAAAAGAATCTTGGTTCAACCTGGGGCTTTATGTTATTTCTAAGCACATATCACAATATACTCTGACAAACTCTGTGTACTTTTTCTTTAGCTGTTTTTTTTTTTTTTTTTTTTTTTTTGAGACGGAGTCTCGCTCTGCCGCCCAGGCTGGAGTGCAGTGGCCGGATCTCAGCTCACTGCAAGCTCCGCCTCCCGGGTTCACGCCATTCTCCTGCCTCAGCCTCTCGAGTAGCTGGGACTACAGGCGCCCGCCACCGCGCCCGGCTAGTTTTTTGTATTTTTTAGTAGAGACGAGGTTTCACCGTGTTAGCCAGGATGGTCTCGATCTCCTGACCTCGTGATCCGCCCGTCTCGGCCTCCCAAAGTGCTGGGATTACAGGCTTGAGCCACCGCGCCCGGCCTTTTTTTTTTTTTTCTTAATAATATTAGAGGGTTTTCTCGATGTGACATCTGTCAGGTCAGTATAGTAATGAATAATGAAATACTAGCCTGGCTGAAAACGCTCTTAAAATGTCAGTCCGTTCTAGTTCCTAAGACACCTAAGAGCACCTGACACAGGATGTGGACAGTCAGCAGCCAGGTTTCTACAGAACAATTAAGTTCAGGAAGGAGGGAGATGCGTGATGCTAGAGTGGTACCTAATGGTGTGGAGTTGCAGCAAAAGATACAGTTTTGCATTGGGAGTGCACCATATTCTTGGTTAGCAGCACCCATTTATCACATGCAACATGATTAGAGAAATAACAGTTACTACTCAGGGAGTATTCACTTTGCACCAGATCTATACTAGTTGCTTTTATAACTGCTATCAAAATTAATCCTTGCTACCAACTGATAAGTGGACATTATTTACTTCCTCTCTTACCACTGAAGCCCCCAAAATATAAATAACTTGACAAGGACTTCCAGTATGTAACATAGAATGTAAGCCAAGTTCTACTCAGTTCTAAAAATCTTTTTACAGCAGTATCTTCAAAGTGGCATAGATACACTACTGCAGGTTCACAAAGACTTTCTAAGGGGTAGCTCATCCTTCCAAGTATACTTTTCCAAATGAATCTTATTGAGAAGACTCCTGAAGATTCTCCTTCACCCACTCTCCTTTCAAAATCTCCCTTCTCCGATGTTTCAGAAGAGCCTATCTTCCACCTATTCTGAATTCATTTGCAATACAATCTGCTCCCAGAATGGGAAAAACTTCCAGAGTGTTTGACAAGTGGGAAATCCAAAATATTTGTGCTAGTATTGCCAACATGTATAACTTTAATTACTAGGCAACAAACTTCTTAAGAGTTGAGTAGTTTATAAATAAATTCATCATTTGTGAAATTGCTTTTATCAAATAAGTTTTGCTTGAGTTGTCAGTTGATGGATCAAATTGTAAAAACTATTTTTTTGCTGGATTGTATCTTTATTAGCTTATTTAGCTCAAATGAGTTCTAAAAAGTAAGTAAAATTTGTATAAAAAATTTCTTTACCCTTATCTACTTATTTATAAGAACAAAGTTTCCTGGCAGTTATTTATTTTTTAAAATTTAGAATATACTTGATATACCTATTTTTGTTACAGAGAATTTTGGCAGGCTGCTTATTATTTTCTCTTTTTAAAATTTATAAATAAAAGTTGTATATATTTATGGTGCATCACATGATGTTTTGATGTATGTATACATTGGGAAATGGCTAAATCAAGCTACTTAAAATATCTGTTGCCTCACATACTTATTTGGGTAGTAAGAACATTTAAAATCTACTCTCTTAGCAATTTTTAAGTATACCATGCATTGTTATTAACTATAATCACTATGTTGTGTGATAGATCTCCTGAACTTATTCCTCCTATCTAACAAAAATTTTGTATCCTTAGACTAACATCTCATTAATCATCACTAATATGTTTTAAATAATTTAAGCATAACATATATAACATTTAGATATAATTGTGTAGACAAATAGTATGCAAATACAAGTTCAAGTATAAAAAGGTAACTCCAGAAAGTTACAGACTATCAAAGAAGAGTTTAAGTTGTTTTTGATGTGGATGATGGTATCAAACAATCATGGTGGATACATTTTTGGAAAGTAATAATATATGTTCATTTTAAATTGACACTGTTTGCAGTATCCTTGTATTATATCCTCTGAAACTATTTATGATTATGATTAAAACAATTTGATAGTACAGTAGGAAAATTATAGTTAACAACAATTTATTGTATATTTTTAAATAGTTAGAAGAGAAGCTTTGTAAGATTCCCGACACAAAGAAAAGATAAATGATTGAGGTGATCGATATTCTGATTACTCTGATATGATCATTATACTTTGTACATTATAGGCATCAAAATATCACATGTACCCCAAAGATATGTACAATTGTTAAATACCAATGAAAAATAAAAAAAATTAAAAAATTATTTTAAATTATTTTAAATTAAAAAAATCAGTTTGGGACCTACTTTAAAAAGTGTGAGAGTGTAAGTGGTTTTAAATTTTTCATTTGGTGCTACTCAAAGATAAAATCTTGAAAAGAACTTCTATGCAGAACATTGTCCTCAGTGACATGATTTATTGCTACATAGCAAAGGAAGTAAACCATTGTATTTAGGAGCATAAGTTCTATACTAAAACAGGTATCTGCTCTAACCTTAACCTCCAACTTGTTATTTTACCTTAGACAAGTTCTTTGCCCCCTCTAAGCCCTTTTTCCCGTTTCTGTCATAATGGAGGTACTTAATTGGTCAGATCTTTCTAAATGTCACATAAAATTATGTCAAGATCTAGAAAAATCTCTACACAGATTGTCATGTATATATATTCACAGAAGTTGTCATAGACAAACCTGTATAAAGGAGAGGGACATGCATGTTCTTAGGCTAATCTTTCAGAGGGATCACGGATTGATATGGTCTCCCAGAATGAATAAAATAAGTTCAAAAGGAGGTAAAAGGAGGGAAAAACACCACTACCTAAAGGGGCAGAAACACTATGAGCCATATTAGTGGGCGAGCACAAGGCATGTGGTGCAAAAATTAAGAACTGCACATTTAATAAGGAAGATATTGCCAATAAAATAGTTCTACTTGTATGAAATAAAGCTAGAACCTCCCTGCCTAAATCCTAATTTTTTTCACTGTTTCTGTTATAACTGGTTTACATTACAATCTTATTCACAATTTCTGCTTGCTTGATATTTCTAAATTCTGAATGACCTTTGTCATGTTCCCCCAACTTGGTTCCTGTTTACAATTCAATTTTGTTATTCAAACTTCTTTTTCTGGTCCTAACTCTCAGTTTTGCCTGAGTGGGCACAAAAAGTCACCTTCCTCTTCCTCTTGTTAATGGGCATATGAGAGAGAACATAAAATTCCAAGAGCTCATATCTTAGCGTCTAATTGATACAGATTAAAATCCCAACTCTACCTGGGTAGTTTGGTAAACTCAGAACTTCTCTGAACCTCAGTTTTCTTTGAATAGGGATAATAATTTCTCACCAACACAGTTACTGTAAAGATTGAAGAACATATGTCACGATAAACATTTAGCATACTCAACATTTAGAAAATAATAGCTCTTCTTAAACATTTTCCCATTATTACTGATGCTGATGTAATAAACGGAAATATTTATTGGAGTTCTGATTATTTTTGAAATGAATGTTTTGTAAAATCAAACACATTATGAACTGATATGAAAGATGTTCCTGTGAAAGAGGAATTGAAATGTGAAAAGTCACAAATTTTACGCTTTCTCTGGAACCAGAAACCAAACGTAAAGTATTCTCCAGAACTGGAAAGCAAGGGGATACATAACAGTCTGAAAAGATCTGCTGTGAGTGTTGTTACAGACTGAAGTGAAAGTGACTGCTGGTTATTATAAAATGTTCCTATGACTTGTGCATACTGAAACAGAAATTATAGGCAGAAGGAACAGGAGGGAACACAAACTGGCTCAGCCTCTTTTATCTGGTTAAGCAGTCTATTTTACCCAAATTGAGGCCATTTAATTCCACAAATATTTATTGAATACACATTGGGTATCCAGAATGTAAAGAGTCTCAATGAGGAATGAATTTTATTTTTGATTTTATATTTTGAATTGGGCTTTAAGTTATAGTTATAAATCAAATGGGATAATCACTTGGGTTTTTAGTCATTAAAGTAAATTTTTTTTTTCATTTTTTTTACTGAACAGGATTTGCTAGTCCACTTACTGGGATAGCAGATGCCTCTCAAAGCAGCATGCACAATGCCTTGCACATCTATATGAATGGAACAATGTCCCAGGTACAGGGATCTGCCAACGATCCCATCTTCCTTCTTCACCATGCATTTGTTGACAGGTTGGTTAATATTTCTTTATAAAGTATGTGCTCATTGGATTTAAATAGAGGGTGCCTATCAAGTGTGATTTAAGTTATTAAATAAAAGCTAAGAAGTTATGGTAGTCTATTGTCTATGTTCAGGTTGTCCCCAAAACAGACCTTAGGCTAAGAATTTGCATGCAAATGTATAATAAAGAAAGTGTTTATAAGGATACATTAGTAAGAAGGTGGATTAGGCAAGATAGAAAAGAAAGAAAAGCAAAATAAGGGTACAATGTCAATTGAAATCCCAGACTCCACTAGATCTTGGTAGAATGTAAAGTATACCCTAGTTTGTCCTACCGGAAGAAAAAAAGATGAGTCTTTGGACTTCCACACTAAATAGCCATTAGCTACAGGTTGCCCTGAGGTAGGGGATGTAAAACTCTTAGGAGCTTGATTCCAGATATGGCCCCAGTACCCAAGGGCAGCCTTCTAAAGGCTTCAGGAGAAAGTGGTTAAGAGCAAAAAATGAGAAAGCAGGGGGATGGACACACAGAACTGATATAGGAATTTAAGGCCATGTGGGCCTGGCACTAACCTACTACATCTGTCATCAATATATCTTTCCTTCTGGAAATTGTATTATTTCTTCTCTTTTTGAACCTAACACACTCACATATAAGGAAGTACAAACTGATCTCTTCCACCAGCCTGAACAGTACGTTGTTAATTCTCCAGACAGAGTGCACTATGGCCCAACTGTCCTATTTAATGTGATTTAATTCTCTTGGAGCTTTTATTCCCCTTATTAACCCTCTTCCATTACATGTGTAATGTCTTAGACATATTAAGTTTTAGACTTAATTGTAGGTGATGATAGCAGAAAAGAAACTGTTCAGAGGAAGGTCAGCTGCCTACTCTTGAAATTTTTCAAGAAGAAAGGAGAAAATAAAGCATCAAATCATGACTGACAAATGCTGTGGAGTGTTCTTTGTCCCCTCTATGGTAATTTTCTCACCAGAGTTAATGCATAAAGGGCACAGATCAATACCTGCCATGAAGATAATACTATCATCCTCTTGGGTAAAAATAAGAGGACTTTTTTTCATGTTTTAAAGATAAGGAAACTGAAACTGAGAATTAAGGATTTTACTTAATTTATCAACATCTTCTCTTCACTCATGTCCACAGGAACATGGACATAATATCAAATAAGAAAATGACCATTATCCAGGAAAATCATTAGGCAGATTTTTATTGGCTTCATGGCAATTCTCATATAATGAGAATTAAGTAACAGTCTATGTTAAGTTTTATTCAGAAATCAGTGTATAAGAACATGTATGAACACCAAAATGTTGGTGCCAATACCAACATCACAACCACCTATACTCATATATAAGAGAAAAGCATAGTGCTGGAATAAAATGTTACCAGAAAAGATAAATTGAACGCTTTTAAAGAGTCATTTTTATATCACTTTTTGGTGTAAATTTTTGCCATTTTTAATCTCTAGAACTACCCAGTGAACTCTAAAGATAAAGTATGACTACTCTTGTCACCTCCATTCAATATAGTATTAAAAGTTCTACCCAATTAGCAATTAGGCAAAAAAAAAAAAAAAAAAAAAAAAAAAAAAAAATCTATCAAAATATGAAAGGAAGAAGATGTTGTTTCTGTTTACTGATGATCTGACCTTATACACAGAAAAGCCTAAGAATTCACAGGAAAACTGTTAAAACTGATAAATTAAGTAAACTTGCAAGATACAAATGCAACATACAAAAATTGGTAGTGTTTCTGTAAAATAACAATGAACTATCTGAAAAAGAAGCTAAGAAAACAACCCCATGTACAACAGCATCAAAAAATAAAATACTTAGGAGTAAATTTATCCAAGAAAATGAAAGACGTGTACACTGAAAACTATAAAATATTGATATAAGTAACTATATACCACAAAAATACATAAAAAGATATCCTCTATTCATAGATTAGAAAAATTAATGTTGTTAAAATTACTATACTACCCAAAGAAATTTACATATTCAATGTAATCCTATCAAAACACCAAGACATTCTTTACAAAAATAGAAAAACAGTCTTCAAATTCATATGGAACTACAAAAGGGCCTGAATAGCCAAAACAATTTTGAGCAAAAAGAACAAAGCATTGCATTCCCTGATTTCAAAATATACTACAAAACTATAGTAATTATAGTGGCATGGTAATGGCATAAAAGCACATTTACTGTTCATTGAAACAGAATTGAGAGCCCATAAGTCAATCCAATAATTTTGACAAAGATGCCAAAAACAATGGGGAATGACAGTCTCTGCAATTAGTCATTTGGGGACAATTGGATATCCACATTCAGCAGAATGAAATTGGACCCATATCTAACACTATATCCAAAACCAATTCAAAATGAATTAAAGACTTAAACATAGGGATTAGAAATTGTGAAACTGCAAGATGAAAGCATATGGTGAAAGCTCCAAGACTTTGGTCTGGGCAATGATTTTTTTGGATATGAGCCCCAAAACATAGACAACAAACACAAAAATAGACAAATGGGATTACATCAAACTAAAAATCTCCACGCAGCCAAGAAAATAATTAACATGATAGACAGACAACCTACAGAATAGTAGAATATATTTGCAAACCATACCTCTGGTAAAGGGTTAGTATTAAAACTATATAAAAAACTCAATTCAATAGTTAGAAAACAGAAAAACTAATTTAAAAAATTGGGCACAGGATGTGAATAGACATTTCTCAAAAGGAAGATATGCAAAGGTCCAACAGGTACATGAAAAGATGCTCAACATCACTAATCACCAGGAAACACAAATCAAAACCACAATGAGATAATATTAATATTATCTCACACCTTTTAGAACAGTTATTAATAAAAAGACAAAGACAAGCAGTGTTAGAGACTATGTTTAAAAAAAAAAGGGGGGACTTTGGGAGGCCAAGGCAGGCAGATCATGAGGTCAGGAGTTTGAGACCAGCCTGGCCAACATGGTAATACCCCTTCTCTACTAAAAATATAAAAAGTAGCCGTGCGTGGTGGCAGATGCATGTAATCCCAGCCACTCGGGAGGCTGAGGCACAATTGTTTGAACCTGGGAGGTGGAGGTTGCAGTGAGCCAAAATCATGCCATTGCACTCCAGCCTGAATGACCGGGTGAGACTCCATTTCAAAAAAAAAAAAAAAAAAAGAAGGAATTGTACACTGCTCATGGGAATGTAAATTAATATAGTCATTTGGGAAAACAGAGCAGTTTCTTAAAAAATTAAAAATAAAACTATCATATTATTTAGCAGTTCCACTCCTGGGCATATATCCAAAGGGAAATATAACTGAACTTCCAAGTTCATTGTAACATTATTCATATAAGACAAGATACAAAACCAACCCAAATATTGATAATGATGGATGGATTAAGAAAATGTGGTATATATACACAATGGAACACTATTCAGCCATAAAAAAGGAAAACCCTCTCATTTGCAACAACATGGATGAACCTGGAGTTCGGTATGTGAAATAAAATGAGTCAGGCACACAAAAACAGAAACTGCATGATCTCACTTATTTGTGGAGTCAAAAGAAAATTTAAACTCCTAGAATTAGAGAGTAGAGGATGGTTACCAAGGGCTGGTGCTGGTGTGGGTTGGAGGGAAGTTGGTCAAATGATACAAAATTTCAGTTACGTATAAGAAGTAGGCCAGGCGAAGGGCCTCATGCCTATACTTCTAGCACTTTGGGAGGCTGGGATGGGTGGATTGCCTGAGCTCAGGAGTTCGAGACCACCCTAGGCAACACAGTGAAACTCCACCTCTACTAAAAATACAAAAATTTAGCCAGGGATGGTGGTGTGAGCTTGTGATCCTAGCTACTCAGGAGGCTGAGGTAGCAGAATCCCTTGAACCTGGGAGGCCAAGGTTGTAGTGAGCTGAGATTGTGCCCCTGCACTCCAGCCTGGGCAACAGAGCGAGATTCCATCTCAAAAAAAAAAAAAAAAAAAAAAAGGAAGAAAGGAAAAAAAAAAAAACAGAGTAAATTAAGAGATCTGTTGTACAGCGTGATGACTAAATGTTTTAATGTTTTAATGGTACTTTTTTGCTATTCAGAAGTTATTCCTTTTCATATGGTTTCTTTTTAATTCAGTTGTTTGTTCATGGCTTTAAGGTCATGAACATTTGTTTCTTATACAGTAGTATTGTCTCTAAAAAGAGTGAATTGCTCTAAATCTCTAAGTTCCTTTCTGGACTTTACAACTGGATCATCTCTTTTTGAACAAATGACAGTAATACATTAGTACAGTTGCAGGTCTTTACTGGGATTTTTAGTTACAGCTTAATCATGCTTTTAGTTATGATCAATAGGTAAGTTACAAATAGAGAAGTTCAATTTATAGTTAAAATTATTTTTCTCCTCTATTCAGGTTAAGGTTTGACAAGGAACTCTAAGCTGTTCTCAGGTTTGTAAAAACAAACAAACAAACAAACAAACAAAACACTCTCTGGCGTGGAGACGGGGTTAAAAAGTTTGAGGAGGCTGAAGACTCCGAAAGAAAGAATAGGTTGAAGAGTTGTTTATTCTGTTTCTATACAAATATAAGATTTGGGAAAAACTAAACACAAGGGCATCTGGGTTGTTAAATCACCCTAACACTACAACAGTCATCAAGCAAAGCTGATGGTGTCTGTCAATGCTCTTCAGCTTGGATGATAGGGAGAAGATGTAGAAAGTATGAAGAACTGGCCGGGCGCGGTGGCTCAAGCCTGTAATCCCAGCACTTTGGGAGGCCGAGGTGGGTGGATCACGAGGTCAGGAGATCGAGACCATCCTGGCTAACATGGTGAAACCCCGTCTCTACTAAAAATACAAAAAACTAGCCGGGCGTGGTGGTGGGCGCCTGTAGTCCCAGCTACTCGGAGGCTGAGGCAGGAGAATGGCGTGAACCTGGGAGGCGGAGCTTGCAGTGAGCCGAGATCGCGCCACTGCACTCCAGCCTGGGTGACACAGCGCGAGACTCCGTCTCAAAAAAAAAAAAAAAAAAAAAAAAAAAAAAAAAAAAGAAAGTATGAAGAACTATTTAAGAACATACTAAGTTCCAGGTCCTGTGACAGGAATTTTTCATATGTTGCTTCTATAGATGTGACCTGCCTCAGGATGAAATGTCTGCCTCCTACACTTAAATTACCCTCGTATGTACTCTTGACTACCCTGTACATCCTCATCATGCTGTACTCTGCTTACTTGCCTGTTTCCTTAACAGTGTTCCCCATTAGTTCTGCATGGATCACATATAGTTTGTTCATAGTTTGATTGCTAGGACCTAGCAAAATGTCAAGAAATCTGATATGTGTCCAATAAATATTTAAGCCCTTTAAATATTGTATTCAATCATTCATTCACATTTATTAATTCAATGAATCTATTCACTCATTAATTCAATTAGAAAATATTCATTGAGCTCCTGACACTATACTAGGCAATAAGGTTATAGCAGTGAACAAAAACCTCAAAAGCTTAAGTTATTATTAATATTATTTCATTTAATTTTCACTACAATTAACTAAAATTGTATCACTACAATTATATAAAGTATTGCAGTTCATTTGTATAGATGTTAATATAATTTAATATATTAATATTGTATTTTATATATGTTATATTACTATTATATATTTTAGTAGATTATGTGTTATATTACTATAATATATATTATAGTATATATTATATATAATATATATTTCATATTAATATAATAGTGAAATTGTCTCATTACAATTATGTAAGTTATTGCAGTCCATGTTTATAGATGAGAAAACTGAAAATAAAGAGAAAAAAAATTCAGTTTTCTTTAAATGAATTCTTTAAATGAACCAGCTTTTGAACACAGATTTTTTGAGGAATTTAAATCACATTACAATGTGTCCTGCCATAGATGATATTATAAATATTTTGGCATAGTGAAGAACATGGAAAGACCCAGGTATAGATATATTTCTGAAGAAGATAAAGATATGTTATTATTTCAGAGAAAGATGAGTGTCCGGGATAAAATTTCAGAACGGACTTCTTTGGCTCTTTATTGACTTTGTTTTTTGGGTTTTTTTTGGTTTGTTTGTTTTGTTTTTTGAGACGGAGTCTTTCTCTGTTGCTCAGACTGGAGTGCAGTGGTCTAATCTCAGCTCACTGCAACCTCCACATCCTGGGTTCAAGTGATTCTCCTTCACCTTCCCGAGCAGCTGGGATTACAAGCACCCACCACCACGCCCAGCTAATTTGGATATTTTTTTCGGTAGAGGCAGGGTTTCACCATGTTGGCCAAGCTAGTCTCAAACTCCTCACCCACCTTGGCCTTCCAAAGTGCTGGGATTATAGGCCTGAGCCACCATGCCCGGCCTCTTTACTGACTTTGTAGCATATAGACCTACTGGTGTGGAAGGACTTTGGTGAAGGTGGTCATTTGGACCTTGGAGATTAACTGGAGGGTTCTATTCTGACAACTAGCATTTCAGAAATTTTTCCATATAGAACAATGTGTCAGGAGTGGTTAATGCAGTGTGGGCCAATGAAAGAAAACTTTTTTACATTTAGAATCTGTTAATTAGTATCCCTGGGAGTTCAGATAAATCATGTAGCTTTTTTGAGACTTATCTCCATTGCTAAAATGGGAGTCTCTAAAGAGGTCCTGACCAACTCAGAAGTTACAGAAATCAAAGAAGATATGAATCTAAATGTTCTCTATAAACAGTAGGGAGCATAGTGTGATAATGAATTAAAGAGTCAGAGAGACCTCGACTCAGATGAGTCAGTTAAGCACTCAATCACAGAGCCTCTGCTCTATATAATGGATATCACATGATACCATCTTTGTCAGGGTGTTGGGAGTATTTTAAATAATACTTAGCTGATACTGAATAATAAGATGTTACAATAATTATCATTCTCCAAAAATTTGAACACCTATTCTTCAAAAATTATGTTATTCTCAAAAGTTTATAGGTTTTCCATGATTCCAGAGTGGGCATGGCAAAGGAATACAGTGCTTTATTGGGGCTTAGAGGTCCCAATAAATTGATCTAAATGTTACAGGGTAGTGTTAGTATTAATGTTTTAGAAGATTACGTTTTATTGTTTTATCTAGTCATTCTACATTAATTCAATAAATACTTATTTAGCATGTGTGGGCCACTCACTAGACACTTCAGCTTCTGCATCCTTCCTAAACAGGCTTGTTAATGTACATAAACTGGGAGTTCCACCTATACTTATAAGTCAAGAGGTAGTTCAAGCATCACCTTGTCAGTGCAGCTTTCTCCACTTCCCCAAGGCCCTTACTCCAGTCTTTTGGGTCTCCAAGAATTTGGGGGTTGACCTTTTATGCCAAGCTTAAGACATTGTGTTAGAATTGTATTATTATGAATTATAATTGTCCAGTTTACTTAGCAAGATCTTGAATTATAATTTCATCTCTCATTTTATCTATCACATCTTTGTATCTGTAGTTTTCTGTGCTCAGGGTAATTCCCAGCACACAATATTTAGTTTAATTAATAAAGTATAACAATGTCCAACTGCAGTGTGTTAACTAGCAAACTGGCTAAGAAATGTAGTTGAAATATATTCTCTGCTGTCGTTTCTCAAAGTAGACTATAAATACATTTAGTGAACTCTTGCATACAATGGAAAATTCAGTAACCATTAAAATGATGTGTATTTATAATTGTTGGGTTTTAAAATATTTGTTAATTATTATTAAATAAGGAAGAAAGGTTATAGAATAAGATATTTAATAATATTCCATTTCAAAAGCATATGCATGTGTATTCAAATGCAAATATATCTATTAATAGAGGTGAGAAGGGTATAAAAATGTTGGTAATGGACCTCTGGTTGGTAAAATTATGCATAAACTTTATTTCCTCTGTGTTTTACAAATTTTAAAATTTTTTTGCAATGGATATGTACACTTTTGCAATAATACCAAAAATAGAGCCTATTTCCAAAACTGTACAGAAAAATAAGCAATAAACATAGAAAAGGGTAGAAAGGGATGTGTTATCATTTGCCTACACTCTTAAAGTCGCTTAAAATTGTGTTTGTTTCCTTTCATCTATTTTTATTAAAGTAATTACTGGTGACTCATATTTTCCAGAATTATCTCTCTTATAGATTGATTGAATAAAGAGTTCTACTAGGCAGTTGAGCTCCAGGTTCTGCATTTCTCTTGACATACCTGTATTACTCTCTGTCAAGGTCCAGCTTCTGAAATGCCCTCTCAGCTTAGCATGGCCTGCTTATGGCAAGAACCATGCATTCAATGGCTCCTCCTTATTTCTGCAGATCTTCAAATTCTCCTTTTGGTAATTCTCTGCATGGAATTAACTCTTGCAAATCCACATCTCACTTTTGTGTGAACTATTTTGTCTTATGCTACACATTGTCCATGTTTTAGCAGTTGATTGGAAGCTTTTATGTGCATAGCTTCCTCAGGAAGAAAGTAAAGGGTTGATGCTAGGTGGTGCACCTTCGATAAATGTCAGAACAGCAAAAAAGGGGCTTTAGAAATATTTCCTTCTTTGCACATTCCCATTCAAGAATGGTTTATACAGGGGAAAAAAAAAAAAGTACACCTTTGCACATACGCATTCCTTCATCTGTTAATTCAACTAACATTAAGTACTCTCTAAATACTATTATTCTCCACCTAGTTTCCCCCAGGGCAGATATGTCAACAACTAAGTAACATAAAGCAAAATATAATTCTGCAGTAATAGTGGCTCTAAGGACAGGATATTTGGAAGTGAGAAAAAGAGCACCAAAGAATAGGGACCACAGGAGTAGTCCTCTTTAACCCCTGAATCTGCAGCACCTACCACTATGTCTAGCATAAGACAGTCAATTAATAGCTGTTTGATACTGTTGTTCAGAATACAATTTTATGACTGGTGGTTCTATGAAGAATGAGTAGACTTTTTACTTGTGACATTTGCATGTAAAAACAGTCAATACAGAGAGAACAAAACAAAAAGGTATAGAAATATGCGGCTGAAAGAGACTTAAGAAAACAGTCAATAGTTACAACATTACAAAAAAACTAAAAACAAAACTAAGGTTTATTGTGTGCTTATTACACACCAAATTCTACGTGCATCACATGAATTGACTCATTCAATCAATACTTACAGAAGAATAGACTGCAATTCAGAGAGGTTAAGTAACCCATACTAAATACTGCTTCATAAAGGGTTTAGATGGAGGCTTAATAGAAGGAAAGTGTGTATTGGATATAGACAAAGAAAGTGTACTCTTCCTCTAACAAGGGAGCAGGAACTGTCAGGATAAGTGATTATTCTGAACACTAGTCAAGCAGTGCAGTTACTGCTGCAGGAGCCATTCCAAGCAAAACAAGTTGATAAAAAATTTAGCATGATCAGATGGGGCAGGCAGGCAGGGAAATGAGGATTAAGATGAATCTGAAGAGGAATAGGCTGGGTGCAGTGGCTCACACCTGTAATCCCAGCACTTTGGGAGGCCGAGGTGGGCAGATCACGAGGTCAGGAGATCAAGACCATCCTCGTTAACACGGTAAATCCTCTACTAAAAATGTAAAAAATTAGCCGGGCATGGTGGCTGGTGGCGGGCACCTGTAGTCCCAGCTACTTGGGAGGCTGAGGCAGGAGAATGACGTGAAACCTGGAGGCACAGCTTGCAGTGAGCAGAGATCGGGTCACTGCACTCTAGCCTGGGTGACAGAGCGAGACTCCATCTCAAAAAAAAAAAAAAAAAAAAAAAAAAAAAAAAAAAAAAAAAAAAAAAGAAGAGGAACAAACACTGGGCCAAAATAGGAGGGTGGGGAGATTTGCCATTTAGCATGCTCAGAAACTTGGGCCAGCAGTTTTAACTGATTCTTAAATACTCTGATGTGTCTGGGGCTCATAGGAGTCAACCTGACTGGACAGGCACTGGCTTAGGAACTGAGACTGAGGTATGAAAGGCAGGACATGATATCCACCACTAGGAGCTCACAGTCTAGATACTAAATTCTAACTGCAAAGAGGAATCCTATAGTGGAAGGATCATGAGACCTGGAGTCAGAAGTTCTGTGATTATGTCCTGGGTCTGCTTCATGCTTCTTTTGTGTCATCTTAGGAAAGTTGCTGATCTCCAAGCCTCGTTTTCCTCACTTAGAAAAGGGCAGTAATAACACTACTTTCCTCATAAGAACCTGAGTTTATACTTTATAAACTATAACATGCATTAACAAAGACTAGCTCTTGTAAAGAGGGTAGAGTATAAGGGGCTTAAAAAATATTCAATGCTTTTGTTCTTTACTCACTATACTCTAAATGCTCTCCAGTATTGGCAACACCTCAGTGATTCTCCTATAGCGTGTCTCTTAAATGTGTAGGAATCTAGGTTAGGTGCAAACCTAAAACAATACATTCCAGGGATGGCTAGACTGCCTCCCTCTTCAGCTACAGATTAATTACATCTTCTGGAGTGACACGCTGGCTGTATTTTCCAGTGAGGCTTCCCTTCTACTCTACTCCCCAAGCCTCCCCTAGGCCATCCTGCTAAGAAGACTGTCCTAACCCACAGGCCCTCAGACCAGATGCCTTGCCAACTTGGCAGCCCAGAAAGAGCCCAACCAGAAGGGTGGCAGCAAGGAAGGTCCCCGGGGCTTCAGGAATGAACAGCAGATTGCTTCCCTGCTGGTGATTGCAAGGCTGAAGCTTGCTCAGAAAGGCAGAAATCTCAGGGTTATGGGGGTAGGTAAGCTTGGAAACCAGAAAAATGTCTTAAAGTCTATTCTAGCAATCAGATGGGATGGCAGAGGGGGACCTGTCTGTTTCTGGGTTTCTTTTCACACTGTTGGATTGTGACCAGCTTTAAAAACTGCTCCCTGATTTGTTCTCTAAAGCAGAATTAATGCCCTAGAACAAAGAGCAGTTATACCATTATAGATATACTTGTCTGTATTCTGACAGCTGTTTTTCTTTTTGATGTTATTGTTAGATTTAGCTCTTAAACCACTCTGCGTTTGTTAGATTGACTCATGGTTTGTCTATCTTTCCCACTAAATCATGGGTTCGTTGCAGACAGGATCTATGTATCGATCATTTTTGGCACCTAGCGTAGAATCCAGCACATAGGAGACATTCATTACGTACTTATTAGATGAGGTGCTGTGTAATTGATAACTTTGAGGCAGGCAGGCATTAACTGGGTTATCAATAACATTTTGTTGTGGAGTAAAATATTAATCTAAGAAAGTTGAATTGCTTTCTATCCAAGTGATGAAGACATCATGTACTATTACTAACAACCTAAAGAATGTTCCTACAACAATGTAGCTGCTCTTTGTAGGATGAATATATTTTAGTACTAGGAAAGTTAAATTGCTTAAATTAAAATATTGATAACTTAAAAAGCATAAACGAAGGGGGATAAAGAAACATGGCTTGTCATCATTATTGCTGAAATCTGAAAGAGAATTTCAAGATCATAATTCAAATTGCTTATTTTACAAATAACAAAATTGGGACCCAGAGAAGATGATGTGCCCAAAGGCACACAGTTTTCTGCAAAGCAGAGGGAACAGTGTGTCAACCTCTTGTCCTGCAGATTAGGAGATCCTGGGGGCAGTGCAGTGTGGAATATACTTAACATAGCAGGAGGATATTTAGGCAGACAGAAGCAGCATGACTGTAGGATAGATTTTTATCATAATTATTTAGAAAGCCAAAGGTCAGACCCACTGAAATAGCACAAAATATCAGATTCAAGGGATGAACAGGGCTCTAAAGTAAATCAAAAGGCCAGAAATCAGAAGACTAAGAGGCAGTAAATCATGTGATTAAGATCATAGATTTTAGCATCAGACCTGCCTCATTTTGAATCCCAAAGCTGCTACATCTAGCTACATAATCTCTGACAAGCTGCTTATTCTTCTCTAGGCCTTCTTTTTCTCAGCCATAAAATGGTGCTAATATTGTAGCCATTTAAAGTTACAGCTTTGATTTTAGTATGATATTGTAAAAATACATGTAACAATGTTCTTAGCACGCAATTACTAGATAGACAAGGAACTTGCCATTAAAATATTTGCATTGCAGTGAGGAGAAACATAAGCAAACCAGAAAAGAAATAAATAAGCACAAAATTCAGTTAACCACTATGATGAGATATAATATCTAATATTTTATAAAGAATTACTTGGGAGAAGGTTCCAGTTGAGATAGGCTACTTGTAGCCAGCTTCTCTGAGGAAATGACCTATAACTTGACACTGAGGCCATGGAAAAGAGATAGCCATAGAAAACCCTCTGGGACAAGTTTTGTTTAGGAAGCAGAAGGCACACATTCAAAGGCTCCATGGCAAAAAAAGAGCTTGTCTTGTTTCAAGGTCGGAAAGCAGACTAGCAAAGCTAAATATAGTAAACAAGAAGAACTTGGTATAATATGATATTGAAGACATCCACAGAGATCAACAGAGCCCTAAGTACAGTACAGAGGAAAGACTTAAAATTATTTTAATCCAGGTACTGGAATAATTTTTAGATTGACATTTTTAAAACTTGTCTTGGCTGTTGTGACAAATAGACTGTTAGAGTGAAAACTTCAAAAGTGACATGGATTACTCTATTGCATTGGTATAAATGAGAAATGATAGTGATTTCAATCACAGAGGTGACAATGGAGCTATTGGGAAAAAAATAACTGAATCACATGTATTTCAGAGGTAAAACTAACAGGACTTGTTAATGGACTATGTTATAATATAGATATGATAATTTTAAAAATAAAGAAAAAAGAAGAATCAAGGATTACTCCAATAATTAGAAACGTAAGAGAGAAGAGTGGAGATGTTTACTGAAGTAGAAAGGACAGGTAAGCAATAAATTTAGCAAAGAGAATAAACTAAAGTTATCTTTGAACATCTTTAGGTCTTTTTAGGATAGGGCAAATAGATACCCAAAAGAGGCGCCAAGTAGTCAGTTGAATCTTGGAGTATCAAGCTAAAAAGAGAGAACCAGTTTATATACATGTATTTGGTAGTTTCAGCCTTATTTATTTAACATTATTTAATCACTTCATGTAATTTAATTATTTAATTTTTAAAATTTAATTATTTAGCATTATTTAAAATCAGTGGAATGAATGAGGTCCTGGAATTGAGTATAAATACAGAAGAAAAGGAAGCAGTCTGGCATACTCCATCATTAAGAGGATGAGCTGATACAGATGAGTCAGCAAAGAAGACAGAGGGTCATTGACCAATGAGGAAGAAGGGAAACAAGGACATTAAGCCACAAAAGCCATATACCAAAAAAAAGTGGAAAAATAAATCAAGTGCTCTTAAGAGATCAATAAAATGGGGAGAGAAAAGTATCTATTGGGTCTGAAAATACAAGGATGCTCATGCCCTTGGCAACAGAAAAGTTTCAGCAGAATGGAAGCTTCAGGAGCCAGACTGGAGCAGATTCTAAACAAATCTTTTGAAAAGTTTTCACAAAAAAAGAGCATTTTTAAGTGGGAAGCAGGAAAGGGGATGTGAGTGGAAAAGGAGGATTTGAGATTTTATTTTTAAGAGAGAGGATACATACTAGAGAATGATTATATGTTGCTGAAAATTAAAACATTCAGGGAAAGAGACACAGGAGAAAAATGAAAAAACTGCCACAGCAAGGTATTTGAGATGTGAAATCTAAAGCCCAATGGAGAGATGAGCTTTTGCCATGAGTTGGGAGGAATCTTCCTTTATGCCTGAATGGAGACAGAGGATAGAGTACAGATGCATGTATTGTTCTTGGAAAAATTAGGGTATACTGATCTAGTTACTTCTATTTTCTTATTCAAGTGTGAAGGGAGGTCATCAGTTCTTAAGGGCCTGGGGGCTGACTAGGAGAATAAGAATTAGAAAGGAAGAGTTTGTGTAAGTTAGAGAAAACAATATTAGACAAATCATCCATTATTTATGTCATTAAATATAGCAGTGGTCTGAATTTAGGAAGCATGCTTGTCTGGACAACAGGAAAGAACTATAGTGTCATGAGTTTCATTATTATCTGTTTGATATTACATAAGGAATTTCCATATAACCATTCTCTTTAATCCTTAAAAATGAATACTTACTATTTCCTTTTTTAAAGACTGAAGGTGGAGGCAAAGAAAGATTAAATAATTCACTCAAAGTTTTAGCGCTATTCATTGACTAAAATTAAGACTTTAACTCACTTCTCTCTTATTTCAAAGTCCCTGTGTTTTGGTTCTGTCATTGTATCAATTAGGAAGTAACTGATAATCATATCAAAAACATTATTTATAGAGTGGTATATTAGTTTGCTAGGGCTACGATAACAAAATACCACAGACTAGGTGGCTTAAACAACATAAATTTATTTTCTCACAATTCTGGGAACTAGAAATGCAAGATCAAGGTGTTTGCAGGGTTAATTTCCTCTAAGGCCTCTCTCTTTGACTTGTAGATGGCCATCTTCTTGCTGTGTCTTCTCTCTGTGTGTGTCTGTGTCCTAACCTTCTCTTCATATAAAGATACCAGTCATATTGCATTAGAGTTCACCCTAATAAGCTCTTTAAAAACTTTATCATAAAATTCACTCACATTCTGAGGTACTTGGGATTAGTACTTCAACATACAAATTTTGCAGGGAAGCAATTCAGCCTGTTGCAAGTAGTGAGAATGAAAGTCAAACTGTAGTGGAATAATGACAGACTTGTAGTTGAAAATGTTAAATCAGACCTAGCTTTTATAATTGTGATGATAAAATAGAAAAATAAGAAAACAAATCATTTGAAGGGAGCAAGAATTAAGAAAAAAGTATTTTAGAATGATTTTTTAAAATTTTAAGATACAGGTGACTGAATTTATAGTTTAAGTGAAATTTGCTGAAGAAATGAGAGAAAAAACATTAAAGCATGCTGAAATGTTTAAATAGGTACTATAAAACATATGGCTTTAATTCCAAAAGATATCATTCTGTAGGGAAATTATCTCAGATTTTCCTCAAAGGAAAAATGAATTAAAGAACACTAACTAATGTATAAAATATCTATAAGAAATGCTATTTTGAAAACCTCTTTTGCCAAATTATTCATAACATATCTATCACATGACTGTTTATTAATGTAATTTTGATGACATAAGGGTTTCCTGAAGTATCAAAACAAATTTCTGTATGTCGAATTGCCACAGCAGAGGACAAATAATAACATGCATGCACAATACAAATGTTATTTTTATCCTAAAGTATGCCCAAGATATATCTTGTCAAGTACAAAATGTCACAATAATCTAGAATAACAATGAGGATAAGAATCTGTTGAATTCTCAGGAAAGAAATATTACTAAATTCAAAAAGTCAAAGGGGAAATGGCAGCTGAAATAAGTTTTCTGTAGCTGTGTCCTCATACAAAGCATATTTATTGAAAGGAAAAAAGTTTTGTTTTTGTTTTTTAAGAAAAAGTGCTTCCCCAAAAGAAAAAGAAGCAGCACAGTTCCTGTACCTCAGGGTAAAATAAGACAGCCAGAACAAGCTGCAAGATTCACATGATGGGATTTTCTTTTACCAAACCAGGAATCAATTGCTTTAGAGAATGGAAATAACATTTTTGAAATCCCTTAACCTCAATGATCCCTGTTCTGTGAGGTCCCTTGATACTAATCAGACAGTTGCTCATATCAGTTAAATCATTGAAATGTAATTAACTCTAGTACTCAGTGTTGAGGTATGGAGGTGAGGGAAGCAGGCCTTGAGAAAGGCCCTTATTGTAGTAGTGTCACTCTTAAGTTGCATCACCCTTAGTTATGCCATCCCCATATATTTCCTTTTATCCTCACTACAGAATGAGGACATTGGCTTTTCTGATTTCCAATGTCCTTCTATTTTTTCATGTTCTATGAGTAAGGAAGATATTTGATTTATTTTTAAGATATTTTATGTGCAATTCTTAAAGTTGACATATGGCTTTCTGTTCTAGCAAGATATTAAACTATGAGAATCTGAAAATTCCCTTGAGACAATCAGTACAAAGGCAGAAAAATATAATGGGAAAATGTATTTTACGTGCCTATCAATCTCTCTATACAGTAAGGCTAATCAGATTTCAGAAAGAAAAAATAAATAAAAACAGGAGTACCAAGCTAGGAAGGTGGCCTGTACCTTGCCTTGGCTGTTGGGGTTTTGATCTCAGTAACCCAAGGGATAAGATTTTAAAGCCCATGATGGGGCAGAAATGAAAGACTTCAGCCCACCCGAGGCTAGGACCAAAATGTCCATATAATCAAAGACCCTAGAAATCTGCATCATTCATGAATGAGTATAGTAGAAAAACAAAATCCACTACAAGTCAAAGGAAGATTTTAGCCTTCAAGACCTGGATAGAAAAACAATTCCCTGAAAAATTAGAAACCTGGTGCTTGCACTCCATGTAAGTTTTGTGTTTTGAAATTAAACAAAGCACTGAGTTAGAAAAAGCAAGTGCAAAACCTCTGAAATTAAAACAAACTAAGAATTTCAAGGAACAGATAGATTAGAATAACTGGACCATTGTAAACTAGGGAGACTGTACAGGAGAATAAGATTGGGGATGTAATGAGGCTCCTCGAGGATCATTTTAAGGAGTTTCATGCTTCAGCATGAAAAGGAAAGCAACATTTAGGAAACACTCCTTTATTATTTCATTTAATTATAGAAACAGTCTCCTGCAGTCATTTGTTTTTAAAATAAATAAGTTGAGTAGTATTTTGGAAAAGTGCCTCTGAAGTACAAAGTAGTTAAGTGGTAAATTGAACCACAATCTTCTGATCCCAAATCTAGGTTAATTGCTCTATATTACATGACTTTATTTCTTCTCTCACGTGGCAAGCAAATTAGTCATACTTCCAAATTTAAACTTCAGCATTCTAACTCATTTCAGCTGGATTAGAATTTCCCTTAATTCTTATGTTCTGTTTCTTTACTTGTCAATAAAAGATCCTTTTACTTTCTTTCTTTATAGTTAAGTCAGCACCTATTGCAAAAGTAGACTTCTTAGCCTATAAGCATTGCATACAGGTGACAAGAATTTGCCAACTACAAATGTTAACTGCTTGAAGATTTTTTTTTCAAATCTCTGTTTTTATTGAGGTATTTACTTAGTATTGTTGAGTTCTGCTCTTACATAATGCTTCATTTCCAGGTAACACACAGCCCTGCCAAGTATTGGTATCCAGGTAATGGTGACCATTTAAAATGAATGTTTCAATATCGAGTCTACCCATCCACAAGCATGGAATGTGTTCCCATTTGTTTGTGTTGTCTATGATTTCTTTCAGCAGTGTTTTGCAGTTTTCCTTCTAGAGGTCTTTCATCTTGTTGGATAGGTGTATTTCTAAGTAATTGATTTTATTTTATTCTTGCATCTATTGTGAAAGGGACTAAATTCTTGATTTGATTCTCAACTTGGTTGCTGTTGGTATATAGCAGAGCTACTGGTTTGTGTACATTAATTTTGTATAACAAAACCTTGCTGAATTCATTTATGAATTCTAGGAGCTTTTTGGAAGAGTCTTCAGGGCTTTCTAGGTATATGATCCTATTATCAGCAAACAGCAGCAGATTGACTTCCTCTTTACCAATTTGTATGCCCTTTATTTATTTCTCTTGTCTGATTGCTCTGGCTAGGACTTCCAGTATTATGTTGAATAGAAGGGTGAGAGTGGGCATCCTTGTCTCGTTCCAGTTCTCAGAGGGAAGGCTTTCCTCTTTTCCTCTTTCAGTATTATATTGACTGTGGGCTTGTCATAGATGGCTTTTATTACATTGAGGCATGTCCTATGTATGCCAATTTTGATGAAGGTTTTAATCATAAAGTGATGCTGGATTTTGTCAAGTACATTTTCTGCATCTATTGAAATGATCATGTGATTTTTGCTTTTAATTGTGTTTGTGTGGTATATCACATTTATTGACTTGTGTATGTTAAACTATCCCTGCATCCCTGGTATGAAACCCACTTGATCATGGTGGATTATCTTTTTGAAATGCTGTTTGATTCAGTTAGCTAGTATTTTCTTTAGTATCTTTGTATCTATGTTCATCAGGGATAATGGTCTGTAGTTTTTTGTTGTTATTGTTATGTTCTTTCCTGGTTTGGGTGTTAGGGTGATACTGTCTTCATAAAATGATTAGGGATAATTCACTCTCTATCTTGTGGAATAGCGTCAGCAGGATTCATAACAATTATTCTTTGAACATCTGATAGAATTCAGCTGTGACTCTGTCTGGTCCAGGACCTTTTTTTGGTTGTTGGTAATTTTATTAGCATTTCAATCTCGCTGCTTGTTATTGGTCTGTTCAGGCTTTCTAATTCTTCCTGATTTAGTCTGGGAGGGTTGTATATTTCCAGGAATTTATCCATCTACTCTAGGTTTTCTAATTTATGTGCATAAAGATGTTCATAGTAGCCTTGAATGATCTTTTGTATTTCTGTAGCATCAGCTGTAGTATCTCCCATTTTGTTTTCAATTGAGCTTATTTGGATTTTCTGTCTTCTTTTCTTGGTTAACGTTGCTAATGTTTTATCAATTTTATTTATCTTTTCAAAGAACCAGGTTTTTGTTTCATTTATCTTTTGCATTTCTTTTGTTTCAATTTCAGTTAACCCTGCTGTGATATTGGTTATTTCCTTTCTTCTGCTGGGGTTGGGTTTGGTTTGTTCTTGTTTCTCTAGTTCCTTGAGGTGTTACCTTAGATTGTCTATTTGTACTTTTCCAGACTTTTTGATGTAGGTATTAAAGGTTGTAAACTTTCCTCTTAACACCACCTTTGCTGCATTCCAGAGGTTTTGATAGGTCATGTCACTATTATTGTTCCGTTCAAAAAATATTTTAGATTTCTGTCTTGATTTCACTGTTGATACAATGATCATTCAAGATCAGGTTATTTAATTTCCATGTATTTGCCTGGTTTTGAAGGTTCCTTTTGGAGTTGATTTCCAATTTTATTCCACTGTGGTCTGAGAGAGTACTTGATATAATTTCAATTTTCTTAAATTTATTGAGATTAGTTTTGCGGCCTATCATATGATCTATCTTGGAGAAAGTTCCATGCGCTGATGAAGAGAATGTATGTTCTGTGGTTGTTGGGTAGAATGTTGTGTAATTCTCTCTTAAGCCCATTTGTTTTAGGGTACAGTTTAAGTCCATTGTTTTTCTGTTGACTTTCTGTCTTGATGACCTGTCTAGTGAAAAATAAATAAAATAAAATAAAATGAACGTTCCTTCTTCTTTTAATTTTAGGAAGGGTTTGTATTTAATTGGCAATATTCCTTTCTTAAATGTTTGGCAGAATTCACCAATAAAGTCAGCTAGGTTAGAAATGTTCCTTGTAGAAAAGATTTAAAATTAAAACTCAATTGGTTTAATAAATTTAATGTTATTCAAGCAATCTGTTTCTTCTTGAATAAACATTAATAGTTTGTAGTTTTCAAAGAAGTAGTTTATTTTGTTTAAATTGTCAAATTAGTGGCATACAATAATTCATAATGTCTACTTCTTATCCTTTTGATATCTGTAGGTTCTGTAGTGATGCCTCTAATTCATTCTTGATAGTGGTAATTTTTGTCTCTTCTAATTTTTTATAACCAGCCTAATTAGACCTTTATTCGTTTTATTTGTCTTTTTCTGAGAGGCAGCTTTAGTTTAATTGATTCTCTCTATTGTTTTTCCATTATATATTTCAGTATTTTTTGATATGTATTATTAATATTACTTGCTAGTCTAGTATCTTCTGACAAAATGAGTCACATATTTTAATTAAACAGTGGCATTTTATTTCTGTTCTCATCTTTGACATCATTAAACTGCCATATATTGTTCAAAAAATTTTACATATGGTTTGCTATAGAATCAGGGTGAAATATGAGTAATAAAGACAATGACCTATATCTGCACATGTGGCTAATGAGCACTTAAAATATTGCTAATAAAACTCAAGAAAATAATTTTAAACTTTAATTTAAAATCCGATATTTGTTATTGAAAAACTTACAAATATTTTTAGAGTAACTTGGATGTGTGAACATAAGTTTTCATCTGTAAAATGTATGAATTCTAAATACACATCAAGTATTTCTGATACTGTCCTATGTCATATGCCTTCAATGTATACTCTATCATTACTAAGTTTTTCTTAACTTTGTATTAAAAAAATCACATTAACCCACATTTGACAAGCTATTAAGAACTTTGTTTTCTATAGTTTTACACAAAATGAGATACGTGTGTGTACTTGTGTGTGTGTGTGTGTGTTTCGTATTAGTCAAGATTCAATGAGAGAAAAACAGAAACAATGCTAGTTGTTTTAATAATGTCAGTTGTTTATATAATAATAAATAGCTTAAATAGAAATCTGAAAATTCAAAAGTGAAAAAAACTGAAAAAATACAGAGATAGGCACTGGAGGAAGCAGTACCACTCCTAGGGCTGGGGAAAAATAACAAAGTAGTAAGAGATATTAGAATCTAGTAATTTGGGGAAGGGCTTTGAAAACCTGGACTCAGATTTCCAAAGAGAGGACATTGTTTACTTAGTAGTGATATCTCATATCACTTGATATTGGAGGAGGAGCCTCACAGGGCAGGAATTCAAACCCCTGAGTAGGAGGCTTTAGTGAATTGGTACTGAGAGCTTAGGAGTATACCAGTGCTCTACAGAACTAGATCTCAGATTTTTGAACAGAGAGGGATGTAGGGGTGTTAGGGAATCAGGAATATGGCTTAAAGCATGTTGAAACTTCTTAAGGGGAATGCTGATAATGCTGATTCTGGGTATGCTGATAAAAAAGCTGGAAGCTAGACTCTACTGCTCTTCTTAGGATCAAGAACAGTCACTGAAATAAACAAGAAGGAACAAGTCCTTTACTGTTCTAGCCTGTGTGTGGTGTCTGGCAGGGATTCAACTAGCAAAAGAGAAATGCAGCTTACACATTCTCAGCCCCAGTATCCCAAAGTGGAATACAGTTGGACATCATTGGGGCTGGAAACAATAGCTTAAAAACCAGCACAGTCCACCTCTTGTCTATCAGGCATTGATACACATTTACTCTCCCACACATAGCTAAATTTCACACAATAGCAAACTTATGCTATTTTTTCAAACCAAGATTATCTCATCCTATCCCCACAAAGATGTAAGGAATGTCCCAAAAGCCATTTCTGATTAATTATTCCTTTCTGATTAATAGCCATATTAGCCCTCTCTGGGAGATGTTATATAAACTTCAAATTTTGTCATGATTTACATAAACATTCTGTACTCTAAAGAGTGAATTATAAGATTAAATATCATTGATAACACATATGAAATAATGAGACATGAAATGTTAATATATAAAAATACTGTATATGTATACACACAGACAGACACAAATTAGGTTATATGTGAAAACACAGAAGGACCAGGAAAGAAAAGATGCATAACTGCTGCAGACTTCATTTTATTTTTTTTTACTACCTATTAAATGTTATATTTGCACTCAGCCAGCATTTTGGCTGGCTAAGGCTCTTTATCTATCAAATGACTCAAACTTTCTTTCCTAAAGAATTTGAATTCTGAGTGATTTTCACCTTTCTTTGGTTACTGCAGTCTTCCATTAAATTACTGAACACAGAAATGCTAAAAACTCCTCAAAGAAGGCCTTTAATTTCATGCATATAGTATTTCCTGCACTACTATGTAGCAACACCCCAAATGTACCTTGAGAATATGGATTTTTTAAGAAATCATGTTCTTCATAAAACTTAAGAATGTGCAATCGTGTTTTGTTGCAAAGTCCCAAAAGATTGTGCCAATTGATTCCACAACACTTATTTTTATGCCTTTAAATTCATTTTGAAGGTGTGGCATTATGACAATGGAGTGTATATTGATTACTCTGGTGAAAGGTGAAAAATTTTCTTCTCAAATGGATTCTATCTGAACACAGACGAGAAACTTTTTTATGTTTCTTTTAGCTATTTATAACTTGAAGAATTATGACACCTGATACCTTGAAGGTGGTGAAGGAGAAAATATGTGTTTCTATATTAGCTATCTATATCAAATCAGGCAAAAACAAAAAAGAAGCCTGATGGATGTAACAACTTTTCCTTAAAGGAAAAGTAAAGGAAATCTCTTATTATCTATATGGCAACATCTGGCCAAATGAAAATGTGCAAAAAAAAAAAAAAAAAAAAAAAAAATGAAATAAGTTGGGGCTGTTTCTGGCTCAGAGTGAAGTATGAAAAGATTTTTAAGTTAGGTGTTAGATTAGAAAAAATGAGAATTTATGATCATCTTCTCTGACACTTTTGATAATGTGCATGATAGAATATACAGGAAAAAATTTCCATGAAATTATGATGAAGAAACAAAAATGACAAGTGGACAGAAATTGGATGAATTTAAGAAAAACAAAGTATTTTTATTGTACATTTAATTGTAAACAACGTAAATAGGCACTGGCCTGTTTTCTAAGCCTTTGTGTAGGTTCAATAATATGGCTTTCTTCCTTCCAAAGACTGACTTACCTATTCCCACAATACAGTGCCAAATCTAATACCAGAGACCAACTATGAGGTTCTGATAAAACACCATTCCTTCAGAGCAGAGTGGGGAGCAGCCAGTGCCTTTGCCAGCCTCACTCAGCTGGAGATACACTGTTATTATGTCTGTTTTATCCATTTTCTAAGTCATACCTACCAGAATAGGTAATCTATTGCAAAAGTATTTCTCAATCCTTGCTGCACGAATCAATGGGTGTTTTTTTTGTTTTGTTTTTTGTTTTTTGTTTTTTAAATAATATCCATGTGCAAGCCACAAACACAGAAATTCTGAATTAACAGATATGGAAGTCTGGGCATCAGTATTATAATGGATTAAGAACCATTGTATTCATGTCCAAAATGAATGGGTCTAGAATTCGTAACATTTACGTAAGCACAAATGAATTCTAAGAACACAATGACTATAGCATTCCCCTAATCTCTTCTTTACACAGCCAAGACATCTTCCTTGCAAGCTTAGCACTGTCCTTCCCATACTGAGAATCAAATTATGCCCTGTTGTGTAGAATATTTGGCTAGAACATTAGTATTTGGCTTTATTCTTTTTAGTCTATTCCCCAAAAGGTTGACACTATTTAAACTTCTATCACTGAGAAAGTAATGCCAAGCAGGCAGATCACCCAAAACTATAACCTCAACCACCTGTTTCTGAACAATAGATCTCACACTGAATTAGGTCCTTTTGGAAATAACATCAAATATTACTACACTGAAGTAGCTAATGTAGTTAGGTTAAAAAAATATATGAGAAGTTGGAAGAAATAGGACCAAGAAATAAAATAGTAAGCCAAAGTCAAACCAGAGTTCATAAAATTCCTTGAATGCTCATTTTTAGACCCCTGGATCCCCTGTTCAGGGGCTTACCCTACCTAAAACCAGAATACTATTTTAGGCAAAGCTTACTTGTGACCCCACATCTTTTCTTCTAAGCTGGCATTCTACCAATTTCCCAGCATATCTGCTGGACAATCATCAATGCATAATGACAGAACCATATGTAATTTCTTAAAAATACATAGCACTATTGTTACACTGAATCTATCTTAATTTTGATTAATAATTATTCCCTCGTATTTAATTATATTATTCTTTTTAGTTAGAGTTTATGGGCTTAAGAACCAGATGAACATTGGTGTAATTCCCGGCCCTGCCATTTACTATTCATGTAACTTTGGACATGTTATTTTCCAGGTGCTATGTTTTCTCTGAGAACTAAAATTATCCACTTGTAGATATTCTTTGATGGTTAAAAAGAGCTTGCATATTTTTAGTTTATCTTCTTTTAACTCAATGGAATGAGCAAATAACTGGGTTAAGCCAAGGACGTGTGCCATAGTTTCTCATCTACTATCAGACAGTTTCATTACCTTAGACAAGTCCTTGAACTTCTCATTCCATTGAGATTAGCCACTTAGAAGAATAAAATGCAAAAAAAAAAAAAAAAAAAAATTAAAAAATGAACAAAACCTAAGAGATCTGAGCACCATCATTAACTATATCAACATATGTGTAACAGAAGTGCTAGAAGGAGAGAAGAGAGAACTGACTCCTTACCAGAAACTATGAAGGTCAGAAAACAAAGGATTAGCATATTCAAAGTGCTGAAAGAAAATACTGTGACCCTACACTTCTATATCTGGCAACACTATTCTTCAAATATGAAAGAGAAATAAAGAAATTTCCCAATAAATGAAAAACTGAGAGATTGCATTGCTGGTAGACTTCCTCCAATCATGCTAAAGGAAGCAGTTCAAGCTGAAAAGAAAGGACACTAAACAGTGACTCATCCACAAGAAAAAGTAAAGAGCACTGTGAAAGATAACTGCATAGATAAATTTAAAAGACAACATAAATGCTCTTTTAGTTTGTAACTTACTTTTTCTATCTGATTTAAAAGAAAATATATAAGGCTATAATTATAAATCTAGGTTGGTGGGCATATAATGTATACAGATAAAATGTGGGACAATAACAGCATAAAAATGAGAGCATGCGCCATACAACAGGGGTCCCCAATCCCTGGGCCATGGACTGCTACTGGTCTGTGGCCTGTTAAGAACTAGGCCACACAGCAGGAGGTGAGTGGTGAAGTGAGTATAACCTGAGCTCTGCCTCCTGTCAGCTAAGCGGCAGGTGAACTGGGCATGTGAGGGATCTAAGTTGCACACTCCTTATGAGAATCTAACACCTGATGATCTGAGATGGAACAGTTTTATCCCAAAACCATCCTTTCAATCTCCATCCATGAAAAAATTATACTCCATGAAACTAGCCCCTGGCACCAAAAAGGTTGGGGAAGGAATTATGTATTTAACACAAAAGAAGGCAGTAATGGAAGAACTAAGGAACAATAAAGACAGACATAAGATATATAGAAAACAAATAGAAAAATGTCAAGAATAATGACATTTTATCAGCAATTACATGACATGTAAGTAGATTAATTTCTGCAATAAAAGGACACAATTTGGCTCACTGAATTTTTAAAAATAACCTCAATATATGTTGTCTACAAGAGACTCACATTAGATGCACAGATAGGTTGAAAAGAAAAGGATATTTTATGTAAAAAATATTCAAAAGACAGCTTGAACAGGTATACTAATATCAGACGAAACAGACTTTAAGGCAAAAATTTTAACAAGAGACAAAAGAAGACATAATATAATGATAAAAAGGTCAATTGCTAAACAAGATACAAGAATTACAAATATGTATGCACTTATCAACAGAGCCACAAAATACATGAAGCAAAAACTGACAAAATTGAAGGGAAACATTTGCAAGTCAACTATAATAGGGACTTTTTAATACCCCACTTTCAATAAGGGATAGGACTAGACCAAAAATCAGCAAGGAAAGACTTGCACAATACTATATTGCCAATGAGACTAACAGACATTTATAGAACACTCTACCCAACAACAGAGTGCACATTCTTCTCAAGTGCACATGGAGTATTTTCCAGGATTAATTACATGTGAGACCATAAAACAAGTCTTAAAACTTTGAAAAGATTGAGATCATACAAAGTATATTCTCCAACCACAATGGAAAAAATAATAGAAACTAATAATAAAAAGAAATTTGAAACACTTATGAATATATGGGGAAATTAAGCAACATATTGCTAAATAATAGTTGAATTAAAGAAAGAATCACAAGAGATTTAGAAAATGCTTTGAGATGAATTAAATTAAAAACAAAATATACCAAAGCCATGGAGAATAGCAAAAGTGGAAATGAGAGAATTTTCATTTTTTTCTTTTTCTTTTTGAGATGGAGTCTTGCTCTTGTTGCGCAGGCTGGAGTGCAAGGGCATGATCTCAGCTTACTGCAACCTCCACCTCCTGAGTCCAAGTGATTCTCCCGCCTCAACCTCCTGAGTAGCTAGGATTACAGGCACCTGCCACTATGCCCAGCTAATTTTTGTATTTTTAGTAGAGACAAGGTTTCACCATGTTGGTCAGGCTGGTCTTGAACTCCTGACCTCAGGTAATCTGCCCGCCTTGGTCTCCCAAAGTGCTGGGATTACAGGAATGAGCCACCATCCCCGGCCTGAAATTTATGGTTATTAATGACTACATTAATAAAAGAAATATCACAAATTAATAACATAACCACCAGCCTTAGAAACAAGAAAATAAAAGATCAAACTAAAATAAGAAGAAAAAAATAGCTAAGATTAGAGTAGAAATAAACAAAATAGAGAATAGAAACACAGTAGAGAAAAACAATGAAAGCAAACATTAATTCTTTAAAATGATCAACAAAAATGACAAACATTTAACTAGATTGGCCAAGGGGAAAAAAAAGAAGATTCAAATTACTAAAATCAGGAATGAAAGAAGGGTCATTACTACTGTCTTTACAGGAGAAAAAATTAAAAAGGAATACTATAAATAATTGTATGGCAGCAACTGATACTTGATAAACTAGATAAAATAAATTCCTAGAAACATGCAAATTACCAAAACAGACTCAAGAAGAAATAGAAATCTAAACAGACCCGTAATAAGTAAAGATACAAGCTACTCATCCAAAAAAAAAAGAAAAAAAGTCAACAAAAAAAATCCCACGACAAGGTAGTTTAATTAATTAATTTTCTCACATGTTTAAAGAACACCAATTAAAGTCTTTCAAAAAAAGTTGAATAGGAGGGAACATTTCCTGACTCACTCTATGAGGAGTGTTCCTTGCTGTGAACAAAGTCAGACAAAACCATCACAAGAGAAAACTACAGAACAATAACACTTGCAAATATAAATGGAAAAAATTTCTAAGCAAAATACTGAAAAATTGCCCAGCAGCATAAAAAATATTTATGTCAAACCAAATTGGATTTATTTGAAGAATACGAAGATGGCTCAACATATTAAAATTAATAAATGTATTATACCATATTAATATAAAAAAGAAAATAAAAACCCATGGTCATCTCAATAGGTACAGAAAAAGATAATACCTTTCATGATTTAAAAAACAAACATACATCAAGCTAGGAATAAAAAAGAACTTTCTCATTTTGATAAAGAACACCTATGAAAAAGCCACAGCTAACATCATACTTACTTGTTAAAAACTAAAAAAAAAAAAAAACCTCAAATAATTTTCCTAATGTAAAGAACAAGGTAAAGATGTTTGCTTATGCTACTTCTGTTTAATATTGTATTGAAGGTTTAAGCCAGGGCCATTCAGCAAGACAAAGAACAAAAATTGTCCATTCTGGAAAGGAAAAATTAAAACGATTTCTGCAGATAACATTGTCTTAAACCAAAGAATCTACAAATAAATAGTTGGAATGAGTTTAAAAAACTTGCAAGATACAAAATCAATATACAAAAATCTGTTGTATTTCTAAACATTAGCAACAAACAAACTGAAAAGGAAATTAAGAAAACAATTTCAGTAATATCAGAAAGAATAGAATACTTAGGAATAATTTTAACCAAATTAGGACCAGTACTGAAAACTATAAACATTATTGAAAGAAATGAATAAAGATCTGAATAAAATAACAGGAAGACATCCCTTGTTCACAGATTGGAAGACTTAACTCTCATTAACATGACAATACTTTCTAAGTTAGTCTATAAATTCAACGCAATCTCTGTCAAGTGAGAGGAAGTTAGAAGATCATCATTCATAATTCAAATGCCACAGAGTCTCAATATTCTTTCTGTTTTAGTAGATTTTCTTAAGTAAATGTTTCAGCATTTACTGTGTACCCTTAGAATAACTTCTAGGGACTTTAAGTGGGGGAGTATTATTTTTTCATAATTGTTACTAGTTATGCTTGTTTTGCCAAGAAGAAGATCCATGAAGCTTCTCCCACTGCCAATCCAGAAATGGAAATCCAGAAACCCTTCTTTAAAAAAATTCCAACACTGAATGTCATTTTAACATGTAATACAGATGCAAGTAGAACTGCTCTAATTGTGATTGCAGTAAAGTCTCCGAAGTTCATTTGGGTGGCAAGTCTTCAAACATTTCATGGACTCTAGGCAACTTATTTATCAACTCTTAGATTAGATGACAGTATTCTTTCTTTTTTTAACTTTTGTTTTAAGTTCGGGGGTACATGTGCAGGTCGGTCACACAGGTAAACTTACGTCATGGGAGTTTGCTGTACACTGTTGGTTTAAGTATAAATTAGTTTAATCATTGTGGAAGAGAGTGTGGCAACCTCTCGAAGACCTAAAGACAGAAATATCATTCGACCGAGCAATTCTATCACTGGTTATATACCCAAAGGAATATAAATTGTTCTATTATAAAAAAAAAATGCACACATATGTTCATTGCAGCATTATTCACAATAGCAAAGACATGGAATCAACCTACATGCTCATCAATGATAGACTGAATAAAAAAAATGTGGTACATGTATACCTTGGAATACTATGCAGCCAAACAAAAAAAACGAGATCATGTCCTTTGCAGGGACATGCATGAGCAGTGTTCTTTCAGGCCCTAATATTTGTGAAGTGTCTAACATGTTGTTTAGATATCTAAGAACTTTCCTCTCTCCCTTGTAAGGAAAATCACTTCTCTTAAGTGCCATTTTTCTTCCACTTCTTTAAGGAAATCTCTTCACTTTTCTTTTTTTTCTCAGTAAATGATATCTATGTATTTAGTGCATATTTAATTCTTTCAAGCTTTATTGAGTTATGTCAGTTTTGAGTCTAGGTCCATTAGGTAATCAGGCCTCTGAGAAACTCATATTTTTTCAATGATTATACCTAATCACTTCTAAACAACTACAGATTCTCAAATGTTTTGGACACAACAAAAAAAAATGATAAATTGAACCCTCGCTGATGCTTTTAAAAGTAAACAAGCAAATCATCGGGGATATGGGAGATAAAAACAATAATTAATTATCACTGTCCAAGGATATATAAGTGGGTAGGGGAAAGCCTTCAAACAAGGAGTTTACTCCTTTGACCTTTGATAAAAGGATAAGCTTTCTCAGACAGGCCCAAGGAGGAGCTTGTTGATAGAGTTATCACAACCACTCCACCCCTCAGAATTCCTCTGCCTTCACCACTTGGCTGTGGAGTGAAATATGTCTTCAGAGTTCCTTATTACTCTTGATTTTTCTTAACTGGGCCTTTCTCATTTCATGAATTTTACTACTAATCACTTGGGGAAAATAGGTAATAAGCAATCAACTTGGGATTTTAATAGAAATTTCAAAATGTTAACAGTCATAAGTCCATTTGGTTTGTATTCTGGAGTCTTCTTGAGATGTTTCTGAGTTTTCTCTGTTGATGTTCTACCTTGGTTACTTGTTCATTGTCAGAGGGGGTTTCACTAATCTCTCACTCTTCCACAAATTGTTCATTAGCACAAGAAAGAGTAATCCTTTCCTCCATGTTATCTCCCTTTCCATAGTGGAGATTTAATAAAAATAAAATAATCAGTTTTTCGTTCCCTGAGAGTGGCAATTAATATTTTTAACTCCAGATTGAATGATGCTCCAATCACTAGCTTTTTTAAGATATACTTTAGTTTGTCGATTTTTCCAATTGGAATAGAGGATTGGAAGAGTAGAAAAGGAAAAAAAGCTAAGAAATATTACATAAATAAAAATTTTGGCTGGAGAAGGAAATAAATGGTAAGTACATGGGAGGATATCTAGCTACTATTTTTGGGCAAAATGCAAAGAAAATAGTCTGTTTTCCAGCATTTGATCGATCTTTTCTTGGGCTCCTTTTTTCCAGCAGGTCCAGATCATTTGTTGTGATTAAGATGTCAGGTTGTCAGCTTGAGTTGAATTTGCTCTCTGAAGAATGTTTTACATTATCTTCTTTGTTCATTAGGCTAGACTTTAACACATCATGCTTTTTCTTATATAAATTGCCAATGATACTAGTGTTATTATTACATAAATTATTTGTGTATTGGTGTTCTGTATATTTTTATAATTGTAAATCATAAATACTCTTACTCATGCATAGAATATTTGCTGTTCTTTGAAAGGAAGCATTTGAGTTCATAGATAATTCATAGAGAATTTTGCTTATTTTAGATGACATCTCTGTGTTCGCGTATTTTTTTTACTTTCTTTGCTTTCTTGTCTTATCTACAGATACTACCTCTGATTTTTCTTACATTTAGTATGGGCCATAGGTATTTAGCCCCATCCTATGTATTGGTCCCCTGACTCTAATCTCTCCAACAAAAAAAAATCCATTCTGCATAACACCTCCATGTAACTCTTTCTATTTTCACACAACTCTTTTTTTTTTTTTTCACACGATTCCACTCTTCAAATGGCAATAGTCTTCTATTGCATATATATTACATACAAAATAAATTCAAATACTTCAGACCAACACCCATAGGTTTTTGCTATTTTGTTCTTACCTGCCCACTTTTCTACTATTTTTTTAGTCTATAAGCACCAAACTAAGCACTCATTTTTCTCATTTTCTGAAGCAGAGGTGGAAACCTGGCCTGTTCATATGCAGATTATCATGTAGGTTATTACATGAAGATTATCATGTAGATTATTACATGAAGAATAATTCCTCTGGATTCCTACCAAACCATGTCAGTTATTGGGGAGGTTACAAGTGTTAGAGTTTGTGTCTGAAGGGCACAAAGGGCAAAAGGAATAATATTCTTTTGTCTGGGGGCAAGACTTGTCATTCAAAATAAAGGAGTTCTACATCTGTACAGGTAGTAGATATATGAGAAACTCTTCCACTGTAATTCTCAAAATCAAGTGAAATCTACTACAGTTGGGGGAGAGCAGTAAGGCTGTTAATGTCACATGAAAATCAATGCTTACGGCTTAGGGATATAGTACTGGGAATATTTCAGTGAGGTTGTTGGAAACCAGAAAGTATTGTCTGCTATGACAAGAGTGTTGGGTATGTGAAAGTACTACATATGCTCACTTTGAACTTACTTAACTATTATTACCTTGAATAATGACTTTTACTTTACAGCACTTGAAGACACCTTTCTCCATCAGATACAGGTTCTTCATCTTTGACTGAAGACATAAAAATGATATAAATGATTAAAGATATACAAAGAGATAAATAGATATAAATGGTTTAAGTGGCTTTCTTCTCTGAAAATTCCTTAAGGGAAGGACTCTGCTTTCTGAAGCTTTTGCTCTCCCATTTTATTATAAACATTTCCTGTACTTGCCTGTAGGTAATAGCTTGTAAGTATCTATTTTCTGAATATGTTTTGAAGAAACACATAATATATTCTCCTGATTCCCAGGGGATACATTCTGAAAACCCTCTCGGATAGTTATTTGTCAAATATTTATTGAGTACCAAATGTGTACAGGCACTATTCTCTTTTCTATGGATGTAGCAGTGAACAGATGAAGATTTTATTTCTAATGTAAAATGCCACATAGTTTTCTACTCAAAGATCTTTTTCAATGTTTTTCTTTTTCCTGATTAACTTAGAAAATGGGCAAGTCATGTAGGCTTACTGTGTGTGTGTGTGTGTGTGTGTGTGTGTGTGTGTGTGTATGTGCAGAATACACAATTGGAAGCACTTGGTGTCCTGGAAAGTGCCAAGTACAAAAGACTCAGATTTGATTCCTACTGCTCCATTTACTAACTAAATAGAAAAAAGTTGCCTAAACCCTCACTTTTTGTTTGTTTGCCTATTTTTATGTGTATTTTAATGGGAGTACTTTTATAAAACAATACCTCATTAAAGCTAAGAACACTTATCATATTTAGACTGCAAGTTTCAAATCTGGATTCTGCCACTTCACACTTAATGGCTGTGTAACCTTAGGCAAGTTTTATATCCCTTTTGTCCTCCAGTTTTCTCATCTGTAAAATACAAATATAACATACCTCATATGGTTGTTTTGAGGATCAAATGAGTTCCTATATGTGAAGTACTTTGCATAATACCTGGCATACAGTGTTATATGAGCTAACTATCACTACTACTACCATTACTAATACAATTCTTGCAGTTTTGTTGGAAAACTAGATATGATATATATCAAAATTCTCAGCATAGCACTGGATGCATGACTGTCATCCAAAAAATTGAAATTATTACTGAAGCAATCAGTCATTTTTTATTATTCTATGAGCCTCAGAAGCATCATTCTAGTGAAGAATAGTAGGATAATAATTTATATTAAATGAAGAGATATTTTGGAAGAAAGAGAGGCAACATAGCCATCTTAAGAAAAGTAATAGGGAGAGGTTCCAAGATGGCTGAATAGGAACAGCTCCAGTCTGCAGCTCCCAGCATGAGCAACACAGAAGAGGGGTGATTTCTGCTTTTCCAACTGAGGTACCAGGTTCATCTCATTGGGGCTTTGCAGACAATGGGTGCAGCCCACAGAGCAGGGCAGGGCATCACCTCACCTGGAAAGCACAAGGGGTTAGGGAATTCCTTTTCCTAGCAAAGGGAAGCCATGACAGATGGAACCTAGAAAATCAGGACACTCCCACCCTCATACTGTGCTTTTCCAAAGGCCTTAGCAAAGGGCACACCAGGAGATTATATCTGGCCCCTGGCTCAGAGGGTCACACACCCATGGAGCCTTGCTCACTACACTAGCACAGCAGTCTAGATCAAACTGCAAAGTGGCAGTGAGGCTGGGGGAGGGGAGTCCACAATTGCTGAGGATTGAGTAGGTAAACAAAGCTGCCGGAAAGCTTGAACTGGGTGGAGTCAACAGCAGCACAAGGAGGCCTGCCTGCCTCTATAGACTCCACCTCTGGAGGCAGGACATAGCTGAACAAAAGGCAGAATAAACTTCTGCAGACTTAAATGTCCCTGTCTGACAGCTTTGAAGAGAGTAGTGGTTCTCCCAGCATGGAGAGTGAGATATGAGAATGGACAGACTGCCTCCTCAAGTGGGTCCCTGACCCCCGAGTAGCCTAACTGGGAGACACCTCCCAGTAGGGGCCGACTAACACCTCATACAGCCAGGTGCCCCTCTGAGATGAAGCTTCCAGAGAAAGGATCAGGCAGCAACATCTGCCATTCTGCAATATTTGCTGTTCTGCAGCCTCCGCTGGTGATACCCAGGCAAACAGGGTCTGCAGTGGACCTCCAGCAAACTCCAACAGACCTGCATTTGAGGGTCCTGACTGTCAGAAGGAAAACTAACAAACAGAAAGGACATCCACACCAAAACCCCATCAATACATTGCCTTCATCAAAGACCAAAGGTAGATAAAACTACAAAGATGGGGAGCAACCAGAGCAGAAAAGCTGAAAATTCTAAAAATCAGAGCACCTCTTCTTAAAAGAATTCAGCTTGTCACCAGCAATGGAACAAAGCTGGATGGAGAATGACTTTGACAAGTTGAGAGAAGAAGGCTTCAGACTATGGGTAATAATGAACTTCTCCAAGCTAAAGGAGGATGTTCGAAACCATCACAGAGAAGCTAAAAGCTTTGAAAAAAGATTAGATGAATGGCTAACTAGAATAAACAGTGTAGAGAAGTCCTTACATGACCTGATGGAGCTGAAAACTATGACATGAGAACTACGTGATGCATGCACAAGCTTCAGTAGCCAATTCGATCAAGTGGAAGAAAGGGTATCAGTGATTAAAGATCAAATGAATGAAATGAAGTGAGAAGAGAAGTTTAGAGAAAAAAGAGTAAAAAGAAATGAACAAAGCCTCCAAGAAATATGGGACTATGTGAAAAGACCAAATCTATGTCTGATTGGTGTACCTGAAAGTGATGGGGGAGAATGGAACTAAGTTGAAAAACACTCTTCAGGATATTATCCAGGAGAATTTCACTGACCTAGCGAGGCAGGCCAACATTCAAATTCAGGAATTACAGAGAATGCCACAAAGATACTCCTCGAGAAGAGCAACTCCAAGACACACAATTGTCAGAATAACCAAAGTTGAAATGAAGGAAACAATGCTAAGGGCAGCCAGAGAGAAAGGTCGGGTTACCCACAAAGGGAAGCCCATCAGATGAACAGCAGATCTCTCAGCAGAAACTCTTCAAGCCAGAAGAGAGTGGAGGCCAACATTCAACATTCTTAAAGAAAAGAATTTCAAATATAGCCAAACTAAGCTTCATAAGTGAAGGAAAAATAAAATCCTTTACAGACAAACAAATGCTGAGAGATTTTGTCACCACCAGGCCTGCCTTACAAGAGTTCCTGAAGGAAGCACTAAACGTGGAAAGGAACAACCAGTACCAGCCACTGCAAAAACATGCCAAATTGTAAAGATCATCAATGCTAGGAAGAAACTGCATCAACTAATGAGCAAAACAACCAGCTAATATCATAATCACAGGATCAAATTCACACATAACAATGTTAACCTTAAATGTAAATGGGCTAAATGCTCAAATTAAAATACACAGACTGGTAAATTGGAAAAAGAGTCAAGACCCATCAGTGTGCTGTATTCAGGAGACCTATCTCATGTGCAGAGACATATATAGGCTCAAAATAAAGAGATAGAGGAAGATCTACCAAGCAAATGGAAAACAAAAAAAAAAAACCAATCCTAGTCTCTGATAAAACAGACTTTAAATCAACAAAGATCAAAAGAGACAAAGAAGGCCATTACATAATGGCAAAGGGATCAATTCAACAAGAAGAGCTAACTATCCTAAATATATATGCACCCAATACGGGAGCACCCAGATTTATAAAGCAAGTCCTTAGAGACCTACAAAGAGACTTAAACTCCCACACAATAATAATGGGAGACTTTAACACTCCACTGTCAACATTAGACAGATCAACAAGACAGAAAATTAACAAAGTTATCCAGGAATTGAACACAGCTCTGTACCACGCGGACCTAGTAGACATCTACAGAACTCTCCACCCCAAATCAACAGAATATACACCCTTCTCAGTACCACATCACACTTATTTCAAAATTGACCACATAGTGAAGTAAAGCACTCCTTAGCAAATGTAAAAGAACAGAAATTATAACAAACTGTCTCTCAGACCACAGTGCAATCAAATTAGAACTCAGGATTAAGAAACTCACTTAAAACAGCACAACTACATGGAAACTGAACAACTTGCTCCTGAATGACTGCTGGGTACATAACAAAATGAAGACAGAAATAAAGATGTTCTTTGAAACCAATGAGAACAAAGACACAACATACCAGAATCTCTGGGACACATTTAAAGCAGTGTGTACAGGGACATTTATAGCACTAAATGCCCACAAGAGAAAGGAGAAAAGATCTAAAATTGACACCCTAACATCACAATTAAAAGAACTAGAGAAGCAAGAGCAAACACGTTCAAAAGCTAGCTAGCAGAAGGTAAGAAATAACTAAGAGCAGAGCAGAACTGAAGGAGATAGAAACACAAACACCCCTTCAAAAAATCAATGAATGCAGGAGCTGTTTTTTTCAAAAGATCAACAAAATTGATAGACGACTAGCAAGACTAATAAAGAAGAAAAGAAAGAAGAATCAAATAGATGCAATAAAAAATGATAAAGGGGATATCACCACCGATTTCACAGAAATACAAACTACCATAAGAGAATATTATAAACACCTCTATGCAAATAAACTAGAAAATCTAGAAGACATGGATAAATTCCTGGACACATACACCCTCCAAAGACTAAACCAGGAAGAAGTTGAATCCCTGAATAGACCAATAACAGGTTCTGAAATTAAGGCAATAATTAATAGCCTACCAAGCGAAAAAAGTCCAGGACCAGATGGATTCACAGCCCAATTCTACCAGAGGTACAAGGAGGAGCTGGTACCATTCCTTCTGAAACTATTCCAATCAATAGAAAAAGAGGAAATCCTCCCTAACTCATTTTATGAGGCCAATATCATCCTGATACCAAAGCTTGGAAGAGAATTTTAGACTAATATCCCTGATGAATATTGATGCAAAAATCCTCAATAAAATACTGGCAAACTGAATCCAGCAGCACATCAAAAATCTTATCCACCCCGATCAAGTTGGCTTCATCCCTGGGATGCAAGGCTGGTTCCACATACACAAATCATAAACGTAATCCATCATATAAACAGAACCAAAGACAAAAACCACATGATTATCTCAATAGATGCAGAAAAGGTCTTTGACAAAATCCAACAGCCATTCATGCTAAAAACTCTCAATAAACTAGGTATTCATGGGACATATCTCAAAATAATAACAGATATTTGTGACAAACCCACAGCCAATATCGTACTGAATGGGCAAAAACTGGAAGCATTGCCTTTGTAAACTGGCACAAGACAGTGATGCCCTCTCTCACTACTCCTATTCAACATAGTGTTGGAAGTTCTAGCCAGGGCAATCAGGCAAGAGAAAGAAATAAAGGGTATTCAATTAGGAAAAGAGGAACTCAGATTGTCCCTGTTTGCAGATGGCATGATTGTATATTTAGAAAACCCCATCATCTCAACCCAAAATCTCCTTAAGCTGATAAGTAACTTTAGCAAAATCTCAGGATACAAAATCAACGTGCAAAAATCACAAGCATTCCTATACTCCAAAAACAGACAAACAGAGAGCCGAATCATGAGTGAACTCACATTCACAATTGCTTCAAAGAGAATAAAATACCTAGGAATCCAACTTATAAGGAATGTGAAGGACCTCTTCAAGGAGAACTACAAACCACTACTCAATGAAATAAAAGAGGACACAAACAAATGGAAGAACATTCCATGCTCATGGATAGGAGGAATCAATGTTGTGAAAATGGCCATACTGCCCAAGGTAATTTATAGATTCAATGCCATCCCCATCAAACTAACTATGACTTTCTTCACAGAATTGGGAAAAACTACTTTAAAGTTCATATGGAACCAAAAAAGAGCCCTCATTGCCAAGGCAGTCCTAAGCCAAAAGAACAAAGCTGGAGACATCACGCTACCTGACTTCAAACTGTATTACAAGGCTACAGTAACCAAAACAGCATGGTACTGGTACCAAAACGGAGATATAGACCAATGGAATAGAACAGAGCCCTCGGAAATAATACCACACATCTGCAACCATCTGATATTTGACAAACCTGACAAAAACAAACAATAGGGAAAGGATTGCCTATTTAATAAATGGTGCTGGGAAAACTGGCTATCCATATGTAGAAAGCTGAAACTGGATCCCTTCCTTACACCTTATACAAAAATTAATTCAAGATGGATTAAAGACTTAAATGTTAGACCTAAAACCATAAAAACCCTAGAAAAAAACCTAGGCAATACCATTCAGGCCATAGGCATGGGCAAGGACTTCATGTCTAAAACACCAAAAGCAATGGCAACAAAAGCCAAAATTGACAAATGGGATCTAATTAAACTAAAGAGCTTCTGCACAGCCAAAGAAACTAGCATCAGAGTGAACAGGCAACCTACAGAATGGGAGAAAATTTTTACAATCTACCCATCTGACAAAGGGCTAATACCCAGAATCTACAAAGGACTTAAACAAATTTACAAGAAAATAATCAAACAAACCAATCAAAAAGTGGGCAAAGATATGAACAGACATTTCTCAAAAGAAGACATTTATGCAGCCAACAGACACATGAAAAAATGCTCATCATCACTGGTCATCAGAGAAATGCAAATCAAAACCACAATGAGATATCATCTCACACCAGTTAGAATGGTGATCATTAAAAAGTCAGGAAACAACAGGTGCTGGAGAGGATATGGAGAAATAGGAATGCTTTTACACTGTTGGTGGGACTGTAAACTAGTTCAACCATTGTGGAAGACAGTGTGGCGATTCTTCAAGGATCTAGAAGTAGAAATACTGTTTGACCCCACCATCCCATTACTGGGTATATACCCAAAGGATTATAAACCATGCTTCTATAAACACACATGCACACATATGTTTATTGTGGCACTATTCACAATAGCAAAGACTTGGAACCAACCTAAATATCCATGAATGATAGACTGAATTAAGAAAATGTGGCACATAAACACCATGGAATACTATGCAGCCATAAAAAGGATGAGTTCATGTCCTATGTAGAGACATGGATGAAGCTAGAAACCATCATTCTGAGCAAATTATCACAAGGACAGAAAACCAAACACAGCATGTTCTCACTCATAGGCGGCAACTAAACAATGAGAATACTTGGACACAGGGTGGGGAACATCACACATCAGGGCCTGTCGTGGGGTGGGGGTAGAGGGTAGGGATAGCATTAGGAGATATACCTAATGTAAATGACGAATTAATGGGTGCAGCACATCAACACGGCACATGTATACATATGTAACAAACCTGCATGCTGTGTACATGTACCCTAGAACTTAAAGTATAATAATAAAAAAGAAAGAAAGAAAAAGAAAAGTAATAAATTAATATCCGAATTGCGAAGAAAAAAAAAAGTAATAGCTATTTGTCATATGTAGAAGTTGTCTTATTCACTATCGCTCCCCTGGCATACTATGATCTACACTAAACAGAAGTATTATATTTTGATTTATTATAATTTAATATAATACACACATCCATTATAATTATAGTTCCAAAATTAAAATCCAGGAATGGTCACTTCTTATCTAAAATACTTAGGTACAAGTTAACCCTTGGGATCAAGCCCAGACTCCCCACCCTGATATGCATAAGGCCTTTCATAGTGTGACCCACCTCCACCTTTCCGGGCTCACTTCTTGTAGATCCTGCACTGCTCTATACATTGCATCCCACACCAGATCACTTTTATTTTTCAATTACATCAGTGCCCAGGGTCCCTGTTGGTCTACACATTCTATGTGATACCTTCCCCATAATTTACTCATCCAATTTAAATACCACTTCCTCGTTTCCCCATCTGGTTAGCTGCTCCTGCTGTGATCCCACAGGCTTTATACACATCTTTAAAAGCATCATTTACATTGCCTTAACACTATATGTATGCATTTATCACAACATGGAGAGAGATCAATGAGGATAGGGACTGTGCTTCTACATCACTGGAGCCTGACATGTCATGATCCTTAACATGATAGAATATTTATTGAATAAATAAACGGACAACTCAGTGAAGGGAGAGAGGTAAGTTTTGTTATCACCACTTCAGAGGTAAGAGCGGTGAGGCTTTGAGGGTCCATCAGTAATTCCTATTGAAAGCTAAGTGAATAGCAGACCTCTCATTTGCACCCAGCATTGTCTGTAGGGGCTGGCCCTTTAGGAGACCTTTTCTAGATTCATCCTGACTACTGTGCCCTGTGTGGCCTGGCTCATTTTATTTGAGTGCAATTTCTGCCTAATACAGTGTCTCTCAATCCTGGGTGCACATTAAATAGTTCATAGCAGGGTGCCTGCTACTTAATGAAATGCTTAAATGTTTATGGGAAAGGAGAGAAAAAAACACTGAAACTGACTTTCTTTCTTAAACTTTTAATTCTTTAGGACTTTTTGGTTCTTATACTAAGTTCCTCCAAGTTTCATCATTAGTTTAAGTGATTTTAATCTGATTTTAACTCCCTTACTCATTCCCCAAGGGTTTGTTTCCCCTTTTCTCAACTAAGTTAAGAACTTCTAGACTATACACTTAAAATTAATTGAGATTGGCCCCAGTTGAATTTCTTAGCTGTATAACAGGATTTTCATTTGAAGCTATTTATTCCTGACAATCTCTACTCTTAGAGTGTCGAGTTCTCTTAAAAGGGTTGTTTTTCAGTGAAAGTTTCCAGATACTCTCAAATGTGTTTCATCATTAGCCAGGAGCCAGGAGGAAATAGAGCTCCTGGGACGCTGTTATTTCAAACCTAGATAGATCTTCCAAGTTTTTCCCAGTGGTCTCAGTAGAAGTAGGCTGTGGATCTACTACTGCGTTGCTCCCTTTGAGCCCTCAAACTCAGCTGTCGGTCCATTGAATTGTACATTAACTAGGCACGATTATGTCACTCCATGTCCTACAATCCTCCAATGGCTTCTCACAGCTTTTAAACTAATATTGACTAATTACCTTTCATGCAAACCTATATTATCTGGGTTAAACCACATATACCCACAGATATCCACATAATATCCTGCCTTTCAATCCATCTGATCTACTTGCAGGGTCCCAAAAGCATACCTCTGTTCCTTCATGCTTGTGCTTTACTACTCCTAGAGTGCTTTTTTTTTCCCTTTTATTACTTTGCCCAGATCTCTACTATTCATTTTTTAAAACTTAAGTTCAAGCGTCACCAAAGGGGCACCTTGACCGACACCACTCATCCCTCATCCAAGCGGATACTATCTCCTCTTTCTCTAGTTTCCCAAGGCATGAAAGGCCCTTCTCTGCTGGCATTCGCACTGTACTGTGCTGAATTATTGACCAGACTTCAGCTCTTTGTAAAACAAGCACATTTCCTCATTTGGCTTTGTATCTCCAGCACTCAATGCAATGCTTATTACATGCCAGGCACTGTCCTAATTGATGGGGATTAGTGAATGGTACAATCTACCAAGATTCAAACCCAAATCATCAACATCTCTTAGATCTTTTGTTCTCCAAGTTCTGATATGTAAACACTAGTGATTCATAAAATGTTTCATACTCTCTTAAATAATTTGAAAACATTTTGGAATCTCTAGGGAAAAATACACAATTCCTATGTATTTCATGTATGGTTTATGAGACTTTATAAATAATATGAATTCAATCTCCTGGTTGAATTCATTTTTTTAACTGGCAGCCACTGTAATGGACACGCGACATATAATGACCAATAAGGCAACATCATTGCTTTCAGTGAATTTCCCATATAGCTGAAAAATGACACATGATCAAATAATTGCAATGCAATATGACAAATGTGATAATCAAAGGAGGAAAATGTCAACTCTTAAAAGTTTTCATAAATGTAGCCATTGAGCTAATCTTAAAGGGGCAAAAGATGTAGGAGAATATAAAAGTTTAAAGAACCCATAAGGAAGAAAAATCCCAAAACAAAGTATTTATAATTTTAACAACAATAATAATAACATCAATGCTTACTCTATGCTACACATTACTGTAATTGATTTTACATATATTAATTCAGTTAATGCTAAAAATAATCCCTTGTAGTAAGTAATATTACCTATTGGTTTCTTAGGGCTTCCATAATAGAGTGCAAGCATAACTCTAAGATATGGAAGTTATAACTCTAAGACATGGCTTCAGACCATGACAATAAAACAAACATTCTAATAAAGTTAGTCACATTAATATTTTGATTTCCCAGTGTATATAAAAAGTTATATTTATACTATATTGTAGCATATTTATGGTGCAATAACATTATGCCTAAGAATATAATGTATATACCTTACATTAAAAATACTTCATGCTAAAAAATGCTAAGAATATTCTGAACCTTCAGCAAGTTGTGATCTTTTCTCTGGTAGGTCAGACCTCTGGTAGATCTAGCAGGTTGATGGTTGCTGACAGATCAGGGTGATGGCTGCTGAAGTTTGGAGTGGATGCAACAATTTCTTAAAACAAGAAAAAAAAAAAAAAGAGTTTGCTACATTGATTGACTCTTCCTTTCAAAAAATGTATTCTTGTAGCATGTGATGCTATTTGATAGCATTTTGCCCACAGTAGAACTTCTTGCAAATATGGAGTCAATCCTCTCAAACCCTGCTGGAGCTTTATTAGATAAATTTATAGAATATTCTAAGTACTTTTTTGTCATTTCAACAGTGTTCAGAGCATCTTCACCAGAAATAAATCTCATCTCAAGAAACCATTTTCTTTGCTCATCCATAAGATGCAACACCTCATTCATTCAAATTTTATTATGTGATTGAATAATTTGTTACCATCTTCAGGCTCCACTTGTACTCTAGTTCTCTTGCAATTTCTCCCACATCTGCAATAACTTTCTCCATTGAAGTTTGAACCCCCTCTAAGTCATCCATGTGGTTTGTATTCAACTTCTTCCACACTTCTGTTAATGTTGATGTTTTGACTACCTCCCATGAAAATTAATGTTTTTGATTGTATCTAAATAGTTAACCCCTTCCAAAAGGTTTTCTATTAATTTTGCCCAAATTCATCAGAGGAATCACTGTATGTCAGCTATACCCTTACAGAATGTATTTCTTAAATAATAACAACTGAAAGTCAAAATTACTCCTTAATCCATGGGCGGCCAAATGGATGTTGTGTAGGTAGGAATGAAAGCAATATTCATCTCCTTGTATATCTCCATCAGCGCTCTTGGGTGACCTTGTCAATGTGCAGTAATATTTTGAATGAAATCTTTTTTTTTTTAAGAAGTAAGTCTCAACAATGGACTTGAAATATTCAGTATATCATGGTATAAACAGATGTGCTGTCATCTAAACCTTTTTCTATTTAAAGAGCACAGGCAGAGTTAAATTTAGTATTTTTGATGGCTTTAGGACTTTTGGAATGGCTTCAACTAAATAAGCACTGGTTTCAACTTAAACTCACCAGCTGCTTTAACTCCTAACAAGAGAGTTAGCCTATTCTTTGAAGCTTTAAAACCAGGCATTGACTTCTCTCTAGCAAAGAAAGTCCTAGATGGCATCTTCCAATAGAAGCCAATTTGTCTACCTTGAAAATTGGTTGTTTAGTGTAGTCACTTTCATCTATTATCTTAGCAAGATTTTCTGGTTAATTTGCCACAGCTTTTCTATCAGAACTTATTGCTTCACCTGGCACTTTTATTTTATGAAAATGGACTCTTTTCTTAAATCTCTTGAACCACTGCCAGCTTCAAACTCTTCTTCTTCAACTTCCTCACTGCTCTCAGGACTCACAGAATTGAAGAGAGCTGGGACCTTGCTCTGGATTAGGCTTTAGCTTAACAGAAGGTTGTAGCTGGTTTGATCTTCTATCCAAACCACTAAAACTTTCTCCATATCAGCAATAAGACTGTTTCACTTTCTTATCATTTATGTGTTCACGAGTAGCACTTTTGATTTCCTTCAAGAATTTTTCTTTTGCATTTACAGCTTGACTACATTTCATATAAAAGGCCTAGCTTTTGGCCTATGTTGGCTTTGGACATGCTTTCCTCATTATTATTTTTACCTCTAATATTTATCTAATATTATTCCTACCTCTAGGTAATTATTCCTACCTCTTGATTTAATGTGAGAGATGTGTGACTATTCCTTTCAACTGAACATTTGTAGGCCACAGTAGGGTTATTAATTGACCTAATTTCAGTATTTCTACGTGTCAGAGAACAGGGAGGCCTGAAGAGAGGGAGAAGGACTGTTGGCGATGGAGGTGGGAGGGAAGGAGGACAGCTGGCAGATGGAGCAGTCAGAACACACACAAAACTTCACCATCTTATACAGATGTGGTTTGTGGCACCCCAAAACAATTACAAGAGTGACATCAAAAATCACTGATCACAGATCATAATAAGAGATTTAGTAACATTGAAAAAGTTTGAAATATTGTGAGAGTTACCAAACTGTGACAGAGACGTGACGTGAACACATGCTGTTGGAAAAACGTCACTGAGAGACTTCTGCAATGTGGGGTTGCCACAAACCTTCAATTTGTAAACAATGTAATATCTGCATAAAGCAATAAATTGAATTGTAATCAAATGTGATATACCTGTGCCACAGACTGGGTAGCTTAAGCAACAGAATTTTTTTTTGTCTTACAGTTCTGGAAAATTAAAGTCTGAGATCAAGGTATCACTAGGGTTGGTTTATTTTAAGGCTTCTTCCCTTGACTTGTAGATGGCCATCTTTTTTCCTGCATCTTCACATAGTCTTCTCTGTCCCTGCCCATGCTCAAATTTCCTCTTCTTCTAAGGACTTCATTCATATTGGATTCTGGCCGATGCTAATGATTTCATTTCAACTTAATTATCTCTTTAAAGATCTTATATCCAAATAAAGTAACATTCTGAAGTATTAGGAGTTAGGACTTAAACATTTGAATTTTACAGGGATACAGTTTAGCTCATAATATGTTATAATCCCCACTTCACTGAAAAGAAGAGTGGAGTACATGAAGTTAAGTAGCTTGCCCCAGTTTGCAGAATTACTAAGTATCACAATCATCTTCCTCCAGAATCTGTGAGGCTAGCCTTTATATTGTATGATTCTCTGTTTATATTTTAAAATAAGAAACAAAATTCACAGACCTATTGAAATTTTAGGATATCTCTTTTGTTTGTGGTAAACCATAATTCACAAATAGCAAAAATGTGCCTATGTCTATACCATAGGCATACCAATTTCTTGAAAGCTAAGCAGGGTCTAGCCTCGTTAGTACTTGGATGGGAGACCAAATAGCAAATATATAAAATGTCTTGTCTGAGGAAATTAAATTGGCTCCTGTATTAAGCTGTAGAACTAATGGTTTCTTCTCTGTGCAAGTATAATGACCACAACTAATCTCACTGCATGTTAGGCACTGTCCTTGGTGTACCGTACACCTCATCTCATTTATGTCTCACAGCTCTTTACAGTTTGTTATTATCCATATTTTACAGAAGAGCAAACTGAAACTTCCAGAGATTATCTCCTCTCTCCTCACGAAAACCAATAACAGGAATTTGAAACAAGGTTTCTTAGGAGGAGGTTTTGTATTTCTGTCTTCTCTTCGTGCTCCCACATCCCAGGGGTAAAGTTAGGATGCCTTGTAGAAGCCTTTGTGATTGTGGAAATTGGACTTTCCCCTCTTCTATGTTCATCTGGCAGGTTCTTCCCATGTTCATAACAAGATATATTGTACTGCTTTCCCCAACTCCCTTCACTTTCACTGCCTGTTGTGATGTGAGCTGTTTAGGTCCCTTTCAGCACTCTTAAAGTCACCTCCCAAGTACTCCGTGGCCCTCTTCAGGAGGGTATTCTAAGCTAGTCATCATGGATACGTCTAGGCCCAGATCCAGAATCTCATGTCTATGGCATTCTCTTTGACCTACTTATCTGTTGCCACCTCATGCCCTACTAAGCCAGTGCTGGTCTACAGGTCCTCATGGCCTGTGAATAAAAAAGGGTTTCAATTCCACAAGGATAAATCATATGTCTTTAGACTACTGATATTAGTGTTTCACAACTATGCTGTCATCCTTTCTTACATACTCTGAGAGATTTTGTAATCAAATATCTGTTTGTCACGTGAGGTGAAATCAGAAGATGCCTAGTTCTCACTTCTGTGTATAGCTTTGAAAGGCCTGCTAATGCTTGGAACAAAACATGAAAGCCTTGTCCACCTTTCTGTTTTAATTCCCAATTACTAATTTCTTGCATGTTAGTGGAAAAGCATTAAACTTGGAACAGAGCACCGTGATTCTGGTCCTAGCTCTGCCAGCTGAGTGTTATAATAAAAGTCACAGGAATATAAAATGGAACCCCAGATTTCCTACTGCTTTCTAGCTGAGTTACTATTGGCAAATTCTTAGATTCTTTGACTTAATTTTTTCTTCTGTAAAATGGAAACAATAAAATAGTAAGCAAGATATTGTTCAAAGGAAAACTTTAGCCAAATTAAATTTAAAAGAGTTTAATTGAGCAAAGAACAATTCATAAATCAGGTAGCTTCCTGAGCTAGAGTAGGCTCAGATTCTCTAGCATAGCCACATGGTGGAAGAAGATTTATGTGCAGAAAAAGAAAAATAACATTAAAAAAATGAGAGTGAGGTACAGAAACAGATTGGTTATAGCTTGGTGTTTGACTTATTTGAACACGGTTTGAACAGCTGGCAACTTTTGATTAGACAAAACTCGGTGATTGGTGAAAGAATAGACTATAGTCTGTTTACAAGTCCATTTAGGTTATAGTTCACAATGTACAGAGAAACCTTTAGGCTGAACTTAAAATATGTAGGAGACAGTTTTCAGCTAAACTTCATTTAACAATACATTAAGAATTTATTTTATAGAAATTGCTTTATTGCTACATTTGTCTTCTGGGTTAGATTATAAACTCAAGATTATTGGGTAAATAGTTGGCACCTACTGTGTGCATGGCCCTGAGAAAACAAAAGATAAAAAGCTGCTATTCTTCAGCTGGTTGGCAGCATTAATATTCCCCCAATGTACTTGTGCCTGCTCTGAAAACAACAATGCTCTGCCTCTATTTGGATTTGTTCCCTCACAGTGAAAGAAAAAAAAGTGATTGTGATCCTGAATTTCTGAAATAAGGAATGTGTTTAACGGATAATCTAGCATCTGTTTTCTGTACCTTTCCCTCCCTGTTGACAAATTCTCCTCCATCTACATTGCTTAAAGCTTAGTCAGAAAGTAACAGAAACCTCCTCATGGAGAGAAAGGAAGGAAAGAACAGACACCTAGATAGGGAACATGAGAGTGTCAGAGAAACAAGCCCAGATAGGTCAGCCAGAAGAACTGGGTTCTCATGTTAACTCAGTCCCTTACCAACTTTGTTCACTACTTTCTCTCTGCCCTTTTTTTTAAGTATGATTTCACGTTATCTCCTTCGTTGTATTTGTTATGCTAATACATACCCTTTCCTGATCTTGCAATGTATTCATTGCTACTCCTTGAGTATAAAGAGTGTGAATCCTGAGTCCTCTGAGAAAAGGAACACTTAAGTTGTTTAATGCTAATTAATGCAGGTGTCTGTTGGATAAACAGCTTACATTTCAAGATGAAGGTCAAGCAGAGCATCTTCCAAGAGAGAGAAAATCTACACATCAGACTTTGGTAGAAGCATATGCATACTCACATCTGCAGAAACACCCCTGTCATCCTGTGTAAACACACAGAGAACAGGGTATTTACTATTATTAGTAACAGAGTGGTAGCCAAGACCTCCTGATTCCAGTATTGGTTGTACCGTTAACTGTGACCTTTGGATTCCAATTTTATTTTGCCTCTGTAAAATGAGGGGTTTGGAAGGGAAGAAAACAAACTACTGCTTCTTCAGAACTGAGTCAATCATTTATGTTTTCTCATTTTATCCATAAGTATTATTACTCGACATTTCACTTCCTTATTTTATTTTTGTTCTCATAACTACGTTAAAATGGATAGTACCATCTGCTTTCTATAAATGAGCACACTGAGGCCTAGAGAGTTTTATTGGATTAAGTTTAAATGGAAATGTTTGTTATCATTTAAAAATTACAAATTTGTTTTAACAAGTAACTGCTTCAAAACAAGTACTACATGAAGAAACAAACAAACAAACAAAAAAGAATAAAAAATATAGGAATGCACTGGCCTTGCTATTAGACAACTACAATTCAATAAATTTTGAGTGACTAGAAATTTGAGTGGCTGGAGGCATCTCAAGCTGTAGTTCTCAAAGACAGTGTGATTGTCACATCATCTGTCCTGGCCTTTCAGAAAGATGACATCTAAGAAAAATAACTCCAGATTCTCTTGTATTTTCATTATCTCATTATTCCCATGGCTTCAGTTATTAGCTAGAGGTTGGTGGGTTCTCCATTTGTGCTTCCAAAGTTAATCTTACTCTGAAATCCAGACCCAGATATCTAGCTAATGACCTGACGTCCCCACTGAAATGCCTCAAAAACATCTTGCAGCACAGCACATCTAGAATCATGACATTAACATCCTCCCCTAATATTCCACTTCTTCAGGGATTTCTATATCTGGTAATACAAACACTTTGCTCAGTAGCATAAGCCAGAAAATCAGGCATTTTCTGTGGCACCTGGCCTCTCAGTTGTACTGCTTGGACTTCTGGACGTCATCTTTTTTCCTGGACATAATTTTCTCACTGATTTATCTCCCTTGATGCCTGCATATCCACCAACTCCTACTCTTCCTCAGTCCCTTCTTTGCAATGAAATCTGTCTGGTCTTTTACAAATGATAAACTGTTCATGTTATCATTCACCATTCCAGATACAAACAGTGATTTTTTACCACTCTTAGGAAAAAAACACAAATTTCCCTAATGTGGCCTCTGCTACCCTTCATAATTTGGCCTCAGTTCACCTTCCTAGCCTCATCTGGAGCTATTTGCTCCTTGATCCCCATAGACATTTTGGTCAATTTTTAGTTCCTTGAATTTGTCGCATACTTCCGATCAATACTTTATTTAGATTACTAGTAGTTACCTAATATCTTCTTCTGCTCCAGGATCCCACCCAGGATACTACATTGTATTTAATCATCCTGTCTCCTTAGGTTCCTCTTGACTATGAGAGTTTTTCAGACTTTCCTTGTTTTTTGATGACCTTCACAACTTTGAGGAGTACTGCTCAGGTATTTTGTAAAATGTCCCACATTTGATATTTGTCTGGTATTTTTCTAATGATTAAACTGGGATATGTGTTTTGAGATGGACAACCATAGAGGTAAAGCACCGTTCTCTTCACATCATATCACAGGTGTATAAGGACTCAAAATGTACCCCAAAGTATGGTGCCTTGGGATGCTGAGTATTTTGAAGTAAAGGAGATTGGAAGGCCTCAGAAGCAAAGTCTCTGTCCCCTCTTTCTCCTGGGAAAGAAGCCATAGAAACTAGACAACTTCTTCCCCAAGTTCATGAAAACTAGAACCTTTCTTTTCCAAAACAAGCCATAAACCCTAAAAATATTACTATCATCTTCTCTCATCTTTCTGTGTAGCAACTGGCCATAAAGAAATACTTTGACCTACGTTGTTTGATAGTAGATCATAAAACCTTCATTTTTAAAGTCCTGCCCTATATGTAGGAGGAGGGACTGCTGCACAGAAAGGTCAAAAAGAATACAAACAGATAGGTCTCACTGGATTGTTTCTCTCCGTCTATTACCATTAGATCATACCCTTTTGTCCTGTCAAATTTCTGCATCACTGGCCATAAGCATAAAATCTAAGCATAAAAATAGACAATTTTCCCTGGGTCTTTGTTTCTTTTGTCTGAAGTCTCCCATGTCATATAAAACTTTGATTAAATTATTATGCTTTTTTCTTGTTAATCTGTCTTTTGTTATAGGAGTGTTGGCCATGACCCTTACGATGAGTAGAGAGAAATTATCACACCTCTATCACCCCACAAGGGCCACGCTATTAACATAATTTACCATTGTGAATGTTAACCTTGATTACCTGTCAGAGGTAGTGCTGGTCAACTTTCTCAAACTGTTAAATGATTTCATCATGTTTTGATACTGTACTCTTTGAAAAGAAGTAACTGTGTGCATCCCATACTTAGTGAGTGGGGAGTTACAGATAGTACCTTCAGGGCAGAGTATCTACATAATTATTTGAATTATTTTACATGATCATAATTATTTGAATTCTTTTACATGATAGATTTATAGATTTGTCTCCATTTATTAACTTATATATTTATAGATTGTATCTGTATAGACTCCTCTATATTTATTTTATATGGCTTTATTTTGTGGCTCAAACTCTTCCAGTTTTAGCCTTTAGGAGTGATTTCAGTTGACTCCTCTGTCCCTTTGACATATCTCTAACATTGTGGATGGCTGTGGTTTCTTTGAACATATCCTTACTTTATGGCACTGCAAGATGCTCAACATTCATCTTATATGTTTCTTATTCCAGCCCTAGAGGCTGCCATTTCTTCAAGGAGCCACAGTTCTCTTTATTGGAGAATATTTCTTCTGTTCTGCCTACTTTTTCTTCTTCTGGAATTCCAATTATGCATATGTTACATTTTTTGGAAATTATCCCACAATTCTTAATTATTTTTTATTATTTCTCTTTGCATTTCAGTTTGGGAAGTTTCTGCTAACCTAGCCTCAAGTTCACTGATTCTTTTCTTGACCATATCAACGCTAGTGATATGTGCAACACTGTTGGAGTGTTTTTGATTTCTAGCCTTTCTTTCGATTTTTTCTTAGAGTTTCCATCTTTCTGCTTACATTATCCATGGGTTTTTTGGTGTATTATTTACTTTTTTATTAGAAATGTTATTTTAATGTATTAATTTTATATTATGTATAGTTATTTAAAATTCATATTATTCAAAATTATTTCAGATTCCATGTCTCATAGTTCCAAAATCTATATCATATCTGAGTTGGGTTCTAATGATTGCTTTGTCTCTTCAGATTTTTTTTCTTCTCTGTTGCCATGCCTTGTAATTGTTTATTAAAAGCCATATAGGTTTTATTAGGTAAGATAAACCGAGGTAAATGGGCTTTTAGTGTACAAATTTATGATATTCTGGCAAGGAGTCGGACAATGATTAAATGTTTGTCATAGTTGTTATGGTTTTGAGATCAGAGGCCTCAAGTTTCTCTAGAGTATTTGTTTTTGTCTCTATTTTTGGTTTTAGGTTCCCCTACATACTCTTCCTTAGAGATAGTTTATGTATTTCAGCTCTTTTAGCTGCAATCCACTGTTGTTATACTGAAGCTTTGTTGGATGGTGGTAAAGTATGAGGGAGGGCAGTGTTCAAAATATTCTAATTAAATCTTAGTCCTTTAGTAGACCAGTGCATTGGGGCTTCACAATACAGCTTTTTCTTCTTTTGCCTCTGCCCCTCTATTTGCTTCCCTGACTGCAGTATTTCTATTTATTTCCTTGAAACTCTGACACCTGTGGTTTATATTTACTTCCCCTTAGGTGAGACAGGAAAACTGAAAGAGACTGGACTGAAAGGAATTCTCTTCCTGAAACTGGGATAAGGCTCTAACCATTTCCCCTGGATCATAGGGTTTTGATATGGATAATGTCCTGGGCATATTTCACAATGGTCACTCTCCTCCTCTCTGTGACAGAATAAGGAGAGTATCTTTCTGAGGTCTTCACCATGAAAACCTGGTGGAGTTCCTGGAGGTAAAGCCCCAAACATGTGGAAGTTCCCTTAAGACAGCAGCACCCAGGAATTTCCCACTATCATCACTAGTCTAGACTCAGTCTCCAGTCATTCATGGAAGTGTTTCAGCGTTCCTACCACTTTAGGAATCCAGCTGCTCCTGCCCCTGGTAAGCAGATCTCAGCTATGTGCCTCTGGATGAACCCATCTCTCCACTTTTGAGTATGGCAGTTTGACCCACAACTTCAATTCTCTCATGGGTCCAAGAAAATTTGTTGATTATTAATTTGTCTATTTTTTCCTTATTTTAAGGATAAGAGTGACTAGAGTCTTTACGGACCTGAAATCAGAGTTCCCATGCCAGCTTTCATTTAAAAAACGTATCTTTCCATGTTTCCATCTGTGGTCATCTTTACATTTTTCTAATTTTTCTGTTGTAAATTTCACTGTTGCTCAGATGTTCAGAAAACTATTTAGATTCAGTTCAAATTAAGTTTTGCTAAAATGATGACTACCCCCTCCTCCCTAAATGTCAATGTAATTATCTAAGTTAAACATTAGTATTCCCATGTGAGCTATTCTAGACATGGTTTGGTGAAATTAACTGAAGTTGAGAGTCACTGGTGAAGAACTTAATCAAGATTAATACCTTCATTTGAAAAGGTTGATGAGGTGGGTGAGCACATTAATGGTTTCATCCATTAAATCATTTGGTGCTGAGAATTGATGTCCTTGCCCTACTTAGGTAAAGAATTTTTATTTCATGGCAGAAACAAGATTATTTATAAATTGAACTATAATAGTAATTTTTCTCAATTGACAAAAGGTACAATTTTTGCCTCAAGCCCTTATCTAGTGGCTCATTGTATATCAGGCTATTCCAAAATCAGTCAAAGTTTGACAGGGGTGGTGGAGGGATTATCAGACAGCCTCCTTCTCATTTCAAAAAATTAATTTACCAATTGAAAATACATGGTTTAGTACAAATGTCTACTAAAAATTATTTGTAATATGATTTCCTTTTTGTTTATATTTTCTCTTTTTTATATAACAAACAAGTACTGCTTTTGTGAAGAGAAGAAAACCATAGAAGTTAAAACAAAAGGACTAGTTTATAAAATCATAGGACTTTAACGAAATTGAGGTTTATTTGTTAAGCCAGTTTCTAATTTCTTGTGTTGAGGAAAGTGAAGCACAAAAAAACTAATCTTAAATCTTATAATTTCTCATTTTTGCCTATCAGAATAATAAACATCACCAAAGGCACTGCTCACATATACATGGCTTTGGCATTTCTATTACAGCTTATGTTATATCTCATCAATTTTAAAGTGTTTCCAGTATAGTCATAATACTGAGGAGGGGGAAGAAGAGGAGAGAGGAGCTGTGAGAAAGATAATAGCTTTTACTTACCATTTGGCAAGCACTTAAGTGTGTATTTTGTGTTATTTTAATTAATGCTCACATTACCTTCATGGCATAAACATAATTCACATTTTGTAGAATAAAGAAGATCAAACAGATTATAAAACTTTACAAATCTTCCTTGTCGTAACCTATAGAACTCAGATTTTTACACAGGTCTATGTGTAGGTTGACCTACAGTAGATACTCAGTAAATATTCATTTAATAATTGCACTAATTTAGAAAGTATTTGGTATGCATGAACCAGATTTTTAGTGTTTTTCAGTGGACTGCCAATTACTCACTAAATTCACAACTGAAAACCAACTTTGACCACAAGTAGTGTTTCAAGTTCAGATCCTCTAATAAACAATTGTTTTCTGTCATGGAAAAAATGATCACCATTTCTTCCATTTGGCTTCCTTGTCCTCTTTGTTTTTGTGCTTCAAAATATTGAAAATGGTTTTCTAAAATTGTATTCAATTTATTTGAAGCATTATCACTTCTTTTTCAATACCACATTTTCTACCATGTACCAACCTTTGACCTGCTAGCTTAAAATGTACAGCTAAGTAACGATAGCTTACTTATTTAGTACTTTCACAAAAACTATCATATTGGAAACAGGTAGGACAGATATTATTACTCTTATTTTAGGGATGAGGAGGCTAAGTCTCCAAGTTCAATGATTGGCTTAGAGTCATACAGTCAGATGAAAACACAGAGCTAGGCCTCAAGGAGAGTTCCCAAACTCCAGTTCTTGTGTTCCTTCTTGTATGTCACACGACTCGATAATGCAAGGCCATTCTCTTTGTCATATTGTTAATGGTCCCCTATAAATTATCCTACAACTTGAGTTTCTACTCCATTCTTACTGGAGTTTTTCAATCCTTTACCTTTTTAGTTTTTGTTCTAGTCAAAGCTTTTAGTTGCGTGAAGCAGAAACTAACTCTGCCTGATTTAAGTAGGAAAAGAATTTGCTGAGAGGCTATTGGGTAGCTCACAAAATCATGGAGCATCAGGTTCAGAAACAGGTGAGAATAAGCAAGAAGGGCATCAGCTAAGACAGCTGCCAAAACCATGCTATAGAACACAGGGCACTTCTTGGGCAATGGATTCCTTTGCTGGTACATCTGGCTTTGCTGCCCCTGAAAACTAAATATTGTTGTATCAACTGCCACTGCCCATTTCTAGGATGGTTTCCGATTGTCCCTGCTTCTTTGTGTCATTATCTCCTGTTTCAAAGTCATGAATGAGTATGTCTGATTGGCATAATATTTATCATATGGTCATACTCTAACTTTAGGAAAAGCCGGGAAACAAAGTACAAGTATTTAAACCATTATCATTGGAGGTAAGCTCTGTCTCCCATCAAGACTCATTAAGCCCACACTTCACCTATCACAACATGGATGTTTAAATCGTTGAAAGCCTCCCACCAGAACCAAAAAAGTGACCAAATTCTAGCACTGTTTCCAATTTGGTTTTATATGTTCTTTCTCCGGTCTTTCTTTGGGACAAGCAATATATTTAATTTGCAACTATGATTGTCACTCAACCAATAGTTACCTTTATTTTGCAGCATTCTGAAGGTTCAAAACTCAATGTGTAAGTTTTATTCACCTCCTAAGAAATTATTGTTTCAAAGCTAGCCTCAATATTTATTTTAAATGAGTGAACTTCTTCAAGGCCTGAAAGAATAAACTGATACTTTATGAAATATTTTTGAAGTATAAAGAATATATTCGACATCTTTCCATGTCTCCAGATTTTAATATATGCCTTACTTTACTTTAAAAATTTTCAAATATGTCTTTTATACACAATATGTTTCTTAATCTGAATAACCCTTTCCTCTGCAGTATTTTTGAGCAGTGGCTCCGAAGGCACCATCCTCTTCAAGAAGTTTATCCAGAAGCCAATGCACCCATTGGACATAACCGGGAATCCTACATGGTTCCTTTTATACCACTGTACAGAAACGGTGATTTCTTTATTTCATCCAAAGATCTGGGCTATGACTATAGCTACCTACAAGATTCAGGTAAAGTTTACTTTCTTTCAGAGGAATTGCTGAATCTAGTGTTACCAATTTATTTTGAGATAGCACAAAACCTTATGCTTCTACAATGTTATTCCTGAATGCTTTAAATCGAGAAAGTGCATTATAATCCTTAATTTATTACCCGTTTAATAAAAATCTTAAGATCACTAAGAACAGAGAAGTTTGCAAAGGGTAGAGGTGTGATAAGAGGAGGGACTTCCTGTAAGTCTCAAGTAACAGGTCTTCCCTTCCTTCTATGAAAACCACAGTACATAAAGAAGAGAGCTTACTGGTAACTATTTTTCAAAGATTTTCCATTTAGGATTTCTCTATTTCTCCATTTGTCAAACTCTCAGATATAAAAATCATTTTACACTTATAGTCATGTTTACTCGCGCCTTTCTCATAGTTACATAGTATTTTTTTCTATGTATGAATCTGTCCTGGGTTTTATTCTTCCCCAAACCCCCAAGATCAGAATTTATCTCGCAAGCTTCTCCATTCTAAGCATCACATTTTATCTGGTATGGACTGAAATCAATAAATCAATTTGAGTGCAAGTGATATTTATCATGAAGTGTCATTTCTCTTAACTAATATAAGTGAAGTTTGCTAGAAAAATGTCATACTCTTTATACTCAGGTCATTTTTGGATATATATTTTTAAACACTGTAAGTATTCTATCATGTCAGGTGTTTTTTTTTATGTGTCTGCACTGAGTTTTTTATTATTTACACACACATTTATTGAATAACTACTTTGAACAAGACATTGCCTTAGATACTATGGATACAATGGTAAACAACATAGTCTCTATCTTCATAAAGTTTACAATGGAAGGAAAAGATAACTGCTTGCTTAAAAACTCATTTATGCAGAGATATGTCTAACTCCAGGGGTCAATGAAGTGATATTTCAGATGACATCAATATGACAGGTAGAATTAACTAGTTGAAAAGGAGGGCATGATTATGATTTTGGGCCATATTGTTAGAATAATGCAAGCCACTGATAAATTTTAAGCAGGTTATAATCAAATTTGAATTTTCAAAAGATTATTGCAGCTTCAGTGTGTAGAAAGATTTTAGCAGTTGGAAAGCACATGCAGAAAGGCAGTGTAAATGCTATTACAAGAGTCTGGGGAAGAGGTAAAGGTAGTTTGAGTTGCAGTGGTAGTGGCAGGAAGGGAGATAGAAAGCATGATTAATTTGATATTATTTTGAAGGCAAAATTTACAGAACTTGGAAAATGATTTATATACTAGATGAAGGATATTAGGAATGGCTTTATGCTTTCTGGCCTGTGAAACTGATGAATGGTAGAATAATTCACTGATATAATAACAAGAGGAGCAAAGAAAGACTTGGAGGAAGGCTTATGGTTTTGTTATACAGTGAAACGAAGTTATATGGGACGGCAAGGTAAATGTCTCTTGGGAAGTTGGATACACAGGCCTGAAACTCAAAAGTGGTGTCTGGCCCTCAGATCCGAATGTGAGGGACATCAGCATACAAACTGTTGACTCAGCTAATTTTTAAAATCCTATGAAGGGGTGATTTTTATTCTGTTTTACAGGTAAGTAAATTGAGAATCAGAAAGATAAAGTGATTAATTTTAAACTACAAAGCTAATAAGTGTCAAATATTTAATCCAAAACTTTATCACTCCATCACTGCACAGAGAGGAGGGTTCCCTTTAACCCCTATATTGTCTTCTACACATATGCTCCACCTCTTTGTTCCTTCCCTAAGTGTACAAATGAATACTTTTTACTACAAAGGCAACAAAATTGCCTGGATGAGCCAGGGGAAAAGAAGCTCAATGAGTCATATTAGAGGCTTGAAGGTATTTATTTCCAATTAAATTTAAATAAACAAAATTTATTTGAATGCTTTAGAGTAATTTTCATACAGCTTTGAATTTACAAAGTTAATTTTAGAGAAGTTTGACTTTAAAGTAACCAACAGCAGATACTTGGGAGGCTGAGACAGGAGGTTCACTTAAACTCAGGAATGTGAGGCCAATTTGGGCAACACAGCAAGACTCATCTCTAAAAACAAAGTAAAGTAAAACAAAACAAAACAAAATAGCTAAACTAAGTAACAGCAATTGCCTATTTTCTGTTTTATGAATTTTTCCATATTGTTGCTTCTGTTGTACTTTCAAGAAGTTTAAAATTTATCTCCATTCATAGCCAAATTTTAAGCTTACTTAAAAATTATTTTAAATGTCTTGATATAATTTTGTTCAAAGGGATTATTATTCATCATCCAGGTAGGTACTCATGCTTATAATTACTTAAGCGATTTCTGTAAAAGGGCAGCTGATTTCTGCCATTTATAAAACATTCTCTTATAATTGAATTTAGCGATTCTTTAGAAAATTGAGTAGCAGGTAATTTTCTTGTATGTATAACTAATTTACAAGGTGAGGCCAAAAAGCTTTGGCAATGAAGGGTTATATCCTCAATGTTGTTGATAAATGTAATCTTGCTTTCTGGGTAGCAGAAAAGTTCTCTGTTGAGAGCATCTTTCTTCCCATACATTATAAAAGACCTGGAAATTTGGTTTCAAAAATGAGAAGGGGAAACAATGCTCATGGTAACTGCAGTGCCCCATTCTGCCAATGGAATTTGATGACACTTCTATCATTTGTGAATTTGTTCAATAGCTCTTTTTGGCTATGTGCACACCTCTGTGCATGCTGTTCCTTTCTGCCTAGGATGGATTGCCATCAACATTATATGCTCAGAGTCTAACTCATTCTTTTACTCAGTGGGACAGTCTTCTTGGTGCCTTCCCTGACTTCACAGAGAGATGTAGGAGGTCTCTTCTCCATGATCCCTTTGTATCTTCATCAGAACATTACTCTCGAAATGATTTGTTTACCTGCCAGGTGCTGAGGGTGAAAAGGTAAATGAGACAGAGTGTCCCCTGACAGGTAGTGTATCTCAATGAATATGTGATTTTTTAAATAAATGAATAGAAGAATGAAAGATAAAACATGTAAGACATAATACTTGTTCTTGAGAGTTTGTGACAAGCTTGAAAAGTAAGATATATATAAATAGATATAATCATAATAAATGGACGTTTGTGCCAAATGTCACAAGGCAGCAAAGAAACTAGTTTGAGAATCCAGAAGAGAGAATGGAGCTGAGTCAGCAGTTGAAGCAAGTTTGGAAAGAAAAACTCCTATTGTAAGCTGATTTAGTTGAAATATTGATGAAATTATTATTTTATCATGATAAGAATCAACAGCAGTTGTAAATTGTTTTCTATATGGTAGACATTGTACCAATGGTTATATATACATTGTCTGGTTTAATAGCTCCAGGCAGATTCCTAATTCATTAGAGTAATGGCCCCTAACTACTTCATGTGTTTGTTTTGTGAATAAATGGGCATGTTAATGCACTTAGGAAATGACAGCACATAAAACAAAAATCTACATAATTATTCTGAAAAGAATGGATGACAAGAAAAATAGGACTTCACATAGAGAAAGATGATAAAAAAATTATGACATTGGGAAAGAACAAAAAGGTGCACTATTGGGGCTCAAAAGCAGATAGCTTAGAAAGAAAGTCTGAATTTCAGTTTAAAGACGTTGAGAAGTAAAAGTGTTTCAAAGATAGTCCCTTGGTGACACTAAAAATTGAGACCACTTGGAATGAATTGAAGTGGAGCAATAATAAGAGAAGCTGGAGAACAGAACTGACATAGAAATAGTGTTTAAAAGCTGTGAAAACACTTGAGCTGAGTCTTTAAAAAAAAGAAAATATTTATTATATAGCCTCTATGTATCCTGCCTTTTTTGGACATTGTAAGTATACTGTGTATTGAAGCCACTAACAGTAATCTAAGCTAGGTATTGTAGTCCCATTTTCAAAATAATTTTAATATATATTAAAAACAGTAACTTTCAAGGTCAAGGGTTTACCCTGGATTATAGAGTCCATGATGGTTCACCAACAATCCATCTATATTATAGCTAGTCAGAAAGGAAAAGGTAAATGGTCAAAGATATATTTTTTCTTTTTAAGGGAACTTCCCCCAAAGTTATACATATATTTTTGCTCTAGACTTGAGTCACATAGCCATGACTTGCTGCAAGGTAAGCCCCGGATGCACTCTCTTCTTTCTGCTATGTCAAAAAGTAAATTTGTAGTATCTTCTGTGTATGTTCTACATACATATCTTCTATATGCATTATAGAGAGCAACTTCTATAGAGGAATTGTTTTGTTAGAAAGAATCCATTTGCTCTTACTGAACAGATATTCAGTATAAACTTCCTCATTTACTCAAATCTTATAGTCTCCTAAATAGATTCTATAGTTATATTTACATAAAATTTAAACATTTCTCCTTAACTACTATGTGCCTTTAATATGCAGTTGATTTTGATAATGAGATTTGTTTTTCATTATATTTATTTTTAGGTTAATTGTTGATGCACAGGGAAGTTTAATCTATGTAATCCTTATCTAGCAGTATGCTATTTTTTTAAAATATGCATTATCTGATGATGGATTTCCTATAGTTATATCATCTATTAATTGCCTCAGGTACTTTTAGTAGCATGCTTTCTACTTGTATCAGTAAAAAGACATTCATTTTTTATTTTGGAAAAATAATAATAGAATAAAACAAAAATAAAAATCACCTATAATCTTATTGTCAGATTGATCACTTGTGTTGTTTTAGTCTCCATTGTACTTTTTCTTATACTTTTTTCCACATACACATAAGGTGTTAAGCATATGTTTTAATTAATTTAATTTTATCGAATAATATATGCATGCTATTTTACAAGCCAAAGAGTGATCCAAGACTTATAACAAAAGACTTATGCCCCTATATCAGCTACTGTAACCCTTTTAGCTATTTATTCTGCTATTTTGCTCTGTATTTCTAAATAATAGGCAAATATTACTATCTGTTAATTCATCAAGTTTATCTCTAGAGTTCCTCATATTTAAATAATGATTTTAACTCACTTACACTTCCCTGTTCTTTCATTCAACTTCTCAGTATATTTGGGGGCAAATCCACATCTAGGAATTGTATTGTTTTCACTACTACGATATTATTTACAATTCAACCAAATAGTATGCTATGATTACATTTGTTTTCCTACATTCCTAATTCCAATTCTATTGGAATTAAGACTTTTATCTTTTTGATTTTAAAGCACCCATCACTGTTTATACCAAATTTTAAAAGGAACTGTAAATACCACTTCATAACAGAGTGAAATATGGGCAATGTATACATTTTTCACCTGGGTGACATCCTTTGTGTAGGTCTCCCCTTCTCATTCCACACCTGCCATTCAGGGACATTCCTTCACCATATCTTCTGGGTACAATAACACATTCAGTCATTCAGTAAACATGTTCATTCTCTCATATGTGTTTCAGATACTGTATCAGATTCTAGAATTATATCAATGATGAAAACATACTATTGGCCTTCAAGGAACCATTTTAATAGAAAAAAATATATTCATGTAATAGATAGCTGGAATATAATGTGATGGGTGTGATAATAGAGGAAATGCTAAGCCAGTAACATATTGGATGCTGTCTCTCCCCAGTGCCATGTTCTTATGGTGGTTTGAGGAATATAAATAATCAGGAAGCTAAAGGCTTTTCCTTGTTCAGATTTATTTTTAAAATATATATGGTCAAAATCTGTTGTTGCTTTTTAAAGTAATGTAAAACTATTCACCACTATTCACCTTTATTTACAATAAAGGAATCAATATACAATTGGATAACATTCTGATTACTACAAAGTTATTGTTTATCCTGGTTTCTGCTGAACCAGCAAATCGAATTTTGAAAAGACTGAGTCTACATGTAAGGAATGAGATAAGGTGAAGAAAAAATATCCAAGTCAATACATTATAAAAGTTGTTCATCCATTTATGGCAGCAGATTCTGAACTGCCAAATCTCCAACCATCTGATTGGGTTCCTATAAGCCACATCTTAGACATACCATGAATCATGACCTTTTAGTCAATATAGCACAGGGATTTCAACTTTTTTGTAAAGGAATGGCTTGCTAGAGGAATATTTAAATGTCCATTAAACTAAGTCTTGTTTAGATAATTAAAACACAGCAGGATCTGTCTAGTCCCCTCATCTGGTTGGGGAGGTTGTTGGTAGTAATAAAATTATTCCTTTTAGGAATTTTGCAAACAGCCTGTTCATTTATATGACCAAGGGTGTAGACAGGGATTCTTATATGACTGCTTTTAAATGATTCATTTAAATTATCCAACTAATTATAGAATCATCTGTTTTATTTGAAATGTATGGCTTCAGGAAAATTTTGAATTTAATTTGATGTGATTTATTTCTTAGGTTGCTCAGAATGATGGCATCTCAAAAACATGTGCTTACCCATGATTTTTGTTTTGGTGAATGTTTAAAAACAACACAAAAAGCCATTTACGCATGCATTTTATGCACGCACACACACACACAGACACACACAACCCAGAGTGTTCCTTAGGCTGAACACAAGTTCTGATTGAGTAATGGCTATAGAAATTTTCCGCGACATTTAGAAATGCTGTTCTCTAATGCAGAGGAAATAATACATCATGATATCAAACGTTCTTTTATGATAAAGGAAGCAATTACAGAAAGCTTTTATTTATTCAAAGTAACCAATGGTATTGATGAAAAAAAAAAACACACACACCAAAAAAACTCAACTCTCCCAATACTACTTTTAAAATGAACATATCGAAACTGATTTTCATTAGAATGTAGTTATTTTTCCACACTAGTTAATTAAAAGCCAAGACCCAGATTTATGTATATATTTATATATATATTTATGTGTATATTTATATTTTTATATATATATATATATATATCTTGCAGTACAAACAATTAAGCTTCATCATCTGGACAAAAATGCCAACTTACTCTCTCTTTGTAAAAAGCAATTACAATTTCAAGAAACTTCATATTTGCTTCTTTTGCTAGCACCAAGTAGGCCTGATGTGAATATTCCCATTTCAGGAGAAACATCCATTCTCCACTGCTGCCTGTGGCACCAATTATTCTTTCAGGATCAAGATCTCTGGTGAAGCTTCTTGGTTTGTCGGCAGCACCTCTTTTCTTCTTTGATTTGATGTCATTAGATTCACTGTCAGATAAAGACTTTCTTTATTTTTGTACCTTTTTTTTTTTTTTTAAACCAGCTTTTTGAGAATTAAGAAATGTTTCAATTAACTCTGGACAATCTAAATTTTTTGCGGGTTCCCAAGTACTGTCAACATCTGACATCCTTTCCACTTCAGGAAATGCTCCACCTTCCCTTTTGCTACAATTGGATCCAGTAGTTTTTCCACAGATTCTTCAGGCTCTGCCTCTTCGACTTTTTTACTCTTTTCATTCTGTTTTTTTTTTCTTTTTCCTCCCTTTTTAAAAAATTTGTTTTTATTTTTTGCAATGTAGTTTCATTTAAGGCTTTTGAGGTTTTTTGTTTTTTGTTTTTTGTTTGTTTGTTTGTTTGTTTGTTTGTTTTTTTGCTTGTTTTGGTTGTTGTTTGATTTCGGCACACCTGAAGGGCCATTATTCATACAGATATCGGCTCCCCTAAGCCCCGCCCCTCCAGGCTTTACTTTCAGCGTCCTGAGGCCTATCAAGGCCAGGCTCCCGTCCTCCACCAGGGAGCGCAGGGTTCTTGGTCCGCGCATCTCCGAGGAGAAACAAAGGCCCAGAGTGTGGGCGCTCCAGGGTACCGCGGCACAGGGCCCGCTCCTGTGCCCCTGCGGCCCGGTAACCAAGAGCGACCCCCACCACCGAAGCCTTGGGACAGAGGGACAACCCCATGAGCCAAAATCTGTTTCAAGATTTAAGACTGTGACCTCTGTGAATATAGAGATTGTTCAAATGCCCTGGGGTTCTTAGGAGGCTTCTAAGATTACGGAGCATTTGCCAACATTACTATTAATGTTTGTCAAATAATTAAAAGACTGGATTAGTGAATGATTAATGATGTAACAGTGTTCTATTGATAATCGGAATAGTTACAAGATCCTTTTACAGAAAAAGATGGAAAAATCACAGCTAACATTTAATTGAGTACACACTATATACTAGGCTCTGAATCACTTGCGGATGTTATCTATAAAATTCAAACGTTCCAACAATGGGGGTATTATTTTCCTATTTTTCTGATGAAGAAACTGAGCCTTTGGAGTATTAGGTATAACTTTCCCAAGCTCTTACAGCTAATAAGTAGTAGAACTGGCCTTCAAAGGACTGTGAAAGGTTGAAGATGATGGTGATCGTAACAATGGTGGTAACAATAAAAACGATGGGATGTCTTTCTATTTCAGACTCAGACTCTTTTCAAGACTACATTAAGTCCTATCTGGAACAAGCCGGTCGGATCTGGTCATGGCTCCTTGGGGCGGCGATGGTAGGAGCCGCCCTCACTGCCCTGCTGGCAGGGCTTGTGAGCTTGCTGTGTGGTCACAAGAGAAAGCAGCTTGCTGAAGAAAGGCAGCCACTCCTCATGGAGAAAGAGGATTACCACAACTTGTTGTATCAGAGCCATTTATAAAAGGCTTAGGCAATAGAGTAGGGTCAAAAGTTAGAGTGACCTCACTCTAACTCAAAGTAATGTCCAGGTTCCCACAGAATATCTGCTGATATTTTTCTGTAAAGACCATTTGCAAAATTGCAAGCTAATACAAAGTGTACCCTTCTTCCAGCTCAGGTAGAACATGCCTGTCTTTGTCTTGCTGTTTTCACTCAGCCCTTTTAACATTTTCCCCTAAGCCCACATGTCTAAGGAAAGGATGCTATTTGGTAATGAGGAACTGTTATTTGTATCTGAATTAAAGTGCTCTTATTTTACAAAAAGGAAATAATTTTGATTTTTGCCTTCTGATTATTTATATATATGTTTTATTGGTTCCTTTTTTATTTTAATAAAACAGTGACAAATCTACATTAACTGACTCCTTTAGGCTTCAGAAACACATTTTTTTTCTTCAGAAAGTATGATATTCCCCTATATTTTACATTTCTGCTCCAAAATATATTATAAACTTCAAATAGAAAACAACCTTTAGCTCTTTCCTGTCATAGCTCTGACGATATTTTTCAAGGTCACTGAGAACAAGGGCCCAGCCTCAACAACACATCCAGCTAAATGCCTGTCTCGAGATGTGTCCATTAAATATGTTAATGATGATAATTATAAGTATATTAACATATTTTCACCTTCTAAAAGTATTTTATTAGAGAAAGTTTAAAATGCAATCAAACATTTGAAGTTTGAACAACTCTCTGACTATCAGCCTTTCTGCAGTTCTAGTAAAATAACTCATTTCCATTTTCCTTGCTTATTAAGATTTCAAATTAGGATGTTCAGATAATCCTACTACTTAAATTTTGGGGCCCTATTGATTTCCAAAAAAAAAAAAGTACAATTGATATTACATTTGTATTATGGCTATATATAGCATAAAAGATGAGGACCAGTGGGTAGAATTTATAGTGGGCCCAATTTTAGTTCAATAAGAGGAAACACTGTTCAATACTCAGAGTTCCAAAATCAAAATGGACATCTTTGGACAATAATAAGTGGTTACCACTGGACGTCTTCACATACTAGATTGGGTGGCTAATCTATAGAGAAAATTTAAGCAGTGAGTCATTTAAATTGGCTCAGGGTTCTTGCCAACTCTCTCCCCACTGTAAACCAAAGCTAACCATGCTCTATAAAAAGTCCCTGGTACTCTTCCACATTATTTCAGGGTGTTTCACCATTCTTTCTTCCAGCCTTCCAACCAAATTTATTTACTTTGTCCAGGTGTTCCCAGCTCTTCAGTTTCCTTATACCTAGCTGTGCTTGTCTGCTTAGGATTTTCAAATAGTATTTCAGTTTGACTGCTTTTGTTTCCAGTGTCATCTTTGAACACCATACTTTCTCTGTCCGTTGGTGGCATATTAAAGGCAGATCTACTCAATCCAGGCTCCTAGAAACCCCTCTGGGTCTGGCATCTGAGCCCTACATCTCTGGGAAGGTAGTTAAGATGAGACACACGGGTTTTTATGGGTTCCTTTCCGTCACAAGATTCTGTAACTACTAAAAGGTCTGAAGCATACATTCTGATAGTTTATGAATGCATTTAAAAATAAATTGGCTGAAAAATTTGAGTTCTTGAAAACACCTTTATCTGTATAAGACTGACCTAAAATCAAGACCGCATAATTTTCAAATGATTACTTTTCATTTAGTCCCATTTTAGATTTCAAAGAGAGGCAAAAATCATCCTACTTTACACAGGTTCTAACAACACACATGTCCTAACCATACATTGTGGTTAATTTTAAAATCTATAATAAGTAAAAATTTACAATTATTTCTAAAGTTATTGTATTAATTATCAGAAATTCCTAACCATTACTAAACTTGGTAATAGAGCAGCAGTCATCTTCTGACTCCCATTAGTTGTCAAACTTAAGCTAGCATGTCTAATTTCTGATACCGACTGGAGGAAACTCTGGCAAGAAGTGGGGAGCAGCACATGGACACAGTGGAAGTCTGTGGGAGGAAACGATAAATACCAGGGAGTATATCCTCAACTTAGTACATAACCAGCAAAAAAGATTTCAAACAGATCATTCACAATGGTGTCTGAGGATTAGAGTCAATTATAGATGTGAATTGAAGCTAGTTAAATGAAGAAGAAGAAGGAATGGGAAAAGAAATTTGCACAATAGTCTGTAGAAGATTCTGAAGGAGTAACAGTGATTGGGGGACACTTTTAGTCACAGATCACACATGTGGGTGGGTATGGCTTACCTAACAGGGGCCAAGGTGTTGTGGACACCGCAAAACAACTATGTGTGGGTCACTTATCTAGGATTGATTTGAAGGCAAGATTTTAGTCCGGGGTCATACGTTTAAATCATTTTTGCAACGCATTTTGAATAAAAGTCCACTTAAGAAATTGTCATTGTTACTGAGAGGGAGCCATATAAAGTCATTTTTTTCCTTTTTCACAGGTAATTCCCTCCATCAGTGCACCTCAATATAGAACATCGTTTTGTTTCTCTAGAGGCTTGAGGTGTCTGTTTGTATAGAAGTAGCATCTATGATAAAACCATCATCACTTTAATTCCATGGTTTTCTCAATATGGCATAGAAATTACATGACTGATACATCAAACTGACAGGTCCATTAAACTATAATCAACATTATATTCTATAGCTTTGTTTTTTACTGAGACCTTTATAAATTGCTTCATTTTATGCTTCCGCTCTGATCATTTTCCATTGCTACATTATAAGCCACATTCTGTTGAAAAAAATAGAAATAAGCAGCTGTCACTCTTTTTTAATCTTTCTGTGTTTTGTAAAAAAAAAAAAAAAAAAAAAGTATTTTTAGTATCCGATCTTTCCAACAAGTCAAATATATAATTCTCCATCTGTAGAAATTACATTTACAATTGGCACAAGTCATTTCAGCCAGTGTCTCCAGCAGGCTAACAACCGGCATTAGTGGCGGATGTTTTTAGCTTTTTCCTTGTTTGTGTAGGCTTTGATTTTGTGGGGTTTCTTTGTCATCCTAAAAAGGGCCTTACTGGAGCCACCTATTGTGAGCTTGTTTCGGAGGGCATGCCAGTAGAACAAAGTTCCATGCCCCCTCTGATTAGATGCCTTCTGAAAGCTGCTGAAATGCAAATGTGAAAAGAGTTTTGTTTTTGTTTCTTAATAAACTTTTTATTGCTTATTTTGAAAATCATTTGCCATTTTCTACAATGTAATGAAAATTAAAATTGGCTATGGAAATCACTTAGACCTCAAGAGCTTTCAAATTGTTCAGCTATTTAAAACAATATGGGAAGAATTTAAGTATTTTTTTTAAAGAAAGCCTTACTAAAACTTATATTGTTCATGTTTTTCTTGTTTTATGAGTTCTTTTCTTCATAGCAATGTAAGAAATTATTCTTATGACTTCATGTTCATCTTCCAATTTTTATGTTTCATAATCATGATTATACGGCATATTCTTATGATTTCTAGTTTTTCAATTAAAAATAACAAAGATGTTACAATTTAGTCTGTAGTTGTGATATTCAAAGAACTGTGCTAGGCACTTTCATGTATGTTAACTCATTTAATAATCTACATGTTACCAATATGAGAATAAGTATTATTCATATTGTCAAGGGAGGAAACTGGTTGAAATAGGGTGAACACCTTCCCAAGTTTACGTGCCTGCTCAGTAGTTTAGGTAATTTATCTTGGATTTGAGTTTAGTTATTCCTAGGTGATTCTTATTATAAATTTAATCGTTATATTTTACTCAATTATGTTGAAGTGTAATAACCAACTCCTTGCTACTAAATAGTTTTGATTTAGCTTTTGTTGTTATCGTTTTGTTTAATATTGTAACGCAAATCTTGGTTCATATACCACTTTATTTATCTTAAATTATTTTCCAGGAGTAGGTTCTCTGGGTCAAAGCACATGAATATTTTTATAACTTTTCTAATGGACTGCCACAGCATTTTTGGAAAGGGTTGTGTAGACTTAAAAATGCAAAGAAAAGAGTCTAAAAAAAAGGACAACAGAAAGAATAAATGAGAAAATTAACAGGTAAAGAATTTAGAAGAAAGAAGACATACTGCAATTCTCTTTGAAGGTGAACTGAAGAGCCTTATTTAAGTTAGAACCTTAACTTCATGTGAATTTAACATGGCATAGGCTGTGATAGTAAGTGCATTAAAGATTTGAGAAAATTTTTAATATGTCTGGGATCTCAAGTCAGACTCTATGAATTTGATTCCTGGTGCAATCTCTCACTAGCTGTATAACCTTGTGTGAGTTATCTTACCTCTGTGTGCCTCAGTTTTATCATTGTTAAAATGCATGTAATAATAGTACTTTCCTCAACATGTCCTGAAGAATAAATCTAAAGACTTTACAGTAGTGCATAAATACTCATTATTATTTCACAAGTTCTCATAGAGTATGTTAACTCAGCATGTTACCTGTTTTAAGAAAGAAAGATAAAAATATAACCACACATTTTGTTTTTCAATAATAATTTTGCAAAACCATGAAGAGTAATGTACCTATGTAATAAAATGATATTATGATAAATGTACTTTTAAGACAGAGAAACATTTGGGGCATAGAAATATTAATCATTCAAGTAATAGACTTCTAGCTCCTAAACAAAAGTTGGCTATTAAAGCATCTATGATGTGGTACTGGGCTTGAACCTAATGCACATCCTAGGCCAACAGTCCCTAGCAGGATAAACTCTTCTGAGCTAAAGAGTGTTGGTTCAGTTTAAATCATTCACTCACTTATTCAAGGAACAAGTCTTCATAAAACACCTACTCTGTCCTGGCACTTTGCTAGAGATACGAATGTTAATAAGATTTAGTCTCTATTCACAGTGAAATCACAGTACTCTGAGAGACAAGCCTCTGAGAAAATCATTGCAAAATTATAAATACCATCATAAAGGAATAATCCATGTCTTATTGAAGTAATGCAATTGATACTGCAGGGGTACAATATCATCAGGGGAGCTATAGAAGATTTCAAAGAAAAGCTAACAATTGAATTGTATTCCCAGAAGTTCACCAGGTAGACAAGGTGATCAATCATCTGAGCAAAATGATAACATGAGCAAAGGTAAGTGCCCACAAGCTATGGCTAATGGGCTAACTCCTGCCTGCCAGTTGTTTTTGTAAATGAAGCTTTGTTGAAACACAACCAAACTCATTCATTTACATTACTTATCGTCTATTGATGTTTTAATGCTACAATGGTAGAGCTAAGTAGTTGCAATAGCAACCATATGGCCCAAAGCCTACAGTATTTACTAACTTGCCTTTGATTGAAAATGTCTGCTGACCCCTGGCATAAACCAAATCAGAAAAATTCAGATTAGGTGAAGACAGATCAACGTAGGTAAAAAATCATGAAAGAGAACTTCACCTTAACATTTGAGACAACAATAGTTGATTAGGGTTTTTGTTATTCTATTGATTTGCCGGTTTATTTTAAAGATATAAAGTGCTTTGGTGCAGATATGTAGATACAGATACGGTAACAGATATACACACACACACAGACACACACTGAATAATATGAATAAGGAATGTGGGATTTTAAATATTTTTCTGCCAGCAAATCTACACACTTCCGAGATGTTTGTTTTATTCATCTTCTTTTTTATTCCCTACTGTATTAGTCAATTTTCACACTCCTGATAAAGACATACCGAGAGTTGGCAATTTACAAAAGAAAGAGGTTTAATTGGACTCACAGTTGCATGTGGCTGGGGAGGCCTCACAATGTTGGAGAAAGGCAGGGAGGAACAAATCACATCTTACATGGATGGCAGCAGGAAGAGAGAATTCGTGCAGGGGATCTCCACCACATGAAGCCATCAGATCTCATGAGACTTATTCACTATCACGAGAACAGCATGGGAAAGACCTGCCCCCATGATTCAATTACCTTCCACCAGTCCCTCCCACAAAACGTGGGAATTCAAGATGAGATTTGGGTGGGGACACAGCCAAACCATATCACTTATTGTTGCCATTAAGTGTCCTTCCTATGGAGCACCCATCTCTTTGTAAGCTTAGGAACCCAACCCTTCTGAAATTCTTGAGTTTTTATTTCATTAGTTTTCCTCATTCTTCCCCGTGTCTTCAACCCTTCCCATACTGTAGGGTCCTTAACACTTCAGCATTCAGATATGCTTAAGTTAAAAAAGAAAATCACTCTCCATTAATAGCACATGAGCTAAAATGAGGTATGCACAGGTGAGAGTTTCTTTGACCAAGAAATGCCAAAATTAAAAAAGCTGAGTTTTCACTCAGCTTTTGCCCTATTTCTTTCGATAGCCAAGCTTCTTAATAAGGCTATTTATATTTGTGGTATTTACTGCTATGTCTCTTACTGACGACTTAACATACTTCAATTTGTTTTCTGTTCTGCCTCTCTATGGAAACTTTCCTTACCATGGTCACCAAAGCTGTCCATATTGACAAATTAGATGACATTTTTGGTACTCATTTAACTTGATTCTCTCTTCTACTTAAACACTCTTTCCTTATGGTTTCTGAGCAGTAACTCACCTGTTGGTGTTTTCTTCCTTTCCGCTTTTTCCTTCTTGGCATTTCCAAAAGATTCAACTCTTCTGTCTCTAGACATTGATGTTTTCTTAGTTGGGGTTCTCTAAGGCAGATGTTTGCATGGAGGTGGTATTTAGAAAGTGTTTGTAAAATTTATTCTCACTCATAAGTAGGAGCTAAATAATGTGTACATATGGACGCAGAGTTTGGAATGATGGACAATGAGGAATCCACGGGGTTGAGGAGTGGGAGGAGGTGGATAATGGCAGGTTTCTTGGTGGGTACAGTGCACATTGCTCCAGTAATGGATGCAATGAAGGCTCTGACTTCACAATGAAATATGTCAAATGTAGCAAAAATTGCACTTGTATCCCATGATTATAAATAAACAAAATTTCAAATGCAAAAGGAAATAATAAAAGAAGAAAAGGTAAAATGCTTGCAGAACTAATATCTCTAATGGATTAAGAGAAGTATGGAGTGGAAGGAAGAGAAAAAGCAATGTAATAGAGACTTCAGCCAACCCTTCAGGGAGCTCTGCAGCTAGGAGAAATATGAATATATATACAAACATATAAACATACGTATAAGCATACGTATAAACTTTTTATAAGAAATTTGCCTCACACAATTATAGGGGTTGACTAAACCAGTCTGAACTTTGTAAGACAAACAGGAAGGGAAGATAAGCTGACTGAAACTGGAACCTCAAGGACATGAGCTAATGCACAGGTGAGAGTTTCTTTGACAAAGAAAGGCCAAACCCCTTTTTAAAAGACTTTCCAATGGATTAAGCTCCAGATTTCAGCTTAAATTGTAGATCTCTTGGGTTTACAATTCATTTTAGTGATCCCTAAACTTTCATTGTCATTTTTCAGCATCAATGTATCAATAGCATTCAACAAGAGCCACTTCCTTTGAACTTCCCAAACCCCTAAATATACTTTAGTTACAGGTGCATTCAATTCTTCTATAAGCTCATTCCAGTTAATACTGTAAAGTTTTTAACAATTGCCCACTACAGCATGCTAGGAGCTATCCATATTCCAACTACTACTAGTGATGGAGTTTTCATTGCCGATTAACTGGTGGATTATCCAGCAGCAAAATCCTATTTTAGAGACTTCTTTCTAAGACGACTTTTGGCACTGGTAGTCTTCAGGGTCCCCAGAAGACTCAGGTGATCTGACAGCTATCTGCAGCTGGGATTGTCTTTCAGAACTGTCCCACATCAAAGCAGGAAGCTTCAGTATTTGTTTTCCCACATTGTCCAGTCATTGCATATAAGCTGCCCCAGACAAGAGACTCAGGCAAGAGACTGCCTTCTGTGAACACAGTTCCTGAAGAGGGACTCAGCTATGAGCAATCAGCAGCCAACACTAATAGTAGCTGGGGGAAATGAATGCTGTTGTCCTTAAGGAACAATCTGTTCAATACAGCAGAGCATCCACTACACGTGGATGATTTTATCACTCTCATCTTTTCATTCTACTCCCTACTTAAGTCTCCTTTTCTAAAATTCCAGAATTGTTGATGACTCCCAAGCTTACATCTCTAGTCCAAGCTTCATCTTAGAGCTTCTAATTGATATATCCAATTGCTCATTTTAAAATTTACTTAAATATTTTACAAGAATTAAAATTGAATGAATCTAAAAGTGAACTCTTACTATCATTCTAAAAATCAATTCCCAGTGAAATAATGTCTTCTGTAGCAAATGGATGGAGGTTATTATCTTATTGAAATAACTCAGGAACAAACCAAATACCATATGCTCTCACTAATAAATGAGAGCTAAGCCATATGCTATGCAAAAGCATATAGAGTGGTATAATGGACAATTGGAGACTCAGAAGGTGGGAGGATGGGAACAGGATGAGGGATAAAAAAGTTATCTGTTGGGTATAATGTATACTATTTGGGTGAGGGGTACACTTAGAACCCAGACTTCACCATTATACAATTTATCCATATAACCAAAAACTACTGTACCCCTAAAATTATTGAAAAAAAAATAGTTTCTCCTCCAAACTTCCACAACTTAATAAATGGCACCTGTACCCAAGTTATTTCTCATGAAATAAACTTGGAAGTCTTCTCTGATATAGTTTCCCCCACATCTAATCTATTTGCAGTAGTCCTATTTCTGCCTAAAACATGCAATGACTTTGGCATGTCTCCACTTCATTCTAACATGACCTCACTGTCACATCACAGCAATCTCTCTATTTCAGTTCTAGACTAAGTCATAATCTTCTGTTGTTGAAACTACTGCAATAGCCACTTGACTTAATTCTAACCCCCTCACTTGCTATCTTCTAATCCACATAGCAATTAAAGTGACCATTTAAAAGGATGCTTATAACACTTCAGAAGCTTAACATTTCTCTCCAGTTAAATTCTAAGTCCTCAGCGAAGACCTCCTTTTTTAGCCCCTGCCTGCCTTTCCAGTTTTATTTCATGCTATTCTGCACCTTACTTTCAGTACTTTGGCAAGTAAATTCAATGCATCTGTTTCCACTAGATAATAAATTTCATGAAGACAAATTCTGCATTAATTTTGAGAAATTATATTCCCAATGTCTGATCCCTAGTAAGAATAGGATAAATATTAAATGGAAGAATGAAAGTGAAACTCATCAAAAATTAAATCTAAGCAAATAGAGAAAAGTAAAAACAGAATAAACATACTTTATGCTTAAAAAACAGTAAGATCTAGCCCTCACTTCAGTATTTCAAGGACTTCCAAAAAGTGAAGATTGCTTATAGTTCTGAAAGAAGTCCAGGTTGCATTAAACTAGGTAATACTTCAACTAAAAGGAAATAGAGAACCCAAATTGGTAAACATAGTGACACTGAGAAGTGGGAGCTACTTATAGAAAAGTCCTCAGTATGAGTTGAAGGCATCCTGATGTGGTAAATCTTCCAGTGACTCTAAAAGACAATGTTCTTAGATGCAGATGGTGAACATTTCCATCAGACCTTCCATAGCATGACAGATCATAAAGAAAAGTTATTAATAATAGGCAATACTGGAATAATTCCTAAAAATAGCTTCGTTCAAAAAAAATCTTTTCAGGTATCAATGGATGAAACATGAGTTGAAATTAGAATACCAGGTTATGTGGGGCTACAGAAGTAGCTAGAAAGAAGCTCTGCCCTTAAGATGGTTTCAGCCCAGGAAGAATATAATAAATATTTATACTCCCAAGCTATAAAAATATGATAGATTTGGCTTAGGGCTATAGAAGAAGAGTTATGCAAGATGAAAGATTTTATAGACTTAATACTTTGGGAGGATTTTATAATATATGTCAAGATCTGGGTATTTTACATATTTGATATCATTGCATTGTCACTAAAATTTTGTGAATGTATTATTATCATCACTTGCAAGATAAGGAAACTGATACACTAAGAGGCTTAGTAGCATGCCCAAAGTCATGCTGCCATGATGAAATTGAGATCCAAACCTAAGGCTTAACTCAAAGCTGATAAATTTTCCAACATACCATGTTGGTATAGCTTACTGCCAGGTGTGTGTGATTGTTTGATGTGTGTATACATACCTGGTAGTAGCATCAAGGAAAAATCAAGGAAGTAATTACATTTAAACTGATCTTTCTGGTTATTCAAATGACTGGTGCATCTTAAATCAAGGTTTGAAGACCAATACCAAAAGAGTGTGTTGAGAATTTTAAGTTCGTGTCCTTTGGTAAAAATGTAGCTTTTCTAGGGAAAAAAACAAAAAAAACAAACCAGCTCTCCTGCCCTTCAAACAACAACTACAGGTCACCGGGGTGTGCATCTTCTAAAACTTCATTTTGGTACATACTTAGTTGATGTCTAAAAAATTTTTGAGTGTAGGCACAGACATTAAGTAAAAAAGAAGACCATGAGCTATAGATACTAAAATTTTTATGAAAAACGTTTTCAAGTACACATGGAAAAAACAGTTTTTATTGCTAGTAGTCTAATGTTAGTAGTCTTGAATTTAATGTTACTCTATATTAGAAAATGAATTAACTAGCTGGTGTTAAACTATCTCTAAAACTAGGATGGTGGACATGGAAGGAGAAAAGGACAGATGTGAGAAGCCTCAAAATGATAAAATTAAGAGGACTTAGTAACATAAATAATAGAGAGGAAAAATCAAAATTCACACTCAACTTGAAAGTCTGTTTTTTCCTAACTTTTCCTTTTTTTCTAACTAGACTAATAACTAATGTTCTTTCTCTAACTACACTAATACCTAAATTCTAAGTACTAAAATGTAATGTGTTGATCATATACATAATTGTTTCCTTTTAGTTTTTCTTTATAATATTTTTAAGGAAAACTATTAAGATTATTTTTATGGTTCTAAGTACTCCTAACAATACTCAATATTTCCTATTAGATGTGGCTTTTAGGCATAACAACACAATGAGAATTAAATTTAATTTACCAGTTACTGAGAACTTATTGAAAATCAGAAATTTTGCTAGGACCCAGGGGTGAGAAGATGATTAAGACTATAAAACCATGTGCTACTTTGAAGAAATCCACACTTACTGGAGGTGACAGGCAAGCTGATAAATACCCATGAAATTGTAATGAAAATGTCATCACTTCTGAAAAATATTTTAAAAACACACTTTTGTAAATAAGTTTATAATATAGAAAAAATAACAAACTATCCATAGTTTACTACCTTATTTCTTCCGGTTGATCCAATTTCTTTCATAATTACTATAATAGATTCCTTTCTATCTTTTCTATGTTAGACATGATTCAAACACTATTACTATATAATTTCCATATAGTTGTCATATACACCCTGGACATGAGTATGTTATTTCAATTTTAATGAGGAGGACACTTGAAGAACAGAGAACTTCCCAAAGTCACACAATTGGTAAAATAGAGAGACCAGGACTTTTATTCATACATTCCTGATTTTACAACTTCATCCTTCCTGCTATCCATACTATTTCCTTGACTTTCAAATTCATCTTTGTCTAATTAGTAAAGTTATCATTTTTATTAATAGCATTTATAATTTACTTTGTGACCCTAGACACCTTACATATTATTGACTCATGTAACCCTCATTATGTAGATAAAAATACTAAAGCTGATAATCATTTTTAAAACATCGTGCAAGGTAACAGAGCTCACACTGGCGGAGGCAGGATTTTAACTCAAGCAGTATAATAATAATTAAAAAACAAAAACAAAAAGGAAGAGATAAAAAAGCAAGGAATATTAGGGCTTTGGTGATATAATGTTTTAATTCTGCCCTGCCAATCACCTCTGTTTTGTGTTAGGGAACTGACAGAGGAATATACAATAAACGATATGCAAAAAAGGGGAGAGAAGGTTCTATTAACAGCGATATCAGTGACTAACTCCAGTTTGGGGTTCTCTGCTAAAGCTAGGTTGGTGCACAAGACTTAAGCAATAGTCTCAAGTGAAACTTTCAATGGTTAGAAAAAAATGACTCCAAATCTGGGGCACTTACCACCCCTAGTCTATCAAATTGAGAAAGGAAGGCAAGGAGAGAAAAGAAGCACAACAAAGATGACAGCAACCTCATTGACATTCTAGTATATGTATGGCATAGAAGAAATGGAAGAGAGAATGAGAATGTGGGATAAGGTCCTGCATCCACTTTTCTCCCAGGAACAAAAGACAATGAGAGATCAAAGTACTAAGGGGCATGCAAATCGTGTCAAGGGTGCTCAGTATCACCTAGGTTTATTAATTCTCTAAGGATACTCAAGGTCTCAGTATAGTTTTACTCACAGCAATGATTTACTACAATGAAAGAATACAAAGCAAAATCAGCAAAGGGATAAAGTGTGTGGGGTGAAGTCCAGGGGAAATCAGGCACAAGCTTCCAAAAGTCCTCTTCAGTGGAGTCGCACAGGATACACTTAATTCCTCCAGCAACAAGCTGTGACTTGCATGAAGTGTTGTCTACAAAGGAAGTTTTTTAGACACTCAGTGCCCAAGGTTTGCATTGTAGGTTGATCGCATAGGCATCTTGCCTAGCACTTATCGCAATTCCAGAGTCCCAGAAAAAAAAGCATGTGTTCAGTATAAACCTTATTGCTTGCACAAAAGTGTTGTAACATTCAGTCATTGTTATCAATTAGGACAGTGAGAATAGTCCTGAAATTTCAAGTTCCCAAATGCCAGCCAAGAGACAAGCTTGCAAGCATACTTTTCTAAGAAGGATATCAGTCTCAGGCCTGGTATATTAACTTTTTTTCTGCACACAGATATATGCATAATCCTTTACACTCAAGAATCATAGCCCTTAATAAATGTGGACCAATAAAAATTTCACACTCTGTCTAAATTATTATCCTCTCTTCTCTATTCTTGAAGGCAGAAGAAAGAAAGCGACGATAATAAAAGCCGACCAATCAAAATAGAAAAGCATCTCTGTCTCCTACAGAAATGCCCAAGTTGGTTCAAAACCAGTAAGTGAAGAATAAAAACTAAAAATATAAAAAGTCACAGAATCTTCCTTCCCATTTCCCACACCCAGAAAAAATAGGTATTGTCAAGCCTCATTATATGCAGATTCCATATTTGCAAATCACCTGCTTGCTAAAAAGTTTTGTGACCCCCAAATTAATACCTGCTGCACTTTCATAGTTTTTTGCAGTCACGAGCAGAGCAGTCAAACATTTGTCTCTCCAGGTTGACATTCCCAGCTGAGCCCCAAGTGTAGTGAAGTTTTGTTTAGTGTTCCTAAGGACCTCCAATTAAAGTCTTTTGTCAGAATAAAACAAAAAGTCTGTCTTCTTGTCTTGTGGATTAGATTTAGATATAGATATAGATAAAGATGTATATAGTAGATAAGCTTTATTCAGGGATGAGTTCAATATTAATGAATCAACAATATATATTAAATAAGGTGTCTTTAAAAAGAAACACACATATATAATGTTATATATTAAAAGGTTGATGGAAATTTGATCAGAGGCTCATGGGAACCTATCTGAGAGTAATGGTTTGCTATTCACTAATTCAGTCTGTGTGGCAACTTTGTAGAACAAAACTACCATAAATAACGAGAATTGACTCCCCTTCAAACATCACTTCATACACAAAGAACCTCTATCTACCATAAAGTCACCGGGTTCCGCAGCACATTGTGTATGTCAGGGAGCTATAGCAACCATGGGCACAGAAGGGGCTGTGACGGGGAAGAGCCAGTGCCTCAATGACTCCTCTGAGCCCTGGGGCAGAGAAAAACTCGGAATCAAGGATAATAGGCTAATTCAGGCACTGAATTGGGAACAGACAAACTCAGAGCTTGGATTAATCCAAAAACCCAAACAAATAGACTTTTGCCAAGTGTGGCATTGAACTTTGGGTCTTAAAGTCTGTAGGTGGGTTATTAATCAACAGGGAAAAACAAGGTTCAAGTTTAAAGTTAGGTTCAAGGAAATAGGTGAGGAAAAGAGTTTATATCAGAAAACAAAAGAAAAGATGTAGTCATAGTACAACTTCAGGGTATAACTGTGGCTCTGAGGGCTCTCTGGCTGTCTGTTGGCTCTAATTTGAAGCACTCTTCTTATGACTGGCAGATATGGGTTAGAGGGAAGGGGCAACTGCCCCAAAAGAGAGGGCTTAACAATGCCCACATGGTTATAATATATATTACTAGATATTTCGTTTCAATCTGCTTTGGAAGACAGGTGCAAGGTAACTATGTCCTCAGTATTTCCCAAGTGTCCCATTAGATATTTAAAATAAATAACTAAACTAATCACTTCCTACCATCGGTATAACAGAAAACCAAGGCACAGGGACTGCTATTTAAAAATCTTGAATCTGAGTTTATTTACCAGTCAACACCTCCATTTATCTTTTATCAAAATAAAACACAAATTTAATTTCAGAAATCACCTTGTCAAAATGCATGTGCATTTAAAATCTGTCATAATTAGTAGTTACTCTAAGTGTATTTTTTCACACAATACGTTGGTTCTATATCTAAAATGATAAAGTCAATTCTGGTATGTATGCTTACATCTCCCAGTTGATTACACATTTATCAGCAAGCTACAAACGTGGCCTCTGCAACACAAGCTACTTGAAAAGATTTCTCAGAGATTTTCTTGCCTAATAAAAAGTCTGATGAGAAACTTTTACTATCACATATTTTCATATTTTTTAGCCCTAGCAAACACATTCTGACAGGTGAATCAATACGAATAAGGGAAGACATTTCATAGAAACTTTTGGTCTTCAGAATTGAGATTTGCATCAATGACTCACTGATTTGTGCATCCTTCAAATATTTTTTTCCTCAATTATCTTTTGTGTTCTTCTCTCGCTGGCTGCTGCTGATGAGTAATTTTACAACACTAGTGCTATTAAAGCATGTACTCATGACCCCATTGTGACACAAAGCAAATAGTGCACATAGCAAATGCAAGCATACAACTGTTAATCTTGCCCTTTAAATGCATTTGAACTTGACCTGTTGAAATGCCCATTACAGAATGTATGACAGCTTGGACAAATACAGGGGGCAAGACACCATCTCAGGAAAGCAGACTCTTTGAAAATAAATCACTTGAAGGACTGCAACGTGGTAGGAATTGATTGAGAAAAATACAGTACCACATAGTGAAGTAACCTGCTTAAACCCTACAAAACAAGTCACTACTTCTAAAAGCTATATAAGTTAGAGCTCAGTGGCATCTAATTTAATCCATGAATGACTCTTAAAGAAAATAATGACTAATAATTTAATGTAAAGAGCATAGATTTAGAAACATCAATAATATAATGTCTTGTATTCTGAAGCAAATATATTTTCTTTTTCTTTTTCTTTTTTTTTTTTTTTTCAGATGGAGTTTTGCTCTTGTCGCCCAGGCTGGAGTGCAATGGCACAGTCTCAGCTCACTGCAACCTCCACCTCCCAGGTTCAAGTGATTCCCCTGCCTCAGCCTCCTGAGTAGCTGGGATTACAAGCGTGAACCACCATGCCTGGCTAATTTTTGTATTTTTAGTACAGATTGGGTTTCACAATGTTGGCCAGGCTGGTCTTGAATGCCTGACCTTAGGTGATCCACCCACCTCGGCCTCCCAAAGTGCTGAGATTACAGTCATGAACCACCATGCCCAGTCAGCAAATACATTTTCATACTGCTGATGCAGGAACGCATTTCAACTTGGTATAGCCTAGGCATATCTTAGGACCTAAAAGTGATCACAGTCATATATACTGAAGCATTTTTACTCATCCTATCCACTATAAAATCATCAATTCTACAGAGAGTCAAAGTCAACATAGAAACACAAGATATAATGATTCTCAGAGAGCATTTTTAGAAAAAAGTCTGATCCGCATTTTATTGATGGGGAAAGCAGTTTTCAGATGGTATCAGAACACTGGTCTCTAGGACAGGGCTGATGGCAAATGGCTCATATCCTACCTTAGGAAATGTCAGGCACACCTGACAGTAACTTTACTATTATTCTTTATTTTGCATAATTTGAAGATTTCAGAAAAGGGAGATTGTGATGTGCTGGATAAAATAAACAAAAATCTGTAAGCAGGAGTTTTTACATGTGTGTAAATATGTACAGTATACTCAATGTTTAGGTAAAATTGACTCCCCAATGATCAAACATAAAAACTCAACATTTAAACTTCGTAATGAACATATTACATTTTATTAATTTTCTGTGCAAATATATAGATATTTTAATATTTTAAAATTATATGAATATTTAATGTTCCAATCTTACTGGGTACAATTACGAGATTTAAAAATAATAACAAAAAACAAACCAAAAATAAAACCCAAATCCCAAATCCAGCATGTTAAATTTAAATATCAGAATTCTATCATTCCGAATTACATGTCCTGCTGTAAGGAAAATCACAAAAGTGTTGAGTGGCTTGGAAATTAGAATATTTTCAAAGTGTTTCAAAGGAGCAGTCCTTAAATACTACTTTTTTATTATCTTCACATGTAAGACTGGTCCTTCTTTAGTATGAAAACAACACTATGCTGTTCTCAAAATCCTAGAGAAAATTCTTGATTATTATTGCCAAAAGCGCATAATTCCCAATGAAAAGAGATTTTAAGTATGTTTGAACAAATTTTATTTGTTTCAATTGTAAGCACTGTGCCATGTTCCAAAACAATAAAGGTTTTCCTACGTACTATGACGTTAGAGCAATAAAATTATATATAAATGTATGCATATTTTCAATTATTTATGAATATTGAATTTGATTTAGTGCTTTCTCTTCAGCACTGTATCATGCCACACTTCCATTTAACTAGATAACAAGGATCAAATGCCAAACTTGGATTGCTGAGCATCTCACAATTGGATGGGAGGACTATACTTTCTCTAATTGCAAACCTGGAATTGTTGAATGCTATGAAAGTTGGAGGGTGTTGCTACACATTATTCTGAAATTTCATTTTCACTCAAGAGATTTTTTTTTATAATCCACCATAAAAATACACACATGCACATACACACATTATTTAAATATAAAAATCTAGAAAATACCATGAGCTTTGAGGAAAACCCACAATGTAAAATATCTCCAGTAAGAGTAAGAAAGCTATACATTTACTTTATTCCCATCTAAAGAAAAAGCAGATAAAATGTCTTGCAATTTTTGTAAATAGAAGGATTTCTAGTGCTAAGACATAGGTCTTGAATTTAATTCAGTAGAATATCTCATAAACACTGAAATTTTCCTCCATCAAATCCTAAATAAGTGGGATAACTCATGCTACCATCTGCAATTCTTAACTTAATTTTTGTAAGTGAATACAACTATCTCTAGCCACACTGGGCCTGGCCAAAACCAGCTAAGAGGAATTCAGAAAACATATACTAGATTTAACAAAAGACTTTCTTTGTGGAGAGCGGAACAAAGACAGATAGTGGTGCTGGTTTGCTGTGGGTGTTTCCCTACTTGTCCAGAAAACAAAATTAAATAATCAATCTCTCAGGTACAATGGACTGCAACTCATAAAAGTCTGAGTTTTACTTTCTTACAACAGTGTTTGATATTTACTCTGTTATCAAAAGCCTACTAAGGGAGATTTGCCTAGGAAATCTCTCTCTTCACCATACTTCTCCTCCCCTCTTCCATATTTTTGCCACACTATATCCCTGTCAATTAAGCAGAGGTAGATATTATTCCCATTTTTACGTAAGTGATCTAATATATTTCATGGATGAAGGCTCCAAATTTTCTGATTTCTCTCTCAGAAGCCTGTTTTCTTCATAACCATTGAATGTGGCTGAATACAAGGGTAACACTGGCACACTCTCAGGGTAGAACAGCATGTCATCCAATTGTATGCTTAATTTTTAAAGTGATTTCTACTTTTCCCATCTCTAATTTAATTTATTTTTTATTTTTTATTTTATTTTTATTTTTTGAGACCAAGTCTCGCTCCTGTCCCCCAGGCTGGAGTGCAACGGCACAATCTTGGCTCACCGCAACCTCCGCCTCCCAGGTTCAAGGGATTCTCTTGCCTCAGCCTCCTGAATAGCTGAGATTACAGGTGCCCGCCAACATGCCTGGCTGACTTTTGTGTTTTTAGTAGAGACAGGGTTTCACCATGTTGGCCAGGCTGGTCTCAAACTCCTGACCTCAGGTGATCTGCCTGCCTTGGCCTCCCAAAGTGCTGGGATTACAGGTGTGAGCCACCTTGCCTGGCCTTAAAACAAATTTTAATGAAAAGAGAAAAAACATATAATCTCCTGCTAATGCCTTTCGGTAGACAGATAATTGTTTTATTTAAACAAAGGTGTAATTGCACCTGGTGGGCACCCAGTTCTGCCATTAAAGATTCCATGCTGACTCAAGAGATTGTATTTTCCTAAACCTGTTAGTCCCTGGGAGCCTAAAGAATAAACTGTGCAGCACATCTAATCACAGAGTGTAGGATATGTCCCAGGCCATATTGCAACACAGGTGCAATAAGGTATTTTACATTCCTTTGAGGTTCAGCTGCAGACAAAAGCCTAGAAAATTTAATGGCTTTGTCTTTAGCCAATGTGTTGGCTGCAGTAAATTTTTAAGCAAGTAAGCAAAGCTCCTGTTTGATGCACTGTGAATATTTCTCACCACTAAAATGAGTTACATAGTCATACAAACTTGATGCTAGGTTCAAGTGAATATGCTGATATAAGTAAATATATATACTTTTATGTTATGACAGAGATAATGTATGTTTCTCAATGTCTGCAATTGTTAAGAAGGTTTTCATTCCCTGGGTGGAAGGATAAGGGTTGTGAAATATGACCTTGCAATGACAGAATTTTAATGCATTGTGTATGTGACTAAAGCAGTGCATGGCATCCTGGCCTTCTTTATTGCCATACATATTAAAGTATTTTGCAGTGCTGGCTCTCATCTAAGTGTCGGGGTCTTCTCTAGGTCAAACAGCAGCTCATCAATGCTTTATTTCTTAAAGAACCTAGATATAATTTTAATCTAAGATAAAGCTTCTTGCTAAAAATCTAATGTCAGTGAAAATGTGAAAGGTTCCCTAAAATCTAGCCATACATCACATTCTTTTATATTCTTCCAAACCAGAGAAATAGCCAGTTTACCAAGTATTTGAGCATCTTTTGAGTTATAAAAGGAAAAACATTATTATGTCCTGATGTATTCAATGATTTTGCTTTCTCTGACAAGTTGTATTCCTCCTATGAGACTTTTCTTGCCCTTCCTAGTTCTGAAATGTGAATTTTAACACTTTGCATCAGGTTGTTGGTCTCTGTTCTAAAGCAACATTAAGCTTTCTGTTCATTTTTATAAAAGATCCACGTGACCTTTTTTTCTCTTACAATAAACCCCTATTTGCTAATTATTAGATGTTTTCTGCTTTTTCTCTTTAGAAAATTTAGTTTAGTCTCTGCAATTGTGTCCTTTGAGAATAAAGAACATAATAGCATAGAATAGAATAAAGAGTCTTACAGAATAGAATAATAAAGTTAGTGCAATAGAGAGGATATTTAGAAGAGAAATAACAGTGAGTTCTCATTGTCCTGAGGTGGCTGAAGTAAATGTCAATCTCATTACATTTGATTTCATTTATTTCCTGTCTCACTAGTTTACAAAATGCTGACTCTTTTCTCCTGGACAAAAAGTGAGTTATGGTCATGTGAGTAGTGAACAATAGTCATTTGTTTTGATACCAGTGTTTCCTGGGTGGTTAGAAACCTGGTGAAGTTATGATTTTCATCTATGAACTTGAATTTAAAATTATAATATTAGCATTTCCTAGAAACTACATTACAGATTTCTCCAATGCAAAACTCTGGAGAACACAATCCCTTTATCACAATTATCATACTTAAAAACAGGTATATGAAAATGTTAGGCAAAACATATAAGACTAACACATTTAGAATAAGAAGATAGATTCATCAGAAGAGTATAATTTTCTGAATCTGAATCTGGAATTAACACTCAGTGTCTTATTTTCCACATGACACTAAATCGGGTTTAACAGGGAGATTCAAACTCACAGTGCAAGATATTTTTATTAGATGAAGATTTCATGGGGAGGTGAAGAGCCTTTCAGTAGAAGAGATTTAAAAAATTGAACTCCAGGCTGGGTGCAGTGGCTCACGCCTGTAATCCCAAAACTTTGGGAGGCCGAGGCAGGCGGATCACAAGGTCAGCAGATCGAGATCATCCTGGCTAACACAGTGAAACCCTGTCTCTACTAAAAAAAAAATAAATAAATACCAAAAATTAGCCAGGCGTGGTGGTGGGCACCTGTAGTCCCAGCTTCTCGGGAGGCTGAGGAAGGAGAATGGCGTGGGTCTGGAAGGCGGAGCTTGCATGAGCCTAGATCACACCACTGCACTCCAGCCTGGGCGACAGTGTGAGATTCCATCTCAAAAAAAAAAAAAAAAAAAAAAAAAAGAAATTGAATTCCAGGCTCAGCTCTGCTACAAACTCAATAGATGACTTGTAGCAATTTTGATCCTCAGTTTTCCCAATTGTAAAATAAGACTACTTCTACTTTCAGTATTTTATTTTCAGTAATATAACTGTGTATGGAAAAAGTCCTAGTTAGCACAAGAAAAGGAAACTTCTTAAAGTGAATAGCAACTTAAAAATTTTCCCCTGGGTTTGTTTAGAAAATTCACTTTTTGGCTAGTTTAACCGTCCTTAAGAAACAGAACATTTTTTCTTAAAATTTCTTCTCTTTTATATAATGAATATTCTTCATCACTAGCATTATCTATTAATGACAACAGTCCATTTGCCGCCAGTGAATCTCTTTAACAACGGCTCATAATTTAAATCCATCACGTGCTGTGAATGCTCCAAGTAAACACTGATTTGTGGGTTTATAAATCACATGGCTGTGTAGATTAAATTGATTCAGCCTGTTCCTTGTCTACATTGCTTTTACGCTATTGTTTTAAATGCCTAGACTACCATAGTCACCCAATTGGCATTTTAAAGTCACTGAATGAAGAACTATCAAGCATTTCACTTTTAACTTGAAATTTTTAAAAAAGAAAATGAAGTCCCAAATATATGTACGTATATGTATGGATTTATGTAGTATATATGTATGAGTGTGTGTGTATGTGAATCACAGTTTTTTAGAATTATTTATATGTAAAAATGATAGTCTTCCCTTGCATAAATCAGGTGATACAGCAAGATTAAAAACCGATGGAAAGTCCTACTGAATTATCTGTTTGGTAACATATAAAGAGAACGCCCTTGTCCACAAAATAAATGTCTTGGTATAATCCTATAGAAATTGGTAGTTTGGGCCAGGAGTGGTGGCTCACACCTGTAATCCCAGCACTTTGAGAAGCCAAGGTGGGAAGATCACTTAAGCCCAGTAGTTTGAGACCAGCCTGGTCAACATTGTGAAAACCCTGTCTCTACTAAAAATAAAAAAATTGGCTAGGTGTGGTGGCCTGTGCCTGTAGTCCCAGTTACTTGGTAGGCTGAGATGGGAGGATCACCTGAGTTCAGGAGGTGGAGGTTGCAGTGAACTGAGATCGCATCACTGCATCCCAGTGTGGCTGGAAGACCCTGTCTCAGGAAAAAACAAAAAACAAAAAACAAAACCAAAAACAAAACAGACAAGAAAAAGAAAAGAGGTGTATGAGTAGAAACACATATAGCAAAAGCCATTTTGTTTAGAGGTTCTTAAACAAGTGTGCTTCTTTTTGGAATGTGTTTCTAGGTTCCCCAAAATTGTAGGGATGTGCTGTATGTCATACTAAGCATTTTAATCAGATTCTCAAAAGGATACACTGTCCAAAAATTAATAAAATGATACATTTTAGTCTATGTATGAGAAGTAATTTGACTCAGTCACACCATTAGCCTGCAACAATATTGATAGTTCCAGAACTCAAATTCCTAAGGCTTCTCATGCTAGGGTGCACTCAAATGCTAAATCTTTTTTTTTTTTTTTTTTTTTTTTTTTTTTGAGTCAGAGTCTCATTGCCAAGGTTGGAGTGCATTGGTGCGATCTCGGCTCACTGCAACCTCCGTCTCGCCTCCCTGGTTCAAGTGATTCTCGTGCCTCAGCCTCCCGTGTAGTTGGAACTACAGGCACCCGCCACCATGTCTGGCTAATTTTTGTATTTTTAGTAGAGATGGGGTTTCACCATGTTGGCCAGGTTGGTCTTAAACTCCTGACCTCAAGTGATCCGCCCGCCTCGGCCTCTCAAAGTGCTGGGATTACAGGTGTGAGCCACCACGGCCACAGCCAGCGCAAATGCTAATTCCTGACAAGCAGAGTGTGTTTCTTAAACTTGCATCATCTTGTGAACAAATGTTGCTGCTTTATTTGTTCCAAAGTTATAGTGAGCTTATAGAAATTTCAAGGACACCATTTCAATTTTAACATTTATTGCTACCAAAATTAGTGATTTAAGGCTTATATTTTAAGAATGATCCGCAGAGAATTAATCCCTCAAAATAAAGCAAAGTTCTCTTAAACATGCAAGATGAAACCCTGCAGAAGCAAAGATGACCTACGTTTAACACTTAACATTTGAACACCTACTGGAACTTGAATAAGCAAGGAGGCTCCTCTGGAATGGCAGACCAACTTTGAAACATCATCTTTCTTTTGAAAAATCTTCTACCTGTTTTATGGAAATTAGGTGCCTTAATATAATCACATAAATAAATTATGATCAGTATAGAGTCAGTATTGCACATTAAGCCTGGACTAACCCAAAGTTTCTTTTTACTAGTTCTTTCTGTTAAATGTTTTCATGAAAATTCTTTTTAATCTAAAACTGTTGTCAAGACATACTAGTTATTAAATATGCCTTCAGAGCTAAATCTGCATGAGCATTCCACATTTCCCATCCGTTTCTTGGATTCATCTGCTTTCCACAGAAAGGAGAATTTCAAGGAGAGGAAGAAATATCTACAAGTAAATATCATTCCATATGGGTTAGCATGCTTGATTGTTATTGGTGAATTACAGCAAAAAAATGACAGTAGCATCTGTCATGTTGTTTTGTGTAACATTTTAACAATGGTAAGGTAAGTCACACTGCTGATTTCAGCAATGTGTTATATTTGAAAGCAATTGATAGCCGACCACTAAATAAAATCACTAAATTGTATGAATGCCTTAATTTTTTTTTTTTTTTTTTTTTTTTTTGAGACGAAATCTTGCTCTGTCACCCAGGCTGGAGTGCAGCAGTGCAATCTTGGCTCACTGCAACCTTTGCCCCCTGTGTTCAAGCAATTCTCTGCCTCAGTCTCCCGAGTAGCTGGGATTACAGGCACCCACCACCACACCCACCTAATTTTTGTATTTTTAGTAGAGACGGGGTTTCACCAACTTGGTCTGGCTGGTCTTGAACTCTGACCTCGTGATCCACCCGCCTTGGCCTCCCAAAGTGTTGGGATTACAGGCATGAGCCATGAATGCCTTAATTCTTAAGATAGTAATGGGGAATACTGTTCTGAGCCAAGAATGTGATAGCCAGGGAACATAAGTTTATAAGATCACATAGTGTAGTTCTAATAGTGACTTTAAACCCAATAGCTCCCTATGGAAACTCAGGATACCAAAAAGTGCAACAGTAATATTCTGGATTCTAAACTTAAGTTTGAATAAGGATATCATATTTCCTCTTACTTAGAAGGTAAAATACAGGTTTTACTAATCAAGAATGTGATTAGACTTTCAATATCTCCATCATAAACCAATGTGTGACAAAGGAGATAAATCTTATATTCAGTCCCTACTGACAGACATGATGTCCTTTGGTCTCAAAGTGCAAATTAACTAAGTATCCCAAGAGACTACAGCCTAAGACAAACTCTACCTGGGAAAAACAAAACAAAACAAAATAATAACAATAATAGAGACAAAAATACTGAAAAAAGGAAAAAGGTATTAGTATGTATATCCCTTTATAATTTATAGTAGGAATATTTTCATTACCATGCAATAGTATTCAATTAAATAAAGATGAAAGGGATCTATTAAATCATGATGTCTAATGCATGCTAAGGGAAGGCATATTTCCCTGGAGAGAGGAATAAAAAGAAAAAAAATATAAAAACAGATACTATAATAACATTTGAGGAAGGTTCAGTTAGCATATAGTCTTCAGATATCAAATAGAGGTATTAGCATAAGTAGTGGAGACGATTAGATATTGACACAAAGTACCCGTATCAATACAGAGTCTTGTGCTGTGTTTTCAAACATCTAATATATTTGCCTGGAGCGCTTGCAAATTAAAGCTACTCTGTTTATACACAACATAGAAAATGGAATTTGAGCTTCAATGAATTTTTAATTTTGTTCAATCTTGCATTTGTTCAACCAAAAACAATTTAAAGAGGAACACGACGATCAGCCTTAGATTGAGCAAGTTCAGCTCCTCACTAGGGAGTTCTTGAATCCACCATAAAAATCATCAGTGTGCATCTAATAGTTTTCTTTTAATTTGAGAACTGAAAAGTGAATCATCACATCAAATATTCTTCAGGGTCTCTTTTGTTTCCAGATTAAACATGTAATGTGACCTGTCATCTTGCCACATTCTCACATTTCCATTTTAAATAATCATAAATAAGGAAACCTTACTATTCTTTGGCATAACACAGCTGTTTGATTCCGCTGAGTTTCAAAGTCTTAGAAATTGCACTCATTCCTTCTTTAGAGTCCTGCTTTATGGCAAAAGTTTTCAACTGAAAGACTCTTTATTGTATTCAAATCTTGTCCCATACGAGTTGTTCTGGTTACTTAGTTTATGAAGAGTCTTGGATAGTGAATTGGGTCCACAACAGAAAACACCAACTGTTTTCCTAGAATAAGAGAAGAGGAAATAGAAAATCAGGTGTAAAATTAGGCAGAACTAATAAAACAAGAAATATGTTTTATTAGCATGGTTTAAAGTATTAACAAAGTCAATTTCTTGCTGTTTTACATATGGAAAACAATTTTCTAATTATTTACAAATGTAAATGTCAACCAGGAAAATATTTTATTTACCTCATACTTTTCATTCTAGAATTTAGGGTAATTCAAAGAATGTACCTATGAGCACAAATATGCTTATTATCAGGCAGAGATTGATTAGTTTGCCTTAGTCTTTTCATGACTTGTCATTGGTGAAACCAGCAACCTCATTAAGAGCAATGATTGATAGATGTCAATTGCTAAACAGCTGACCTCTGAATAGATGTTCAGTCCACACTGGGCAATGTAAATTCTTCTTTTATTGTACACTTTACACATAGTTATCTAAAATTCCTACATGGATTTGCAAAAGCAGTGATGAATAAGGAAGGAAAGAAAAAAGATATTACCAATTTGAAATAGTATTTTTAAGCAACCAATTTATATTCACAGTAAAACAAAAAACATATTCATCTAGTTCTTTTTTATTTATGCACTGCAATAATGGTAACAAATGCCAAGCAGTTTTTATTATTCTTGAATAAAAAATTTTAGTAGATAAATAATACATATCTCTAACAGATAGACTAAATAAATCCCAGGAAATAAATAATATTTCAAATTGACCTTCTTCCCAAGTTTGATTTGCATTTGATTCTTCCTAGGATGTCAAAATGATTAATATTTCATCTCATATCTTGGGAAAATCCAGTATGTCTTGATTATCTCAGAATAACTCATGCTGAACAAAAGACACTGAATCCATTAAAACTGGTACCAAAAATTAATAGTAAATACTGAAAATAAAAGTTATTAAAACTTTTTACCTTGAAAAATGAAACTAAAATCTGTGAAAATAGAATTTTACTTGGAGCCACGATGGGGTAATAGGGATCAGATCTACCCTCTTACATTAAAAATCTATAAAAAAGCAAACCAAATAGAGGAAATAAGTATTTTCAGACACTGAATAATAGGTATATTATTATATACCTATTATACAGCTATATCTATTATTATATATTATATTATATATTACATATATTATATAGTTATATACTTATTATATGCTAATATTATATAGCATGGAACTATGATCCCTGAAAAGGGCAGAAAACATACTAAGCACAGTCACTGTCTTTGCTTATTGCCTGGAGGCAATCTACTGGCTGCAGCACAGAGAGGGGAAACTCCAGCAAAGATTGGTGATTACACTGAGGGGACAAGGAACGGAGTTCATTGAGGCCAAACCGCTGGAATTTGTGGAACAGAATATGGAAGGGAAGGGAGATCTACAGAAAGACGCCTTGGAGATCAGGAGAGAAGAGTCCTCAAGTCTTTGTTTGATTAATAATCTGTTCGTATATGAGAAGAAACTTCATGAATGTGGGTAAAGAGCTATCAGAGATCAACAGGACAAATAATTGCCAGAGTTTACACAGGACTGCAAATAACTTACATTCACACACACCAGAATAGAAAGTCCTATAAATACAGGGCAATGGGTTGTATTCTCAGAAAGGTTATCACCTTATTTGCAAGGAGTAGAGTGGATATTGGTAAAATTAAGCTTGGACCGAAGGCTACTCTAGACCTCCACTAACAAATCTTAAAAGTGAGCCTTGTAAAGATACAACTGAACCTGAGTAACTTAACTGCATGTCAGAACAAGTCCAAAACTATTAAAATAAATAAATCAAAATTTGGCACCAAACATTTAAACTTTAAAATGTACAAAAATCAATAAAAAAAGTACCAGGAATTCAAAAAGCAAAAAAGTATGAACTATAAATAGGAGTGTTATGGGCTGAAGTGTGCCCCTCCAAAACCCGTAGGTTGAAGTCCTAGCCCTCAGTGCTTCAGGATGTGACTGCATTCAGAGACAAGGCTTTTAAGGAGGCAATTTAAGTTAAAATGAGGGTACTAGGGTAGGCCCTAATCCAATCTGAATGGTGTACTTATAAGAAGTAATTTGAACACAAAAAGAGACACCAGGGAAGTGCATGCGCAGAGAAAAAGCCATGTGAAGAGGCATCAAGAACGTAGCCATCTGCAAGTCAAGGAGAGAGATCTCAGGAAACTAGTCCTGTTTGCGTCTTGATCTTAAACTTCCAGCCCCCAGAACTATGAGAAAATAAATTGCTGCTGTTTAATCCACCCAGTCTGTGGTATATTGCTATGGTAGCCCTAGCAAACTAATTCAAGGAGAAAGAGCATTCAACAGAAACAGACTCAGAATGGTAGACGTGGTCATTGAAACAGTGATGATATACAGGCATCATATATTCAAAGAAAAGCACAATCACGATGAGACAATAAATGGAATATTTTTTAAAGGCCCAAACATAAATTCTCGAGATGGAGTGCAATATTTGAAATGATAAATACACTAGATGAGTTAAAAAAAGAATAGGCCACAGACATATGAAAAAATGCTCATCATCACTGGCCATCAGAGAAATGCAAATCAAAACCACAATGAGATACCATCTCACACCAGTTAGAATGGTGATCATTAAAAAGTCAGGAAACAACAGGTGCTGGAGAGGATGTGGAGAAATAGGAACACTTTTACACTGTTGGTGGGATTGTAAACTAGTTCAACCATTATGGAAAACAGTATGGCGATTCCTCAAGGATCTAGAACTAGATGTACCATATGACCCAGCCATCCCATTACTGGGGATATACCCAAAGGATTATAAATTATGCTGCTATAAAGACACATGCACACGTATGTTTATTGCAGCACTATTCACAATAGCAAAGACTTGGAATCAACCCAAATGTCCATCAGTGACAGATTGGATTAAGAAAATGTGGCACATATACACCATGGAATACTATGCAGCCATAAAAAAGGATGAGTTTGCGTCCTTTGTAGGGACATGGATGCAGCTGGAAACCATCATTCTTAGCAAACTATCACAAGAACAGAAAACCAAACACCGCATGTTCTCACTCATAGGTGGGAACTGAACAATGAGATCACTTGGACTCAGGAAGGGGAACATCACACACCGGGGCCTATCAGGGGGAGGGGGGTGGGGGGAGGGATTGCATTGGGAGTTATACCTGATGTAAATGACGAGTTGATGGGTGCAGCAGACCAACATGGCACAAGTATACATATGTAACAAACCTGCACGATATGCACATGTACCCTACAACTTAAAGTATAATAATAATAAATAAATTAAAAAAAAAAAAGAATAGGCATTGCTGAAGAAAAAGTAAACTTGAAGAAACAGCATTAGAATCTATCCAAATTGAAACCCACAGAGAACAAAAACTGAAAAAAAAAAAGAAAAAAGAAAAAGAAAGAAGCACAGAGCATCAGTGGTCCGTGGGATAATACCAACTAGTCAAAAATACATGTAACCATAGTCCAACATAAGAGAAGACCAAGGGAGAAGAAATAAATAAATAAATAAAAGATCTCATAAATCCCAAGGAGAATAAACACAAAGGAAACTATACCAAGGCAATTGATAATAAAATGCTAAAAACAAGTGACAAAAAGAAAACATAAAACCAAACAGACTGGGGGAAAAGACACATTACAAATCATCAACAGAAAATATAAGAATGAAATATAAGAATGAACGTGAACTTCTTATCATAAACTATGTAAGTCAGAAGTCAATGAAGTGATATCTTCAAAGTACTAAAATATAAAACATCAACTATTATGTATCAAGCAAATTTTATGCCAAACAAAAATGATTTTTCAGAAATTAAGATGGAATAAAACTTTATATACAGACAAAAGCTGAAAGAATTTATCGCCAGCAAACCAGTACTATAAAGTACACTAAAGAAAACTACTCAAGAAGTAGGAAAACAAAATTAGATGGAAATTTGAATCTAACCAAAAGAATGAAGAACAGCAAAATAGTAAAATCTGTAAGTAAATATAAAATATGTATTTTGTCTAATTTCTAATCTTTTTTTTTTTTTTTTTAGACGGAGTCTTGCTCTGTAGCCCGGGCTAGAGTGCAGTGGCCGGATCTCAGCTCACTGCAAGCTCCGCCTCCCGGGTTTGCGCCATTCTCCTGCCTCAGCCTCCTGAGTAGCTGGGACTACAGGCGCCCGCCACCTCGCCCGGCTAGTTTTTTGTATTTTTAGTAGAGAAGGGGTTTCACCGTGTTAGCCAGGATGGTCTCGATCTCCTGACCTCGTGATCCGCCCGTCTCGGCCTCCCAAAGTGCTGGGATTACAGGCTTGAGCCACCGCGCCCGGCCAATTTCTAATCTTTTTAACATGTCCTTGATGTTTAAAACAAAAATACTAATGATGAGAATTATAACATATGTATATGTAAGGTGAATGCAACAATAGCAAAAAGGATGGAAGAAAATGGAAGTACATGAAGTGTTATAATATTATTCAAAGTACCAGCCTGGCCAACAGAGTGAGATCCCATTTCTGCAAAACATTTTAAAAATTAGCTGAGCATGGTGGTATGCAACTGTAGTTCCAGTTACTCAGGAGACTGAGGTTGGAAGAGCTCTTGAGCCCAGGAATTCAAGATTGCAGTGAGCCGAGATCATGTCACTGCACTCTGACTTGGGCAACAGAGCAATACTCTGTCTCTAAAAAATAAATATAAACATAAACATAAAATAGGCTGTGATAAGCTAATGATGTATACTGTAAACTTAGAACAATGTTCCTCTAATTTTGGCTTCATCAGAATCATTTCAGAGACTTCATAGAACACAAATAGGTAGGTCTCCCCATCCCTACGGTTTCTGATTTGGCAGATCTTGGATAGGGCTCAAGAACTTGCTTGTCTAACAAGATTCCAATTGATGCTGGTCTGAGGAATCCAGTTTGGGAACCAACGACCTGAAGCAATTACTAAAAAGAAAAAAAATACAGAGGTATAGCTAACATTAGAGGAAAAATGTGGAATAATAAAAAATACTCAACCCAAATCAAGGTAAAAAAAGAAAATAAAACAAAGAAAGAACAAATAGATAAGTACAGAGCGATGGTGAACTGCTAGATTTAAACCCAACCGTATTTTCATGAAATTGAATGTAAATGATTTAAACACTGAAACTAAAAAGTTTCAACATAAAGCAAAAACTGATGGAACCGCAAAGACAGATAAATTCATAATTATAGTTAATTATTTCAATACTCTCCTCTCAGTAATTAATATAAGCAGACAGAAATTCAGCAAGCATATTGAAAACTTGAATACCACTATCAACCTATTGGAACTAATTGGCATTTATAGAATGCTTTATCTAACAATAATGGAATACCAATTATTTTTAAGTGCATATGGAACACTCACCAAGACTGAACATATTCTGGGCAATAAAACAGGTATCAATACATTTTAAAGGATTAGAATCACAAGGAGTTCATTTTTAGATCAAATCACAATTTAAGTAGAAATTAAAAACAAAAAGATACCTGGAAAATTTCCGCATATTTGGAAATAAAACATTTCTAAATAACCCATGGGTCAAAGAAAAAAACAACATAAAAATAAAACATATTTGAATAAGATGAAACTGAAAACAAACAAGTCAAAATGTATAAGAGTTAGCAAAAGTGATGTTTAGAGGAAAACGTGTAGCATTAAACACTTTTATTAAGAAAAACAGTCTGAAATCAACGACCTATGTTTCCATTTTAAGAAACTAGTAAAAATTTAAAAAAAAGTTAATTAAACCCAAAGTGAGCAAAAGAAATAAAAACATATGAAACTAAATGATTTTATACTTAATGAAATTTAAATTACTATTGAAACATAATGTAGCTTCTGTTTGGGTGAAGGAGAAAGGACAAGATGGAGGAAGGTGAACAAGAAGGCATAATCCATGTTGCTTCCGGGTTCTTCCTCACCAACTTTCCCGCGCGCGGGAAGATGCAGATCAACCGAGCATGCTCCAGGTGATGTCAATCCGAAGAGATCAAAACTTACCCGGCCACGCCTATGGAGACGCCCCTATCACGCCCTTATCCTGCCCACTGCCCTCCCCCTTCCAGTACCAATGCATAAAAGTCTGCCACTGGCAGGAACCAGCGTGACTTCTTCGGCCCCCGCATTTGTGGACCGGAGAACATCACCCGAGAGCGCCGGTGCGACTTCCCTGGCCCCCCACACCTGAGGACCAGAGAACCTCGTCCGAGAGTGTATGCATATTTGCAATAAAAGACTGCCACTTTCTTATGTACTTTGGCCTCATGTTTAATTACTTACTCTCCTAAATTAAGTTACATTAAATTAAATCAAAACAGTTAGTGCCAAATTAATTTAAATTAAAACAGCTTCCATTAAAATAAAAAGAGAATTGAGTCATTTTATTTCTTTGTGTAAACTTTCTGTCAACACGGTATGATGGCAATAAGATAACACTGTTTTTTTGCTTGGCTTTGACAGGGCAATTATAGAACTAGTTTGGCAAGTTTTTCAGATTTCCTAAAGGTACTTCTTAAATACGTGATAATAAAATCAAGTATTAATTATAAAATAAATAATAATAAAAATCATTATTTTTAAATCACCCAGGATATTATGATTTTTGTGGTTTTTTTTAACATTTTCTTTTGCAATTATTAACTAGCTTAACTCTGATAGCCTTTGTGTGTATGTGATCTGAGGAATTCCCTAATGTCACTCTCACTAACTTAATGAAATCTTACTTTTTTTTTTTTTTTTTCCAAATTCTACAAGCAATCTTTGCAATTCATTTGTACTAAATTTGCATTACAGTGCTGCAATCCAACAATTATCTAGAGACCTCTCTACATAACCTTTGATGGAATGGGTGGAGGTAGAATCGGGTACTAAGTAGAAAATGTGGTTTGGGGGTAGACATTAGAAACTAGTTCTATAAATGTTCATACTTGCTTTTTCATGTAGATTTGTAAACATAGAATCTTACATAATGAGAACTTAATCACTCCAGAGAGCTTATTCACTCATTGCATTACAGATCCAGGAGAACTGAGTCACTTGACTCAGGGTCACAGGAGTAAATGTGATAGACTAAACCTAGTCTGTTTATACTCTAGAATATTTTGAGGTACAATTACACAGAAACTGTCCATGACCAAAAGAAATACATCATTAAAAAGTTAGTTGGTTCTTCCTAGCAAAGCCAAGAAAAAATAAATAAATAAATAACAAAGTAAGCTGAAGAATTACTTGTCATAGATTCAATTTTTGTTAGAAAACTAAAGTTTCAATTTTAAATATATATAGCACACACACACACAAACATATGTTTACATATACTTTCATAAATACACACACATACTCTCACACAAACTTACAAAAGCTTCTGTAAGAATACATAGAAAAGAGTTACCAATCATTACCTCTGGGCCAGGAGTGTTTAATCCAATTTAAATTTATATTCTACATAGTATACTAAACTAATGCCTACTGGTTTAATAAATAATCACTTTTTGAAAGTTAAAAAGTATTGCCCAAGTATATGAACAGACACTTCTCAAAAGAAGACATTCATACAGCCAACAGACACAAGAAAAAATGCTCATCATCACTTGCCATCAGAGAAATGCACATCAAAACCACAATGAGATACCATCTCACACCAGTTAGAATGGCAATCATTAAAAAATCAGGAAACAACAGGTGCTGGAGAGGATGTGGAGAAATAGGAACACTTTTACACTGTTGGTGGGACTGTAAACTAGCTCAAACATTGTGGAAAACAGTGTGGTGATTCCTCAAGGACCTAGAACTAGAAATACCATTTTACCCAGCTATCCCATTACTCAGGATACACCCAAAGGATTATAAGTCATGTTGCTATAAAGAAACATGCACACATATGTTTGTTGCGGCACTATTCACAATAGCAAAGACTTGGAATCAACCCAAATGTCCATCAGTGACAGGCTGGATTAAGAAAATGTGGCACATATACACCATGGAATACTATGCAGCCATAAAAAAGGATGAGTTCATGTCCGTTGTAGGGACATGGATGCAGCTGGAAACCATCATTCTCAGTAAACTATTGCAAGAACAGGAAAACCAAATACCACATGTTCTCACTCATAGGTGGGAACTGAACAATGACATCACTTGGACACAGGAAGGGGAACATCACACACCAGGTCCTATTGTGGGGAGGGGGGAGAGGGGAGGGATAGCATTAGGAGATATACCTAATGTAAATGACGAGTTAATGGGTGCAGCACACCAACATGGCATATGTATACATATGTAACAAACATGCACGTTGTGCACATGTACACTAGAACTTAAAGTATGATAATAATATATATATATAATACAAAAAAAGTACTGCCCAACATATGATATATAAAAAGCTTAACGTATACATCTGTCTTTCCTACTATTATCTCTATATGTTTTCAGCAATTGATGTGCATGAGGTTAATCAAAATGCTACATCTTAAACGAAACCATTCATTTACGCAGTGCCTTTGTCCAGTTAAAGAGATCTTAGGAATGTTGAACCATTCTTTTCCTAAGCATGCTACATAAAAATCCTTCAAAAAAATGTTTAACACATTTCAGGCACCCGCCTGAGAACCAATACACAAAGTCAAAGTGTTGTACAAAATGTCAACAGCAGATGGTGCACATTTGCTCTTCTTAAACCAGTTTTCCATTTTTTCCAGAAAAAGAACAAACTACCAAATACACACACACACACACACACACACACACACACACACAAATCGCTCTAAAACACAAACAGCCTAACGAATGAGACTTCTTGAGAACTAACTGTAGGAATCAACAGCGTCGATCTATTTCAATCTGCAAATAATCTGCTCTTTAGAGATTTGGTTTCTGAATTCAGCCAAAGAAACCATCAGTTTTCAGCAATATACAGTGAAAATCGACAAAAAATTTCTTGTCAGAAGTCAGTAAATGGTATTAAAGAGGAACATGTTTGCAAAGCATAGCAAGAGACAGAGGAGTATGACAAGATTATCACATCTAAGATGGGTGATACTGGAGAAAGATGGGAGAGGAAGATAATCAAAAGTGGGTTGATCATTTTTTTCTAAATTTCAACTCTGAATATTACAAAGAACTTCTGCTTTGTAAATCATGCTTACATCTTCATGCCAAAACTACTTCATCAAGGGAAGGGTAATACTACAAAAGTTTAAACATGGCTGTAATCTGAGTCTCATGGGTAACTTTATTCCTTCTTATATTTTGCTTCCCAGGCTCCATTCTATAATTTCTAAAACCAAATCTCTGAAGGTAGAGATAGGGATCATCTTGAACCAGTGATTTCTTCAATAAATAATATTCATCCATGAATTCCTAAATTGGATTTTTAAAAAATATCCATTTAATAAGCTGGCCTGTACATTTATAATCATATATCCTTTTGATGTTTATAAAAATATATTTTAAAAATTATGGAGTGTTCAACTATATAAAGTAATTGTAATGATAAGCCAGAAGTAAAAATTAACACTGGAGTCTTATGATTACAGGAAATTTTAAAATGAAATATTTAATTTATGTACATTATTGTTGCAGAAGTATGATTAGGATTAGGTTAGCAATAAAAGTATGATTAGTTCAAATGTAAAAATATATTGAATTTTGATAAAATTATATGGGTTAATGGGACAGAAATACAACTTAAATGAAAGAAAAAGAATGATGTAAAACATCCAACTGCTAAAAGAAGAGTTTATGTATTTTTATAATAAATGACGGTATCATCCAGCTATATTTATATTCCAGTGGATATGTTTGAAGAAATTACGTTAATTACAAAATGTCAATACCTGCAATATGTTAGAAATCACATCTTTTACAACCATTTAAACTTATGATGAAACTGTTTAGATGTAAACCTAAAAATATGTGAGTGGTTATATACTTTTCAGTATCTTCTTAGAATTCTTATAGATCAGTGCTCTCACTATGGTAAATTTACAAAAGACAAATGGGCTGACTGGTCTGTGCCCTAAAATGAAAGCTTTCCTTCTATAATAATTTCTTCAGATCATAGACACATAGTCTATAAGAACAAGATTATTTATAAAATTATAGTTTCTAAATAATATGTTTGGAAATATTCCAGGTTTAAAGACTGCATATTACAAAGCAGAGCTTTTTTTTTTTTTTTTTTTTTTTAAACAAACAAACAAACAAAAAACATATTCATTCTGGTAAAAAAGGTACAAAAATGTGATTTTAAATGAATTCATTGTTAGAACTAATTGTAAATTTCTTTGTTTGCAAACATGATTTTGAAAACTTTTCCTAGGATCACCTGATATATGCTATGGGAGAGAATACCCATTTTTAATATAGGTATTTACAAATTTATAATCAGGTAGGAAAGTTTAGTTCATAAATACATTATAGACTATTTCTAAGCCAAACTTTAATTATTTGAAATTACAAAAATGTAGGATGACACCTGCCTTACTTCCTCTGTTGATAGTGAAAGAGTGTTTCAGTGAATTTGTCATTTGTAAACTCATTGCCAATTCATTTTTAAACCTCATGTAATTATTTGAAAATATTTTAATTAATTTATTAGCCACATGTCAAACTTTTGAGGTATAGTACTTACCCTCTGTTATACTTTGCTATTTCATCAAACAAAAGTTTCCACCGAGGACGTCCAATAAACAGTCTTGAATTCAGTGCATGATATTTTTCTCCAATTATCTTCTGCCAAAAAGAAAGCACCACATTATTCGAGATTTAGTTAAGTAACCTAGTTCTCTAACATCATTTCTGCTGGTGCTGTGACTTCCCACTAAATTGCTGTGATATAAAGAATGTAAGTATCAAATGGCAACCTATTACGTACAATTATTTCAAAATATCATTTCCTTTCGACTTTCTTTTAAAATCCATTATCTCCTTGAATTGCATTTGTTTGTTTTTAAACAAACAAACAAAATCCATTCTGGTAAAAAGGTACAAAAACTTGATTTTCAATTGAATTAATTGTTAGAACTAATCTCCTTGAATGCCATTCTGACAAATGGCTAATTTTCTTAGACTTCAGTTAGTTGTTTCATCTTTAAAGAACTGCAATGTAAGACAAAGAATAAATTCTAATTGGTCACCCTCAAAAAGGCTCAGCACATAGACTTCATTGAAGTATTTTTGCACCACAAATACAGTTGTCATATTTGGCTCATTATATAAGTAAAATACTACAAATTATCATCATACATTTGGGAAATGATCCTAGACAAGACAGCTCAAGACAGCAGAACTCTAAAATGGGGTTTATCAATAAATGGCTGTGAATGGGCTCCTGTTTGCAATTAACAGAGCATTAGATCTAAATCAATATGAAGAGTCAGAGTGAACTGCAAAGAAAAGAGGAAGTATGTGAATCCCAGGCAGGCAAACTGAGAACCAAATGCAAATTATGCTTCATACCTTCATTATAGCAATACCAGGAGGAAAAGTGATATTGACTTACTTCGTGAGAGTAGTAAAATGAAATACTTTTTACATACCGGATAGGGTAGAAATATGACTGGAAAAATTAGGGTTAGATTAGTTTTGAGGTAACTGACAAACATTCAAATTTTGTATTCGAAGTATTGTGAAAATGTACGACAAAAAGTACTAAAACACAATTTGTTAATGCATTCATGCCTAGATTTATATACCAGTCCAGCCCTTCAATGTTATCTTCAAATATCAGTTTCATCATTTGCAAAATGGGAATATCATTTACTGCTTGACTCTGTTTTAAACTAATAAACTAATATATGTGAAATTCTTAGCACAGTGCCTAGAAGAGTAAATAAATAATGCATGACGGTTGTCATTATTTTTAGTTTCCCTTGTCTAGAAATAAGCTTAATTGTATATGAACTCATCTTCTCTCTCCACATAAAATATCCCCTCAATAAAAAGAAATCACAAGGCTGTTCATGTGTAGTCTGAATTTTAGAAGAACTTGAGGTGATAGTGAAGAGGAGAGGGGCGGACTCAGACCTTTTGAGTCTGCCCCAGCTCCCTGTGAGAAGGACAAATGGAAGGCATAATATGGTTGACTTCAAGGACAAGCTATGACTTTTCTGGACATATTCCAAAGGAGGCCTTCCTCTAGGAAACTTCTGTTCAAACCACCTGCAGGAATTTTCTTCCACCACAGCTCCTACAGTAAATCTATTATCAAGAGGCTTGTTTAATTTACGATAACATCAACCACATACCTGTATCCCATCTGTTTGACTGAGGTACAGCTGGATGTTAACATAGTCAGGTCTGTTCTCTTGCCAAAACTGGGAGGACAGAAAAAGGAATAGACTTATTAAAATTCTGTGGGTATACTCAGATTTTCTCCTATTCTAACATATGTGATTTAGAATTTAACATAACCTAGCTTATCATAACCAATATCTATAAGAAAATGAATACACACACACACACATACATGCAAATATATATAACAGATTCTAACAATAATCTGGCCTCTTGGTATGAATGAGGTCTGATGGTGGTAGTGGTAGGGAATAATTTTCTGTTATCTTCATAGATACAAAATTTAGCATGCTAAATGCTATACAAATATTCTCAAATATTAGTCCTTCTGAAATACTCCTTATTTTATTCCTTAAGAGTCTCAAAATTGTACCAGTTTACTCATCAAGAACATGATTTTCTTGAGAAAAAAAAGACAATAGTGATTTAACTTATGCATGATAGCAAATACAAAACAAAACAAATAGACGCTTTTTCCTGTTTCTGCCTTCTGCTTATTCAGCAATGGGCTCTGGTTTCTCTTGTACAAAAATGCAAGAGGCAAAATATACCTGCAAAAATAAATAGTCTACAAAAAAATATGGAACAACAACTCCTCATTTCCCCCTTCCCAAAGGCTTTGGCAACCTGAGAGGATTTTACTGTACCTGAATTGTTTGAAATATTTTTAGCAAGGATGCATATGTAGAGACTATTCTACTTCCTGTCTTTACAAATTAACCTACTCTAGGGACCTCCTGTAAGTGACAGCATAATCTAGTTGTGCTTTTGCGTCTGGCTTATTTCATTTAGTGTTATGTCTTCAAAGTTCATCCACATAGTATATGTCATAATTTCCTTCCTTTTTAGAGCTGAATAGTATTACATTGTGTGCGTATATCATAATCTGTTTATCCAGTCATCTATTGATGAATATTTGGGTTGTTTCCATCCTTTGGCTATTGTGAATAATGCTTCTATGGGCATCTGTCCAATTCCCTGCTTTTAATTCTTCTAGGTACATATCCAGAACCAATCTTTTTATTTATTTAATTTTTATTTATTTATTTATTTTGCAAAAAGTTTGGAGGCCTTTATGTAATCCACTTCCTCCCAGAAAAGCACAGACACCACCTCTCTAATTTCATCTCCTACTATTCTTTCCCTTGCTTACTCTGCTTCATCCACACAGATCTCCTTTCTCTTCTTTCAGGACACCAAGTATACTACTGCCTCAGAGCTCTTGCCTATGAAGTTAGGTTTCTCTATCTTGATTTTTTTTCTCCATAATATGTGTTTAGTCTGCTCATTCACTTCAGCCAAGTCTGCTCAAATGGCATTATAACATTTTGTTTGATGGGTGTTTCTGAACACGCAATATAAATTAACACACCCTCTACTGTTCACGCTGCTTTACTCCTACTTTCCCTTCCTTTGTCCTAACCCGAATCTCAGAACCTGATGCTCGATGTATTTATTGGTTGTTGTCTCTCTTGCCTCATTAGAATATAAACCACGTGAGATCAGAAACTTGGTTTTATTTTGCCACTTGATGACTTTTCAGATCCTAGAATAGTTTCAGATTGATAGTAATCAGTTAATAAATAAATATACACTGAATGATAGAATGACTGAATGAGTGAATACATGCACAAAGAGGTATATATAATGATATCCATTTCAGCGTTCTTTGTAATAAAAAAGTATCTAACATTAGAGAATTGTTCAGCAAACTAGACATATCTATACAATGAAATCCTCTAAAAGAATCAGGTAGGTTCACCATCTCTAAGTGTTGGCACCAGGGAAAACAATAAGGTAGCTCTATATGCACTAATACCAAAAAACAGTCAAGACATAGTAATCAATTAATAAAGGAATTTGCATAAACAATATAAATAGTACGATAGTATTTATAGAACACTTAAGAGTTACCTCTGTTTACACAGATTAGGTAGGGAAGGTAGTAAAAGAGGATTTTACTTTATCAGAATTGTCTGAAATATTTGTAGCAAGGACGCATATGTGTATCACTCATATAATCTGAATAAAGATAAATAGGTCAAATGTTACAGGTTGGATAGGAAAAGATGCTTGCTTTATCTCTGCAAAAAATAAAACACAGAATTTGGGGATTGTTGAGATTTTGTATCATATACCAAAAAGTCTGGTGATTTGAAGTATTAAACATGGCAAATCAAGGATAAGAGCTATCAGAACAAAGGATGGAAGATGTTACAGCAGGTGCCTTCCGGTATTTCCCTCATTGTCTTCCCTCATCACCTTCAGCCATATGCATACATTTCCATGTGAAACACCCTATGTTAAAACATAGAAATGAATGTTCCTATGTTAAAATATATTAGATATATATGCATACTCACAAATATCCATATCTGAAAAGATGTGTGCCTAATTGCTAAGAGATATTATCTCTGAGTTTTTATGTTTAAGAGACTTATTTATTTCCTTGCTACTTATCTGCATAATTTCTATCGTTTAATCTATGGCAAGCATTTATTGCTTTTGTAATATAAAAGATATAACTATTTTAATTTGAAAAATTGCAAAACTAGAAACAACCCTAATGTTACCTTGTTATGCAGCATACAGAGTAAGTCTGCAAACCAACGGAAGGACTGGATATCTCTGCATACCCAAATAAAGTATAGTCTTCTAAGCTTGTATGGTTTCCAGTCATCCCTTTAAAATTAAAATAACATGATAGTGATTAGGATGGCAAACGCAAATATTAAGGAATTCTTATATTTTTGAAAATTTACTTTTCATTAGTAAGCAACCAATAAAAATCAGTCATTTACATTCTAGCAGCTGATACAGCACTTACCATGAGACCTAAATGAATTTAATATGTAATATATTGACTCAAGGATATGACACACTTCATGAATTTAGGTGTTTAAGTGTTAAATGAATTTAAGTGTGAATAATATTCACAAGTATGCATATCATTCATTTCCAGTTGAAGGTCATAACTAAATTGGACCAGAATAATATCGGGCCTTGCATCTCAGAAAAAAAAAGTTTTCAATTTTCAGTGAATTCTATCACAGACTGAGTAGGGCTCCAAAGGTCATCCAGTCTTGCCCTGGCTTTTTGGCAAAATGAGCCAAACCATTCCAGAAAGTTCGTTGTTTATCCCCTCTTAAAAATCATTAAAGAAAGAGATTTCACAATCATATACGACGTAATGCATTCCAGCAACTCATAATTCCAAGTTTGGATCCCCATTTATAAAAAGTAGGCTTGAGGTTAAGAAAATATTCTTCCTTTTTCATAACATTAGGTAACCAAATAACTTGTAATGTGTTGTCAGAAACAAATTATTTCTAGCTTAGAGCATGATCATTTTTGTAAGAACCACCGGAAAGTACCAAATTTACATCTAGTATTTAAAACTGAAATAAAATATAATTCAAATACATCACTTAAATTTATTATTTCTTTTTTGGTTCTGAAAAAAAAAAGTAAATGGAATAGATTTGAGAATAACTTTCCACTTTTATTTTGCTTTGTGTTTTCATAAGAATATCGATCAATTAACTTTTGCTTATAATCCTGAAAGTAAAATAAGTTTTAGTTTAGTATTTCCTGGTCAGACAATTTCACCTTTTTTTTTTTTTTTTTTTTTTTTTTTTTTTGGCAGAGTCTTGCTCTGTCACCCAGGCTGGAGTGCAGTGGTATCACCTCTACTCACTGCAACCTCCTCCTCCCAGGTTCAGGAGATTCTCATGCCTTGACCTCTGGAGTAGCTGGGATTACAGGCGTACACAACCATGCCTGGTTGATTTTTGTGTTGTTAGTAGAGACAGGGTTTCACCATGTTGGCCAGGCTGGTCTTGAACTCCTGGCCTCAAGTGATCCACCCACCTCAGCCTCTCAAAGTGCTGGGATTACAGCGTAAGCCAATGTGCCCAGCCACAATTTCACCTTTGAGGCTACTTTTCTTTAGTCTGTTGTAAATTTGCTAAGTGATAAATGAAGGAATGATGTGTTCAGTTGTCATCTCAGAAAAGCCTGACCATACTTCAACAATAAACCCAGCCCTTTATTTCCATATCCATTAATGTCTACCTTTTGTCATAATTGTAATATTTTCTGAAACAATTTTATTTATATTTCTCATTGCTTTCTTTTTTACCTGCCCCATTTGAATGGAAGTTTTTTAAGGGCAGGGACTCTGTTTTCATTAATTGCTGTCTTTCCAATACCTGTAAGATCTATTGGTAGATGGGTGCACAAAAATATTTGTTGACTGAATGAATGAGTAGAACCACTTATCACTGATGAGGATATAGAGAAATGAAGGATGGAGGTAAATGACTTCTAACAGAGGAAAAGGACAGAGGAGTGCATAACTGTGATATGACATCTTTCTACAAGAGAATATGCTGGGAGTCACAGACCACATGTTGAGAATCACTGAATTATTCCCCTCCTCAATCAGTAAATGGAGGTCCTCGATCAACAAGTAGAATAATTCAATAAGGAATTATTTTTATACTAAAAAGAGAGATGTCTGAAATATTGGCAGTTCTCTATTTGGATTAATAAATAGATCAAAATGACATACAGCAGGGTGTTGAGTATTGATGCAAATGGAGTTACTCCAATGCCTCCAGCCACACAGAGGCTGATCTCATAGTTCAGTGATTCCTCAAACGGACTTCCAAAAGGACCATCAATATACAGCCTGTAGAGCAGTCAGACAAAGGTGGGAAAAAATGAAAATAAGTTAAATTAATTTTCTGTACCATAAAATAAACACGCTGAATACAATCTCTACACTTTGTGATAGGACAGGCCTTATTTCACTGATTCTCATAATGGTCAGCCTAAAGGAATAACAAATGTTGTTTATGAATTGTCAAGATTAAAACAAGTACATCTGTTTCTCAGTATGCCTTTTTTTGAGGAACCATTAATTAAAAGTATAGAGTAATGTAAATATGATCATGCCAGATAGCTAAGGACAAGTTAAAGCTCTGATCATATTAGATTACTATATGGGACTAAAATAAAATAACGATTGCTTTACTGTGTCTAAATTCAAAAAATATTTTTTTCCAATGGCAGTAGTAGAAATACTTATTTAAACATTTACTATGTGAACAGAAAAATAATAGGAGTAAGGAAAAGAATTTGGCACTGTTCTTCCTCTTGGCCTGGTTGTTCATAAGTATAGAACTTTACTTATAAACTGATAGTTCTTTAGCTGTACAGAGCAGTCACAAAGGAAGCTCTGAAGTTCTAATTAGTCTGCTCATGTTTATATATTCAAGTGTGTGTGTGTGTGTGTGTGTGAGAGAGAGAGAGAGAGAGCATAGCGAAATCCTTCTTAATGCAATAGAAATGCTAATTGTTCATATAATAATTCATCCTCCCATTCTTTCTTAGTAACAGACAATTAATTTTATTCAGGGAAGCAAAATGTCCAGCCAAAACAGTACATTTCTCAAATTCCCCACATCTGTTTTGGCTGTGTGAATATATTTTGGCCACTGCCCCCTCCTTCCTACTTGTCTGCTTTCTGAGCTACACACCCACACACACACCCTCCCCACTCCCCACAAAGCTACTCTTCAGTGTTTGAAATAAATCTGGACAGGACAACTAGAACTCAGTGTTCTAGTCATTTACTAGGGCTGGGATACCACACAAGTTACTTGTCCTCTCTAAACTGGATTTCCTTCATCTGTAAAAGAGTCAATAAGATGTGATACTACAGAAATAAAAGTGTGCTAAGAATTGTAGAGGGCCACACAAATATCAGAAATATATTTTGTTAATGGCATCAATCAGTGCCTACAGTATACTGACAGGCCTTCTGGGAGGCCCAGCATTGATGCAACAAATGGGCTAAGTCCAGTATGAGCTGGGTAATGTAGGTGGGAATTTGGTTTTAAAGCCCTTAGAGAATCAGTTGTTTTTCATTTGAAATGCCTTTTTTTTTTTTTTTTTTGTACCAGGAGAGAGAAAACTTTGCTTTTCTTGGAGAAAATAAGAAGATAAAATTACTAGTAATTTATTATTTAATGACATCCAGTTTTTTGAGGGAGATGGAAACTGAAACTGCTTAAATCACTTTTTTTTTACATATTTAATCTGATTAATGTGTGAAATATACTGCCTTTCATTTATGAGCAGTGACTTTCTCCCTATCATAGTACACGGTCTTTAAAAGAATGCCATGTTGTTATTATCATAACATATGTAACCAGATTGTAGAAATTACAGGCAACTCTTTAAAGTCTTGCTATAACATAGTAGAGATGAAATCAATTTGACACATTTTTAAACTTCAGTTGATAACTAATGAAAAGAACATTTATGAAGGATGGTGGATCTAAGATAATTCTAAGAATAAGAGATATCTTCTTCTCTGACCCCCTCAGAAATATATAAACATTTTTACATTTAAATTTTTCCCTTGAAAGCAGTATTTACACTTTAAAAAACTGATTTAATTCTTTCATTAAGATTAATGAGTTTCAAGCTACATTTCTATTTTATGTGGCTGAATGTAAATATACTTGTTAAAGCTTTTAACATGGTACCTGAACATAGTGAGAACCTGATAAATATTAGATATTTAAGAATAACATAATAAATACTATATTATTATTAAAAGTAAAGGTTTGTAATTTATAACATTTAATGTTCATGTAAGTGTAAAGTTTTGAAAAATATTTGCCTTTTAAAATCTTTTCTGATCAGCTGTCACTTTAAACAGTTCTTTTAATTAATAAAAAAATTTCAAGGGTCTGGTGTAGTGGCTCACACCTGTAATCCCAGCACTTTTGGAGGCTGAGGCAGGACAATTGCTTAGGGCCAGAATTTTGAGACCAGCCTGAGCAACATAATGAGACCCTTGTCTTAAGTATTAGCTGGGCATGGTGGCAAGTGCTTGTAATCCCAGGTACTAGGGAGGCTGAGGCAGGAGGATGTCTTAAGTCTAGGAGGTTGAGACTGCAGTGAGCTGTGATCACACCACTGCACTCCTGCCTGGGTGACAGAGTAAAACTCAGTGTCCAAAAAAAATTTTCTTTTTCAAGAAATGCCTGAGACTCTTACCTCAGAAACCTAAAATAAGTTATAATAACAATGGATACTCTTCACCGAACATTTAATCCAGGGTTGGTACTGAATGTTCTATGTATACCTTCACTGTTAATCCACACAACAAATTTCATAGGAAAGTATAATGCCTATTTTATTGCATTGGGAACTAAAACTCAAAAAGGTTAAATAATTTTCTTAAGGTCACTCTTATATTAAGGGGGGAGGACTTTTACTAAATTCATTCTGAATCTAACTCCAAAGTTAGATTCAAAGTTACTATTTTTTTAATAATCAGATAATAATCATCACAATTATCAAATATTTTGGTGAGGTGTATTATATAAAGGTAAAAACAAAAAAAGGTTCCAGGACAATTATCATCTAACAATTCTCTCTTCATGTAGGAAAAAAGTGAGTGTGATTAACTATTCCTCCGGAGAGGATGGTATTGCAGTTTTAGACCATTCTAGTCTCAGGAGGTAATCATATCAATAGAAACAACAAACAAAAGGAATGAGTTTAAAGTGTGTGATGGTTCTCCCTTGATGGTTTTCAAATTTTACTGTGTATCAGAATTTCCTGTAGGGCTTGTTAAAACACAGAATGCTAGGCCCTACTCCGAGTCTTACTGACTCAGAAGTCTCAGCATTTGTCGTTTCCACCATTCCCCCAGGAGATACTGATGTTGCTGACAGAGCAGGTAAGGAGGGTAAGGAGTGAGCTAGTGCAGGTGGTGATTTTACAGAGGGTCCCTGACTTAGGATAGTTCGATTTAAAATTTTTTGACTTTATGATGGAGTGAAAACGATATGTACTCAGTAGAAACTGTACTCAAAATTTTGAATTTTGACCCTTTTCTGGACTAGTGGTATTTGGTACAATAGTCTCTCATGATGCCAGGCAGCTGCCACAGCTGCCAGTCAGACACATGATCATGAGCTTAATCAACCAATACTGTACTCTACAGTGTATAGCAGCATTCAATACAGGTAGGTAATTTTTCAATCCCTGCCCCTCTCCCTCCCCAGTGTCTATTGTTCCCATCTTCATGTCTCTGTGTACCCAATGTTTAATTTTCTGTTTTTGCACGTAAACAGAAATAAAAACAAATAACTTATTTTCATCTCAATAGATGCAGAAAAAGTTTTCGATAAAATCCAACATCCCTTTATGATAAAAACCCTCAATAAACTAGGCATATAAGGAACATGTCTCAAAATAATAACAGTCATCGACGACAAACCCACAACCAACACCATCCTGAAATGGCAAAAGATGGGTGCATTTCCCTTGAGAACCAGAACAAGACAAGGGTGCCCGCTCTCACCACTCTTATTCAACATAGCACTGGAAATTCTAGCCAGAGCAGTCAAGCAGGAGAAAGAAAGAAAAAGCATCCAAATAGGAAAAGAAGTCATACTGTCTCTCTTTGATGATGATTTGCTTCTATACCTATGAAACCCTAAAGACTCTGCCAAGAGAACTGATAAATGACTTCAGTAGTTTCAGCATACAAAGTCAATGTATAAAAATTAGCAGCATTTCCGTATACCAATAACATTCAAGCTGAGAGCCAAATCAAGAACTCAGTCTCACTTACAATAATTTGTAATTATTATCTAATGCAATCTCATGTTAAAATAAAAGCAACATTGTTTAAAAAAAAAAAAAAACTCTGACATTTTTCTCTTGGAATTCTGAATGATTCAGTTCAGTCAAGGCCTTACAAATTAATTAATTTAAAGTCTGCAAGGATAAAAATTCTTTGGCAAGGAGTCCCCATAAAATAATCATGCTACCAAAATTATTCTCTCATAACCATTACGAATTGTTACATTTAATATAAGATTTTTAACAAAGGAAGGATTTTAGGCTACTTTGTTGACTGACAATTTCTGCTTAAAAATAAAAAAACAAACCCCAAATAAACAACAAAAATTTCTCAAACCTAAAAACTAAAGAGTGAAAAGATGTATGGCAGCTGAATACAGGATGGGGTGACAAAGAAAGTAAATGGCTCTCAAAGGCACTAGATGGAGACTCACCTGTGCTTAATCTCTTAATCTATCTCCAGAAAGTGGCTACTTCCCCAACTTGTTCTGTGATTTTGGCCACCTAACCTCCAGTTATAGACTCAGCTTGGCCCTATCCTTCAACCAATTCTTATCTGAGTCAGGAAGGAGTTGTGCTCTCAGCCAGCACTAAGGCTTGTTCATTGCTTGCTCATTAGCCTTGCACTAACACAGCTTCTTGACTTACATCTCTGAGCCAAAATCTTTACAATTTAAACAGTGCCTCAGTTTTACAGTCCTGATGACAGGGTTTTGCCTTGTGAATCCCAGCCCAGGGGTTGGGATCCACTACTTGTTGACAGACCGGCATCCTTTGGACATCCTTCTTGCCTAGTTTTGCAAATATCAATAGCATTTGGCATTCTTATAACTACATTCCACACTCTAGTCAGAATACTACCTTTTAGATCTCTTGCCATCCAAGTATTGGCATTTCACATACTATATAAAAGAAAGTCTAAATGTAAGGATTAGAAGATGAAAGATAGTAATTCTTTTATGAAAGACAATATGTATACTGTGGAAAATCTTATGAACTTATTGTGCTTGTAGAAACTGTACCGGAATAACCACTACCACAAATAAGCAGACACACAAGGGAAAGGGCTCCTTCCTGACTAATCCAAGCAGAGCACATCACCCAGAGCCACCTCTACCAGACAGGACAATGCATCCCTTCTGACAGGATTTAGAATGGATTGAATATACAAAAGCAGCCCACATGACAGAGCCTTTCCCCCTGCCCTGAGGCAAGCAATCGCTTTGAGAAATGGCAGAACAGAGCTGACAATGAGAATAGTGATGAGAATTCACTTTTGCAAGAGGCCAGGTGCTTTCTGATTTTAAATATCACAAAGACTTACAAGAAACAATTGTGTCACGCATTGGGCATTCCTCAAAGCAACATTAGAAGGAAGGTATCTCCATCATCATCATTTGTAATATAGAACAAAAAGTCAACATAAAGATGCTCAGATTACCACTCTCCCTCAATCATGGAGGACTTAAACCAGAACGTGACTCAAGTGAAAAAGCCTGAAGTCACCCAAAGCTCTTTCCTTCTCCCTCTCTCTCCTCCTCTCCTTCTTGCATAATAGTCATCATATTCTGTTAATTATGCCTCCTAACACCCTTAGACCTATCTGATCTTCCATATTACTATTACCACAGTATGAATCCATTATCATTTCCTGCCTGAATATGAAATTGCCAACAAGCTAGTGTGCTGGCCCCATGTGGTACCTCATGTACCTCTCTAGTTTCATGAAAAATCTATAAAAATGTAAGCCTAATTATCTTTCTGCTTGGCTTAAAATCCTTTCATGGGTCTTCATTGTCTTTACAACAAAGTTCAAGGTCATTTAAGTGGCAGTCCAGGCTAGATGCAGTGGCTCATATCTGTAATCCAATACTTTGGGAGGCTTAGGTGGGATGATTGCTTGAGGCTAGGAGTTCAAGACCAGCCTGTGCAACAAAGACCAGGCCTGTGACAACAATGTGATAAGACCTATGTCTCCAGCCGGGTGTGGTGGCTCATGCCTGTAATCCCGGCACTTTGGGAGGTCAAGGCAGGTGGATCACCTGAAACAGGAGTTCGAGACTAGCCTGGCCAATATGGTGAAACTTTGTCTCTACTAAAAATACAAAAATTAGCCGGGCGTGGTAGCACACATCTGTAATCCCAGCTACTTGGGAGGCTGAGGCAGGAGAATCGCTTGAATCTGGGAGGCAGAAGTTGCAGTGAGTAGAGATCGTGCCATTGCACTCCAACCTGGGTAACAGAATAAGACTCCATCTCAAAAAAAAAAAAAAAAAAAAAGAAAGAAAGACATCTATGTCTCTACAAAAAAAAATTGTTATATCTATATATATATGCCAGGCCTGGTGGCACACACCTGTGGTCCCAGCTACACTGGAGGCCAAGGCAGGAGGTTCACTTAAGCCCAGGATGTTGAGGCTGCAGTGGGCTGTGCTTGCACCACTGCACTACAGCCTGGGTGACAGAATGAGACCTTGCCTCAGAAAACAGAAGGTATTCTAGGCCCTGTCCATATTTCTACTTATACCTTGACTCCAAGTGTGTGCATGTGTGTTGCACATGCATGCACACACATGCTCTACACATACACAGTTTTCAGCCACCTGGAAGTAATCCCTCAATGACCCAACCACTTCTAAGTTAAGTATTATTTGAGGGGCCAAACAAATCTGGATTGGAGACCCAGCTCTGCCATGTGACTTTGGGTAGGGCATTTACCTCTTTGAATCTCAGTTCTCTTATCTGTAAAATTAGGGAAATAGTACTACCTAACTTAGAGAGGAATAGTAAGAATTAAATTAATAATGCATATAAAGCACAATTCCTGGCATGTGTAGTGTTCATTATGTGTTACTATTATAAATGAAAATAACTTGGGCCAGGCACAGTGGCTCACACCTGTAATCCCAGCATTTTGGGAGACCAAGGTGAGCAGATCACCAGGTCAGGAGTTCGAGACCAGCCACTATGGTGAAACTTTGTCTCTACTAAAACTTTGTCTCTACTAAAAATACAAAAATTAGCCTGGTGTGGTGGCTCACGCCTGTAAACCCTTCTACTCAGGAGGCTGAGGCAGAAGAATCGCTCGAACATGGGAGGCAGAGCTTGCAGTGAGCTGAGATCTCACCACTGCACTACAGCCTAGGCGACAGAGCGAGATTCCATCTAAAAAAGAAAAGAAAAGAAAAGAAAAGAACTTGGCTCAGGCTCAGATGACAAGTACATTGCAGACATGCAGATTGAACAGAAATTATTAAAGATGGATGATGTATTGAAGAGGAACTCAAAACGTGGCTAGGAAAGAGAAAGGAGGATAAGCTGGAGAACAGACTGTGGAAAGGTCATCTGAGGCTTCGCAGTTTAAGGGTATTACCCAAAATCACCATTTGAAGTCATTTTTACGTAGCCCATTAGAAATGAGATTGAGTTAGGACATTGCTTTTATTGTCCAAACAATCAAGGTTGTTCTTTGGCAGCAAACCAAGTCAAAAAAGAACAGCTCTAAAATTTGTCATAAATGATATTCCTCTCTAAACAGTTCAGATATTAGGAAGCTCAGAGAACTTGATCTTTATGAGAACCAAGTAGAGATAGTTTATTCTTGTATTTTCACAATATTTTTACATACATTGTGGTTAAAACTTCCAGAGCCACTGGGTGATGTTTTGCTGGTTTAATTGCCAAAATGGTTGCAAGTAATTTGTGGATAAAATTAAACCAGATGCACTTAACCATTTTACATGTCCAAGCTGTATTTACAAGGATAAACATAGATTATAACTACTCTCTAGTCTACATATGTCATGAACTTAAGTCCTTCAGAGTTAATTAGCAATAAAACTTGTTTCTTTATCTCCATTTGTTTCCTCCAACCTATAAATCAACAATATGCATTTTGTATTAGATGCACATTCTTTTTTAAATTCCTTTCTACTCATCTATCTCTTTCTGACAACTGTCACACCCCCTCATGCTCTGAGAATTTTCATGGAGCAATGTCTACAATTACATCCTGATGAGAATGGATGCCCTAGCTTTGGCAATGGGTCAAATAAGAGCTCACAAATGTAGAAACTGATTAATGAACATTCTTATATTTTAGAAGAGTGTTTCTAAACACCATTGCAGGCGATATTTTTTAAATGCCTTTCCCTTAAACATATATATATATATCCATATACATTTCAGACCCAGTCAGTTCTCTTCATGAATATTTTTCACCTAAATAAAGGATACACATTTCCATATTTCATTATTTGTTAGATGTCTCTTGGTAACAGGAAGTTAAAGATTATAGGGACACTATATTGACTAAATAGCAACCCCAGACCAAATCCAAAATACCACAGCTTACACTAACCAGTGCACAATGACTCCATCCTAGTGATGTTATGATCTATGTGGGTTATGTCATGATCTGTAAATACCACTCTGTGACACAGCGTAATTTTATAGGGCAAGGAAGTTGCTTTGTAACCCATATTTTAGGTCTTAAATCACATTTCAACCAGAAAAATGAGGAAAAAATCTTAGTGTAGATATACATAACAGTGGTTGTGAATAAAATACATTCTAATTGTTTGACTTGTATTTCAACTTTACAGATTTTTTTTTAAGTTACAAAGCTACAAATTATTTGACGTTCAGTTATCTGCAATGATGAACAAATGCGTGTGTTCTGAGTGCACCTACCAAACATTTCTCCTTCTCATTCCCTTACCTGGGACCATCCTACTCCCTGTGACAAAACAATATTGAATTTAGGCCAATTAACAACTCTAAAATGACCTCTAAGTTTCATGTGAAAGGAAGAGTTGCATGTCTCTTACTTCAATAAAAAACTAGACATGATTAAACTTAGTGAGGAAGGCATGTTGAAAGCTGAGATAGGCATAAAGTTAGGCTTCTTGTGTCAAACATTGAGCCAAATTGCTAATGCAAGGGAACAAGTTTTTGAAGAAAATTAAAAGTGCTATTTCAGTGAACATATGAATAATAAGAAAGCAAAACAGCCTTATTGCTGATATGGAGAAAGTTTTAGTGGTCTGGATGATTAAACCAGCCACAACACAACATTCCCTTAAGCCAAAGACTAATCCAGAACAAGGCCCTAACTCTTTTCAATTCCATGAAGGCTGACAGAGATGTGGAAGCTGCAAAAGAAAAGTCTGAAGCTAGAATAGGTTGGTTCATGAGGCTTAAGAAAAGAAGCCATCTCTATAATATAAAAGTTCAAAGCAAAGCAGCAAGTGCTGATAGAAAAGCTGCAGCATGTTATCCAGAAGATCTAGCTGAGATGATAGATGAAGGTGACTACACTAAACAACAGATTTTCAATGTAGACAAGACAGCCATCAAGTGGTAGATGCCATCTACAGTGTTCACAGCTGGAAAGGAGCAGTCAATGCCTGGCTTCAAAGCTTCAAAGGATAGGCTGACTCTTGTCTATAGACTAATGTAGTTGGTCACTTTAAGTTGAAGCAGTGCTCATTTACCATTCTGAAAAACTTAAGGCCCATAAGAATTATGCTAAATCTACTCTGTTTGTACTCTACAAATAAAAGAACAAAGTCCAGATTAAAACACGTCTGTTTATAGATAGCATGGTTTACTGAATATTTTAAGCCCACTAGGGAAAAAAAAAAAAAAGATTCTATCCAAAATGTTACTACTCACATAGGCAGTGAGCAAAGCTCACACCAGAACAATAACAATGAAATGAATTCAACCTAAGCGTCCATCAATGGATGACTGGATAAAGAAAATACTGTATATATACATAATCAAATACTATTCAGCAACAAAAAAGAACAAAATAATGACTTTTGCAGCAATATGGATAAAACTGGAGACATCACCCTGAATGAAATCACTCAGACACAGAAAGTCAAATACTTAATGTTCTCACTTAAAAGAGAGAGCTAGATGATGTGTACACATGGACGTAGAGTATGGAATGATAGACAGTGGAGACTTGAAAGGTTGCAAGGGGGCTAGGAAGTAGGTGAATAATGAGAAATTACTTAATGGATACAATGTATGTTAGTCCAGTGATGGATACCCTAAAAGCCCTGACTTGGCTACTATACAATCTATCCATGGATCAAAATTACATATGTACCACATAAATTTATACAAATAAATTTTTAAAATTACTGCTCACTGACAATGCACCTAGTCAACCAAGAGCTATGATGTAGATGTACATGAAGATGAATGTTGTTTGCAGGCCTGCTAACATTACATCCATCTTGCAATCCATGGATCAAAGAGAAATTCTGACTTTCAATTGTTATTATTTAAGAAATACTTTTCATAAGGCTATAGCTACCATAGACAGTGATGCCTCTGGTAGATCTGGGCAATGTAAATTTAAAAACATCCTGAAAATTATTCACCTTCTAGGTGCTATTAAGAACATCATGACTCATGGGAGGAAGTCATATTACCAAAATTAATAAGAGTTTAGAAGAAGTTTATTTGAGCCCTCATGGTTAACTTTGAGGGGTCCATGACTTCAGTGGAGGAAGCAACTACAGACATAGTGTAAATAGAGAACTAGAATTACAAGTGGAGCCTGAATATATGATTGAATTGCTGCAATCTCATGATATAATTTGAATAAATGAAAAGTTGCTTATTATGGATGAGCAAAAAAAAAAAAAAAAAGCAATTTTTTCTTTTGTTTTTTGTTTGTCTGTTTTTGGAGTTTCACTCTGTTGCCCAGGCTGGAGTACAGTGGCACAATCTCAGCTCACTGCAACCTCCACCTCCTGGGTTCAAGCAATTCTCCCACCTCAGCCTCCCAAATAGCTGGAAATACAGGCGGGGGCCACCATACCTGGCTAATTTTTATACTTTTAGTAGAGATCGGGTTTCACCATGTTGGCCAGGCTGGTCTTGAACTCCTGCCCTCAAGTGATCCACCTGCCTCAGCTTCCCAAAGTACTAGGATTACAGGAAGAAAGTATTTTTTTTTAGATAAAATCTACTCCTGGTAAAGAAGCTATGAAAATGCTGAAATGACAACAAAAGATTTAGGATATCATATAAATTTTCTTGATAACACAACAGCAGGGTTTGAGAGGATTGAGTTCAATTTTTAGAGAAGTTATGCTGTGGGTAAAATGCCATCAAACAGCATCACAATCTACAGAGAAATCTTTTGTAAAAGGAAGAGCCAATTGATGCAATAAACTTCATGGTTTTATTCTAAGAAATTGTCACAGGTGCCCCAACCTTTAACAACCACCTTCCTAATCAGTCAGCAACCATCAACATCGAGGAAAGATCCCCTACCAGCAAAAAGTTTATGACTTGCTGAAGGCACAGATGATTGTAAGCATTTTTAACAATAAAGTATATTTTAATTAACGGATGTACATAGTATTTCTAGACATATCTAGGCTACTGCAAACTTAAAAGGCTATAGAATACTGTTAAATTTACTTTTATATGCACTGAGAAACTAAAAGAAAGTGTGACAGCTTTATTGCAGTATTGACTTTATTGCGGCGGCCTAGAATCAAACCCACAATATTTCTGAGGTATTCCTGTAGCTGCAAATAGATAACCACCTGGGAAACTACTATGACTACCCTATCAAGCAAAGGCATTAGGCAAACTGTAAGCCTAAGAGGCAGAAAAGCAGGCATCATCAGCCTCTGCCAACAGCCACTGTAAGTAAAAATACAAATAGGTGTGCATCAATTATTTTGGGCACATTCATGCTCCTGGTCAACATGTACATATAGACCAAAGTATGCATTCAAGGCTGATTAGGCACATGTATGTCTTTGTGTATGTTATCAGGAGATTGCAAGTTTATTGCTAAAAATTAAGCCTGGATTAAAAGTTGAAACAATGCACAAGCAATATGATTAGGATTTTATATTTATTTTTGTGATCATAATTAAGTGAGTATTACCAAAGCTAAGTATTAGAGGGAAAATAATTTCCCCAGAAAGCAAAGTTTATGAATTCTTGAAAAAACTCTTAAAGAAATCAAAGAATTTGGCATAGTGATTAGATGAAATATGTATAAACCAAATTCTATTCCTTTAAGTTGATGGCGTTTCTTTTCTATTTCAGATATTAGTTTATTTATTCTTTAGCCTTTTGCACACTAACTATTAAAGAGAGCTAAACACTCATAGAGGAGGCCCCAAGATGCCACAGGAATGATCAAGATTCAGCATGTATCAGTCTTTAGGGAAGGAAATGTGTTATAAGAGGCCTGGTATTTCCTTAACCTTCAGGAAGATGAAGGCATATTCCTTCAACAAGTACGTATGCTTGGGGCATCTATGAGAAGGAAAGGTCTGCTTCATATAACAAAGCATCAGAAGATTTCACTTCCCCAGTTTTCAATATGATAAATAAGAATATATAGAGATTGTTAAAAACCGTATCTAGCCCGTGGTTATTTTGAAAATGACTTGCTACAATATAAATGAATCCTTGCATTTAAAGGACAGTAAATAGTAAACCAGATGAAGTATCACCGACGAAATGCTGTCCCTGTTGATACAGCATCAAGCAAAAAGAATCAGACATAGATGCACACAGCCTGTTGATCGCACTGTGCAGCAGCTCCTCAGTCAAAGTTGGGTTGCAATTAAAAGTAAGTCTTTCTTCTATGACCCAGCTTCAAGGAGCCTGAGATATTATACTGCAGATGTCTTAGTTAGTTAGGGTAAGTTATTCAGGATTTTCAGAAATCTTAAGAAAGATTACATTTTGTTTTTGCCTGCCCAAATCTCTCCCAGCACTATACCCACTGCCTTATCAAAACCCAGTGAACCCCTTTTGCTTACTTGGGATAATTTCTAGATTGAATGAAGGGCAGAATTTCGGAGTCTTGACTAGATGGAGGCAGTAGTAAATCTCGAAATCGCTCTGTCAAAAGAAAAATAAACATCAAGCTGTGAAAAGATAAAAGTCATGAAAATAATTTCAAAATGGAAGTATTTCCTATTGGTTTATTTTGTTAGCCATTTTGATTGTATATCCATCCTTTATTAGAAATTTACCCACCATTTTATGTATTACTAATATATATATATAGTGTATGTGTGCATGTGTATATATCTATATATGGATAGATTATAATATTTTAATCACAAATACATATGTAGCCATTAAGGATAAATAGGTATAGGTATATAGATAACACATATTCATATATTTATTTTAAATATATAAAATTAAGCCTGGATTAATATTTGAAATAGTTACATTTATCCTATAAATATATATAATATATACATTTCACACATACATATTTCTCATATATAAATATAAAAATATATTTTTTTTTCCTTAATGGCAACATATATCTTAATGATCAAATCTTATCATTGAAAGGTTAGGGAAAACATACATGACCAATCAACATATTAAGAGATGCATAGTCTCATTAGTAACCTGTGCCATGTGAATCAAAACCAGACACCATTAACTAGCATTTATGTCATGTAGCATTCAATTGACAGAAATTAGTCTCCCAAAACCAAGTGTTGGAGAGGATGTTGATCAACTTAAGCTCTTATATGCTGCTGGTGGGAGTCCAAATTAGTACAATAGCTTTTGAAGACAATTTGGCATTATCATTTAAGTTTTACTTTTGTATAGTCTGTGGCCCAATATTTCCACTTTCAGGGATACACCTTGCAGAAACTTTCACATGTGTCTTAGCAAGTATGAGAATGTTCACAGTAGCACCACTCATAGAACAACATAAATGGAAGCAGCTCAGTTGCTCACTGACATGGCAGAATGGACGTTTGTGCTTATTCACAAAATGAAGTATTAACTGAAGTGAAACTGAATGATTTCAGTTACAAATAAAAACATAATGAATCATATTAATATAATGTTGAGTGAAATAAAATCCCAGCAGGTTACATATAACAGAATAGAATTTTTATTGAGTTAAAAAAAAACTAAGCAATGTATTATTTAAGTATGATATATATGAAATAAAACAAACCAATTAAAAAAGAAGGACATGCACAATTCAGAATAATGATTATCTTTTAGGAAAGGTAGGGGAATGAAATAGGAGAGAAGCAAAAGGGTAAACCTAAGTAACTGTTAGTGTTTCATATGTAGTAATTGTCATATCATAAATGAATAAATGAATGAAGGAATGACAGCCAGGAAAAGACCAATAATTACTGCATATCCTGAGCTAAGAATTGATTTAGTAAACTTCAGTGCATATGAATTCATAATGAAGAAAAGAGAGAAAATAGGAGGGAGGGGGGAAGAGGAAGGGAGAAAGAAAAGGAAAAAAACAAAGAAGGACAAAGGAAAAAATCCTAGATGTTACCTTGGAAATACTTACGCTGCATAGCTATCTGCATGGCATAGAGTATGCACATTTTCAGGAATAGATATGCATTACCTCTAGAGTTATGTCTATGGAAAGGCTTCCTTGATCCCTCCATTACTTTTTTGTTCTCTCCTCCTGTCCTATTTGGAGTAGGCTTGACCGACTGTGTACTCCCCGTACACCTTGTGATTCCACTTTCACAGAATTTATCACACTATGTTTTATTGTTATATGTATTTATCTCTCTATCCCTCTTTCTTCTAGTAGATAAGTATTGTGCCACCAAGGTACAGAACATTATCTGACACATAATTAAGGTGCTGGATAAATACTTGTTGAAGAAATATTTCCAACATCTATTTTTACTGGACAGAGAAAAGTGTTTTTTAAGGTTAATCATAATAACTCCCAGAGGAGACCAAATGGTCATACATCAACCATGAACAGCAAATGGATACATACTCCCATCTTGACACAGTCGCACAATCAGGCTGAGATAGTATGCAAAGCTAACACTCCCCTGCTGCAGTAAATCCATCACTAACTGAAGGTGAGCCTTTCCACAAAATAATGAAAATATACACCTGATGACCATTGCCATTTCCTAGTTTACAGATAGTTAGATGTTAAATTATTTGGAATACGGCTGACACAAAGTGGCCTTTGCTTACTGAGAAGCAGAATGTATATTTTATCTTCATATTTATTAAAACATACTGAATCAGAGATACATAACTGGCTTCTACTGTTTTTTCCCCCTCTCAAAATTCTGACATTTCTTACAATATAGGTGAGAAGGAACTAATGAGATCCAAATACAGATGGGCTTATACTCTGAAGTCTAGAAATCCCCCAAAAAACTATGTGTTTTTCTCCAATTATACTCTTTAATATTAGTTCATCTTTTTAAATATTAAATTATATTATTGGCTGGTATTTTGGGCTGATCTTACTATTTTTAATTTTTAAAATTAACATTTCTTTCAATCAAATGACTAGTAAACTTTCTGATGATAATAACTCTTGGTTTTCAGTCTACTTGCCAATTTATGGGGTACTCACTAAATGAGTAATGTGTAATGCTTTATCTTTTCAATTTTTTTCTCACTGAGCCTTTTCCTAAAATGGGTCTTGAAAAATCAAGCCCAAACCCAACAGCAAACAAGAACTTTACATATCAAGTAAAGAACTGTTAAATCAAACAGCTATATGTGTTATGATATTCCTTGAAAACCAATGGTATAAATTAAAGTTTAATGAATTTCTCCCAAACTTGTTAAAAGGAAACAAAAATCAGAATTCTTAGTGCACACAACTATAAGACATCCTTTTCACAACAATAAGTTTTTCTCTTTTTACATAACCGTAATGGACATATGACTATAATTCTGGAGAAAAGAATCTCTGCAGATGACATATTGACAGGACTAAAAACACATACACAGATGCACACGTGTGCATGCATACACACACAGAGCAAAAGCAGCATAAAAGACGTCACTTATAAAGTTATAAGGAAATCTATAACGAATGTTCCTATATTTGGAACATCCTTTAATCAGATTATCATAAATACAAAGAATATCAAGCAAACATATCTTGAATAGCTATCATGGTTGTCAAAAAGAGTTCATAGAAAGGGCATGGTGGCTCACGCCTATAATCCCAGCACTTTGGGAGGCTGAGGCAGGTGGATCACCTGAGGTCAAGAGTTTGAGACCAGCCTGACCAACATGATGAAACTCTGTCTCTACTAAAAATACAAAAAATTAGCTGGGCGTAGTGGTGGGTGCCTGCAATCCCAGCTACTCAGGAGGCTGAGGCAGGAGAATCACTTGAACCTGGGAGGCAGAGGTTGCAGTGAGTTGAGGTCATGCCATTGCACTCCAGCCTGGGCAAGGAGAATGTAACTTAATCTCAAAAAGAAAAAGAAAAGAAAAGAAAAGAAAAGAAAAGAAAAGAAAAGAAAGGGTTCATATATACATACACAGAAAATGTATGCAGTACTTTAAAAGCATGTCTTTAAAAAATTTAATTTTTATCATATTAATAAATTATTAAAAGGGAACAATTAATTTTATCTCATAAAGGCATATTGATTATTCACTTATTTCTTTATAAAAATAGATAAATGATAACAATCTATCCTTAGCAAAGTTCAAGTAAATGGAAAAATTATTTATAATTATTTAGTCCTTTAGTCTCACAGATTTTTGCCTATCGATTATTTAATTAGCATCCTATTATCTATTTGATTCTGAGGAAAAGGCCAAAATAATTTGATGCTTTATTTGTTAAGTAAAAAAAAAAAAAAAAAAAAAAAAAAGTCAAACCAGAAGATCTACTTTCTTAGCAGGCTCAAATTGTTTAAGAAAATGGCACAGTTATCCAAATACTACAGCTCAGGCGTTTCACAGGACTTCTTAGAAGAAATTCATTAAAGCCACTGGGAAAAAAAAAAAAAAACTTTTCTGCAAAGTGGTACTGTGATGAGCTGACTAACGATGTGATAATGTCTGAACATGATTTTCTACCAGTAGGAGATACATCTTAATTAACACAAGCTTTTGTAGACTTTCACCCACTCTTCCTTTCTCCCATTCAATCAACAAAAAGATTATGAGGCTGTTAGACCTGGATGACATACTGCACACAGTTACATTACTTTGCATTTTCTGGCTAATCAACTGTGACACAATATGCGTAATTATTTGAAAACAAAAATGAGAAAAATAAAATACTCTTTCCAATTCTAATTGAAACTTTTTTGTACAGCTTTTTGTGGCCAAGGTGTTTCATGTTCTCCTTTGCAGAAAATGACCAATCTCTAATCCACCCCAATATGCAGAATAGACCAAATGCAATAAGGATTTACATAACAATAAAAAGCAGTAGGTTTTTTTTTTTTTTCTTTTTTTTCTTTTTGAGATGGAGTCTTGCTCTGTCACCCTGGCTGGAATGCAGTGGCATGATTTCAGCTCACAGCAATTTAGCATTATGCAAATCTATTCCTGGGATGAGAAGAAAATAAAACCTCTTACCACTACAAAAAAAAAAAAAAGAAAAGAAAGAAAAAAATACATGAAAGACGAAAGTAACACTGATTAATGCTATTCTTGTATAACCTAAAGATCCTTTGCATCTAGAGATGTGATCACTGTCACCTATTTAGTTTTTTTTTGTTTTTTTTTTTGTTTGTTTGTTTTTAACAGCAACCTAAGAAAGAGCTATTGTTTGCTAGAGGGAACCAGACAGGTTTTACCAATTTCAAATCATTGTTTTCCTTTAGGTAACCCCTCTTCCCTAACTGCCTCTCTATAACCTCCTCTATAAAAATGAATATTTTAACTGTTTTGAATATTAGATTTTCAGGGCAATAAAATAAGTCATATAAAATACTTCTAAGGGAGACAGTATTGCCCTAAAGAAAAGGTACTTGAATAGAAGTTCTTCCCATTTTTATTAAGAGGTAATTTTTTTTATCTTTCTCTTAATGCTCACATTACACTAATTTGCCAATTTTAATTTTTTTAAAATAGCACCAAAATGAAATCCTTAAGAGGCATTAAAGATTAAGACTCTATTATGTGTTTACCTTAGTTTTAAAAACACTTAGTATATTGTAACCTATTAATAGTATTAGAAGTTATATTGCAAGGAACCAGACAGTACCCCGTACCCCAAAAAGGGTCAATAAGATGAATGCATCGTAATATTGATATTATTTCACATTTTTTGGCAATATAGGCTGAGGATTACTTCTTAATGCAGGACATATTATCAGAGAGTATACACGATAAAGGATATACCAAAGGACAAATCTTTCTTCACTCATACAGTTTTCATTATTTGGCAGCAGGTCATAAGAGAAAAGACACTGTTGCCCAGTAAATCTTAAGTATTCTTACCACACACAACAAAGGTAACTATTTGAGGTGATGAATACGTTAATTAGCTTCAGTGTGGTAATCACTTCACAATGCATATGTATACAAGAGATATGTACTCCCTGAAAATATACAATTTTACTTGTCAATTATACCTAAATAAAGCAGAAAAAAATTTCCCTTGGAAAATGAAAAAATAAAATAAACAACACTCAACTGGTTGTCAGAGAGCCTGAGTTCTTGACCTATGTCTGCCTCTATTCTTAATTCCTTTTCTGAACTGACAACTGAGTCAGGTGGGTTCAGTGATCTTTAAGCCACCTTTCAACTTTGAGTTACTTAAAAAATATTTGCCTATTTTCTCAAACTTTGCATCTGACAAAGGACTAGTTTCCAGAATCTACATGGAATTCAAACAAATCAGCAACAAAAAAACCCAAATAATCCCATCGAAAAGTGGATAAAGGACATGAACAGACATTTCTCAAAAGAAGACATACAACCGCTAACAAACATGAAAAAGTGGTCAACATCACTAATCATCAGGGAAAATTAAAATCACAATGAAATGGTACCTTACCGGGTGGAGCAAGATGGCCGAATAGGAACAGCTCCAGTCTCCAACTCCCAGTGCGAGCGACACAGAACACCAGTGATTTCTGCATTTTCAACTGAGGTACTGGGTTCATCTCACTAGGGAGTGCCGGACAATCGGTGCTGGTCAGCTGCTGCAGCCCAACCAGCGAGAGCTGAAGCAGGGCGAGGCATCGCCTCACCTGGGAAGTGCAAGGGGAAAGGGAATCCCTTTTCCTAGCCAGGGGAACTGAGACACACAACACCTGGAAAATCGGGCAACTCCCACCCCAATACTGCGCTTTAAGCAAACAGGCACACGAGGAGATTATATCCCACACCTGGCCGGGAGGGTCACACGCCCACGGAGCCTCCCTCATTGCTAGCACAGCAGTCTGCGATCCCGGCAAGGCAGCAGCGAGGCTGGGGGAGGGGCGCCCACCATTGCTGAGGCTTAAGTAGGTAAACAAAGCCACTGGGAAGCTCAAACTGGGTGGAGCTCACAGCAGCTCAAGGAAACCTGCCTGTCTCTGTAGACTCCACCTCTGGGGACAGTGCACAGTAAACAACAAAAGCAGCAGAAACCTCTGCAGATGCAAACCACTCTGTCTGACAGCTTTGAAGAGTGCAGTGGATCTCCCAACACGGAGGTTGAGATCTGAGAAGGGACAGACTGCCTGCTCAAGTGGGTCCCTGACCCCTGAGTAGCCTAACTGGGAGACATCCCCCACTAGGGGCAGTCTGACACCCCACACCTCACAGGGTGGAGTACACCCCTGAGAGGAAGCCTCCAAAGCAAGAATCAGACAGGTACACTCGCTGTTCAGCAATATTCTATCTTCTGCAGCCTCTGCTGCTGACACCCAGGCAAACAGGGTCTGGAGTGGACCTCAAGCAATCTCCAACAGACCTACAGCTGAGGGTCCTGACTGTTAGAAGGAAAACTATCAAACAGGAAGGACACCTACACCAAAACCCCATCAGTACATCACCATCATCATCAAAGACCAGCGGCAGATAAAACCACAAAGATGGGGAAAAAGCAGGGCAGAAAAGCTGGAAATTCAAAAAATAAGAGCACATCTCCCCCGGCAAAGGAGCGCAGCTCATCGCCAGCAACGGATCAAAGCTTGATGGAGAATGACTTTGACGAAATGAGAGAAGAAGGCTTCAGTCCATCAAACGTCTCAGAGCTAAAGGAGGAATTACGTACCCAGCGCAAAGAAACTAAAAATCTTGAAAAAAAAGTGGAAGAATTGATGGCTAGAGTAATTAATGCAGAGAAAGTCATAAACGAAATGAAAGAGATGAAAACCATGACACGAGAAATACGTGACAAATGCACAAGCTTCAGTAACCGACTCGATCAACTGGAAGAAAGAGTATCAGCGATTGAGGATCAAATGAACGAAATGAAGCGAGAAGAGAAACCAAAAGAAAAAAGAAGAAAAAGAAATGAACAAAGCCTGCAAGAAGTATGGGATTATGTAAAAAGACCAAATCTACATCTGATTGGGGTGCCTGAAAGTGAGGGGGAAAATGGAACCAAGTTGGAAAACACTCTTCAGGATATCATCCGGGAGAACTTCCCCAACCTAGTAGGGCAGGCCAACATTCAAATCCAGGAAATACAGAGAACGTCACAAAGATACTCCTCGAGAAGAGCAACTCCAAGACACATAATTGCCAGATTCACCAAAGTTGAAATGAAGGAAAAAATCTTAAGGGCAGCCAGAGAGAAAGGTCGGGTTACCCACAAAGGGAAGCCCATCAGACTAACAGCAGATCACTCGGCAGAAACTCTCCAAGCCAGAAGAGAGTGGGGGCCAATATTCAACATTCTTAAAGTAAAGAATTTTAAACCCAGAATTTCATATCCAGCCAAACTAAGTTTCATAAGTGAAGGAGAAATAAAATCCTTTACAGATAAGCAAATGCTTAGAGATTTTGTCACCACTAGGCCTGCCTTACAAGAGACCCTGAAGGAAGCACTCAACATGGAAAGGAACAACCGGTACCAGCCATTGCAAAAACATGCCAAAATGTAAAGACCATTTAGGCTAGGAAGAAACTGCATCAACTAACGAGCAAAATAACCAGTTAATATCATAATGGCAGGATCAAGTTCACACATAACAATCTTAACCTTAAATGTAAATGGACTAAATGCTCCAATTAAAAGACACAGACTGGCAAACTGGATAAAGAGTCAAGACCCATCAGTCTGCTGTATTCAGGAGACCCATCTCACACGCAGAGACATACATAGGCTCAAAATAAAGGGATGGAGGAAGATTTACCAAGCAAATGGAGAACAAAAAAAAGCAGGGGTTGCAATACTAGTCTCTGATAAAACAGACTTTAAACCAACAAAGATCAAAAGGGACAAAGAAGGCCATTACATAATGGTAAAAGGATCAATTCAACAGGAAGAGCTAACTATCCTAAATATATATGCACCCAATACAGGAGCACCCAGATTCATAAAGCAAGTCCTTAGAGACTTACAAAGAGGCTTAGACTCCCATACAATAATAATGGGAGACTTCAACACTCCACTGTCAACATTAGACAGATCAACGAGACAGAAAGTTAACAAGGATATCCAGGAATTGAACTCATCTCTGCAGCAAGCAGACCTAATAGACATCTATAGAACTCTCCACCCCAAATCAACAGAATATACATTCTTCTCAGCACCACATCGCACTTACTCCAAAATTGACCACATAATTGGAAGTAAAGCACTCCTCAGCAAATGTACAAGAACAGAAATTATAACAAACTGTCTCTCAGACCACAGTGCAATCAAACTAGAACTCAGGACTAAGAAACTCAATCAAAACCGCTCAACTACATGGAAACTGAACAACCTGCTCCTGAATGACCACTGGGTACATAACGAAATGAAGGCAGAAATAAAGATGTTCTTTGAAACCAATGAGAACAAAGATACAACATACCAGAATCTCTGGGACACATTTAAAGCAGTGTGTAGAGGGACATTTATAGCACTAAATGCCCACAAGAGAAAGCATGAAAGATCTAAATTTTACACTCTAACATCACAATTAAAAGAACTAGAGAAGCAAGAGCAAATGCATTCAAAAGCTAGCAGAAGGCAACTAAGATCAGAGCAGAACTAAAGGAGATAGAGACACAAAAAACCCTCCAAAAAATCAATGAATCCAGGAGTTGGTTTTTTGAAAAGATCAACAAAATTGACAGACCACTAGCAAGACTAATAAAGAAGAAAAGAGAGAAGAATCAAATAGACGCAATAAAAAATGATAAAGGGGATACCACCACCGACCCCACAGAAAAACAAACTACCATCAGAGAATACTATAAACACCTCTACGCAAATAAACTAGAAAATCTAGAAGAAATGGATAATTTCCTGGACACTTACACTCTTCCAAGACTAAACCAGGAAGAAGTTGAATCCCTGAATAGACCAATAGCAGGCTCTGAAATTGAGGCAATAATTAATAGCCTACCAACCAAAAAAAGTCCAGGACCAGATGGATTCACAGCTGAATTCTACCAGAGGTACAAGGAGGAGTTGGTACTATTCCTTCTGAAACTATTCCAATCAATAGAAAAAGAGGGAATCCTCCCTAACTCATTTTATGAGGCCAACATCATCCTGATACCAAAGCCTGGCAGAGACACAACAAAAAAAGAGAATTTTAGACCAATATCCCTGATGAACATCGATGCAAAAATCCTCAATAAAATACTGGCAAACCGGATTCAGCAGCACATCAAAAAGCTTATCCACCATGATCAAGTGGGCTTCATCCCTGGGATGCAAGGCTGGTTCAACATTCGCAAATCAATAAACATAATCCAGCATATAAACAGAACCAAAGACAAGAACCACATGGTTATCTCAATAGATGCAGAAAAGGCTTTTGACAAAATTCAACAGCCCTTCATGCTAAAAACGCTCAATAAATTCGGTATTGATGGAACGTACCTCAAAATAATAAGAGCTATTTATGACAAACCCTCAGCCAATATCATACTGAATGGGCAAAAACTGGAAAAATTCCCTTTGAAAACTGGCACAAGACAGGGATGCCCTCTCTCACCACTCCTATTCAACATAGTGTTGGAAGTTCTGGCTAGGGCAATTAGGCAAGAGAAAGAAATCAGGGGTATTCAGTTAGGAAAAGAAGAAGTCAAATTGTCCCTGTTTGCAGATGACATGATTGTATATTTAGAAAACCCCATTGTCTCAGCCCAAAATCTCCTTAAGCTGATAAGCAACTTCAGCAAAGTCTCAGGATACAAAATTAATGTGCAAAAATCACAAGCATTCTTATACACCAATAACAGACAAACACAGAGCCAAATCATGAATGAACTTCCATTCACAATTGCTTCAAAGAGAATAAAATACCTAGGAATCCAACTTACAAGGGATGTAAAGGACCTCTTCAAGGAGAACTACAAACCACTGCTCAGTGAAATAAAAGAGGACACAAACAAATGGAAGAACATACCATGCTCATGGATAGGAAGAATCAATATCGTGAAAATGGCCATACTGCCCAAGGTAATTTATAGATTCAATGCCATCCCCATCAAGCTACCAATGAGTTTCTTCACAGAATTGGAAAAAACTGCTTTAAAGTTCATATGGAACCAAAAAAGAGCCCGCATCTCCAAGACAATCCTAAGTCAAAAGAACAAAGCTGGAGGCATCACGCTACCTGACTTCAAACTATACTACAAGGCTACAGTAACCAAAACAGCATGGTACTGGTACCAAAACAGAGATATAGACCAATGGAACAGAACAGAGTCCTCAGAAATAATACCACACATCTACAGCCATCTGATCTTTGACAAACCTGAGAGAAACAAGAAATGGGGAAAGGATTCCCTATTTAATAAATGGTGCTGGGAAAATTGGCTAGCCATAAGTAGAAAGCTGAAACTGAATCCTTTCCTTACTCCTTATACGAAAATTAATTCAAGATGGATTAGAGACTTAAATGTTAGACCTAATACCATAAAAACCCTAGAGGAAAACCTAGGTAGTACCATTCAGGACATAGGCATGGGCAAAGACTTCATGTCTAAAACACCAAAAGCAACGGCAGCAAAAGCCAAAATTGACAAATGGGATCTCATTAAACTAAAGAGCTTCTGCACAGCAAAAGAAACTACCATTAGAGTGAACAGGCAACCTACAGAATGGGAGAAAATTTTTGCAATCTACTCATCTGACAAAGGGCTAATATCCAGAACCTACAAAGAACTCAAACAAATTTACAGGAAAAAAACAATCAGCCCCATCAAAAAGTGGGCAAAGGACATGAACAGACATTTCTCAAAAGAAGACATTTATACAGTCAACAGACACATGAAAAAATGCTCATCATCACTGGCCATCAGAGAAATGCAAATCAAAACCACAATGAGATACCATCTCACACCAGTTAGAATGGCGATCATTAAAAAGTCAGGAAACAACAGGTGCTGGAGAGGATGTGGAGAAATAGGAACACTTTTACACTGTTGGTGGGATTGTAAACTAGTTCAACCATTATGGAAAACAGTATGGCGATTCCTCAAGGACCTAGAACTAGATGTACTATATGACCCAGCCATCCCATTACTGGGTATATACCCAAAGGATTATAAATCATGCTGCTATAAAGACACATGCACATGTATGTTCATTGCGGCACTATTCACAATAGCAAAGACTTGCTATGTGTCCACTGATGCACAACCCAAATGTCCATCAGTGACAGAGTGGATTAAGAAAATGTGGCACATATACACCATGGAATACTATGCTGCCATAAAAAAGGATGAGTTTGTGTCCTTTGTAGGGACATGGATGCAGCTGGAAACCATCATTCTTAGCAAACTATCACAAGAACAGAAAACCAAACACCGCATGTTCTCACTCATAGGTGGGAACTGAACAATGAGATCACTTGGACTCGGGAAGGGGAACATCACACACCGGGGCCTATTATGGGGAGCGGGGAGGGGGGAGGGATTGCATTGGGAGTTATACCTGATGTAAATGATGAGTTGATGGGTGCTGACGAGTTGATGGGTGCAGCACACCAACATGGCATAAGTATACATATGTAACAAACCTGCACGTTATGCACATGTACCCTAGAACTTAAAGTATAATAATAATAAAAAATAAATTAAAAAAAAAAAAGAAATGGTACCTTACTACTGCAAGAATGGCCGTAATTAAAAAGTCTAAAAACAATAGATGTTGGTGTGGATGTGGTGAAAAGGGAACACTTTTACACTGCTGATGGGAATGTAAATTAGCATAATGACTATGGACAATACATGGAGATTCCTTAAAGAACTAAAAACAAAACTACCATTCAATCTAGCAATCCCACTACTAGGTATCTACCCAAAGGAAAATAAGTCATTACATGAAAAAGACACATGCACATGCATGTTTACAGCAGCACAATTCACAACAATAAAGATATGGAACCAACCTAAGGGCCCATCGACTAACAAATAGATAAAGAAAATGTGGTATATATACAACATGGAATACTACTCAGCCATAAAAAGGAACAAAATAATGTCTTTGGCAGCAACTTGGAGGGAGCTGGAGGCCACTATTATAAGTGAAGTAACTCAGGAATGGAAAACTAAGTATCCTGTGTTCTCACTTATAAGTGAGAGCTAAACTAACCTTTGCAGACTCAAAGACATAAGAAAGATATAATCAACTTCGAGAACTCCGGAGAGGGAGTGTTGGAAGTGGGGTGAGGGATTAAAAAACTACATATTGAATACAGTCTACACTGCTTGGGTGATGGGTGCGCTAAAATCTCAAAAATCACCACTAAAGAATTTATTATCCATGTAACCAAAAACTACCTCTACCTCAGAAACTATTGAAACAAAACAAAACAAAAAACAATATTTGTTCCAGGAATGAAAAGAAATCTTATTAAAGTCACTGAAAGGGAGCGGGGCCACATGTCTTTGTTTCACTGGGACTATTCTGGTTTATGCCTGTTGTCCTAGCATCCTGCTTTATTTCATATTCACATGAGATTTTATTTTTAATTAAATATTAATAAGAAAATAAGCTAGGGGTCATGTAGTTGATACAGAGAAGTATCCCCAAAGTGCCTCTTCAGTGAAGAACTCGTTGCCCAGCTGTGGAGAGTGCAGTTCAATCTCCAGCTGTCAGTTCCATCAGGGTCGGCCTCAGATGCAAAGCAAGTACTTCAAACAGAGCAGCTCACATCCAGTGAATGAACAAGGCAAGGATATTTCAGCCCTACGCAGGCAACTCTGATGGGCAATATTTGCTCTAGATCTTCCCACCAATTTGTCTGGGCTTTGTTGAACCTGCCTTGTTTCAAATTCTTCCTTCACCTAAACCCTCTTTGTTCTCTTTCTTTGTTCTCTTTCCTGTCATCGGTATTGATCCCTAATAAGTATTTTATGTTATACACACACACACACACACACACACACACACACAGCTTCTAGCTAATCCAATCTGCAACAGAAGTGCTTCATAGATCTCCACTTTGTACTGAGAACTTCTACCAAGTTCTCAACTACAATGGGATGTGATGCATGTGCATGTGTTTAAGTAGAATAAAGATTAGCAATAAGTCATTTCTCTTTTTCCAGAACTTTCCAGATGTTATATAAATAACACCTCTGTGGTATGTAAAGGTGGTCATTGTCAATCCATTTTGACTACTCTTTTAGCCATGCCGTCCAGCGTCTTGATCATGCCCATCTTGACTCTATCAGTTAAGTATTGCCTGATGGCTCCTAATCATATATAATAGCTTTTTATTTTATCTATATCTTGTTTGAATTTTTAATTTTTAGATTTGTTCGAGTTGTAATTTTTAGTACTTATCTAAAAGAAATCTACCAATCATCTATCTATACATGTGTGTGTATATATATATAAATATTTAAAGAGTAGATGTAGATGTATATATGTGTGTGTGTGTGTGTGTGTGTGTTTGTAAAGAGTAGATGTGGGGCATGGATATGCACATAACCACACGTGAACATATCTTTAAGAGTAGTTGTCATTCATACTCCCCATATTGTAGATCTTGGAGTATTATCCCCTTCTCCACCTCCCAAGGAAAAGACCACACCAATACAGACACACAATACACACAAACACACACACATGCTACTTGAAATAGACAGTACAAATGATTTTTCTCACAGCATTTAGGAATTACTATTTAAATATATAAACACAAAATGTGAACATCTAAAATAAGTAATTTCTCAGTAACATTTCTGAGCATGCACTGTAAGTCAGGCACCAAGTGAGGTTCTTAGTGGGCTAAAGGTCTAGCAGAGAAGAGGTCTAAATAATGTGCTTCTTTCCCTTTTAAAATAATTTTGTAATTACATCCTAAATTTTTTATCAAAAGATACAAACACCACAAGTAAATAAGTGCTAAAGGTATGATCTGAGAGTTTGGAACAGAACGGTCTACTTAGCCTGGATATGCTGGTAATAAAAAGCAAAAGAAGTGGAGAGGTTTTATAAAAAATAAACAAACCAACAAAGGAAGCCCTTCTGAGCCATCATACTAAATAAGCTGAATAATTTTGCTCTGTTACATATATATCAATAATCTATAATGACAGAAAATTTAGAATTGAAAGTAAAATCAATATTTTGTATAATCAGAACTTCATCAGTTAAATAACATTTTATTCACTTTTTCACTCATCTAACAAATTTTATTGAGTACCTATTATGTGTCACAGACTATGAAAAAAACAAATTATTATCACCGAGGCAGCTCTATTTATTAAACACACACACAAAAATGCCAAGACAACAAAAGAACTTCAATGCCATTATAGCTACTTGAAAAGAATTTAGAATGTAATTACAAAATTATTTAAAAAGGGAAAGAAGCACATGATTTCTAGGGATTTAAAGAAATTAATGGTTTGTCAAAATTTGGTGTTTTAGTTTCCTTAGAAATATGCATATTAATCTTAGAAAAACAAATTACTTCTAAAAAGAAGAATTAAAGAGGAGACTTCGAGTACATCCATACCAACTAGAAAGATATGGAGCATACATCTCCCTACTGAAAAGTTTGTTTAAATCAAGGAAATGTTCTTTATTACCATGGTAACTCAATAATAATACTTGGTAATACATAGTAATACATGGTAACTCAACAGTAACAATATTTATAATAGTAACAACAGTTGCTATTTAAACTATTGGTTTCAAATCAACATGAGAGGCACTCAGATTAGTACTACTTTACATAAACCAGGAAATCAAGTTGCAACTTATTAAAGATATAGGCAGGCCAGGTGTGGTGGCTCATGACTACATTCCCAATATATGAAAGCTTGAGGCCAGGGATTTGAGACCAGCCTGAGCAACACAGCAAGACCCTGGCTCTTCAAGAAAGTTTAAAAAATTAGCCAGGTGTGGTGGTGTACACCTGTAGTCCTCGCTACTTGGGAAGCTGAGGAAAGAGAATTGCTCAAGCCAAGGATTTTGAGGCTTCAGTGAGCTATGATTATGCTACTGCACACCACCCTAGGTGACACAGTGAGACCCTGTCTCTCTCTGTCTTTCTTTCTCTCTCTCTATGTATATATATATGCTTACATATATATATACACACACACATATATACACACACATATTTGCCTATATATATTACATATGTAGGCAAATCTTGTGTCATAAGGTTCTATGATTCAAATGAAAATGATTTATAATTCTAGAAGAAAAAACCCTATCAGTTGCATGCTCTGGTTATATAAAACTATCTTTTTTTTTGCAAATATTAAGGCCATGTCAAGGTAATACAAAAAACATACTTTTATACTGTCTTACATAAGGGGAAAAAATCCCTAAACCCATACATGTAAGTTTCAGAAGATGAGATGTATGTACAACCAGAGCTAATGAATGAATAAGAACACCAATAGGAAAACAAAAGAAGCAACATAAAAATCCTCTACTTGACATGTATTCTCCAAAGTATTCCTGTAATATTTTCTGAACTATACCAAAATTTATCTACTATCATTCACACGTTATGTGGAATTGAATTATCTGTATCTTATAATTTATTTATTTCAAAATAATTATACCATTTTACAGCAATAATGAACTGAGAAATTAGGAAACAACTCCCTCAGTTTGGTATGTTGTAGACAAGGAAACTAAAAACCAACCAGCTGACTGATAGTCTCAAGGTCACATGGCTAGAAAGAGGCAAAGATACTTAAACAAAAGACAAAAACAAAACAAAAACACTCACAGTCCAGGGTTCTTTCCACTGCCGTCATACTGCCTTATCTCTCCTGAGAATATACTGTACTACCTTTTCTCCCCTCCCTCCTTTTACTTTCTTCTTGCCTAAGGATTACAGGATAAGAGAAAGCTTAGCAGGGTCATATGCCATCTGCATGCCTCAACACCTGGTACTTTTAAATACTGTAAGGTCTGAAGGTAGACAATGCAGTATTAAACAAAGGAAAATTATTTAATGTATCCTTTTATTTTCAGGGGAGCAGAGTGATAAAAGTCTATTTCTGTGATACTCATTATTTTGCTTCTTATTTGTTAAACACACTGTTTAAAAAAAATCAAAAGCAGTTTTTGAAAGAACTACAGACAGACTTCTTGGCCTCTAAATACATCAATGAATCAATGCCTAGAACTGGATTTCTTATAAAATAGAAATTCTCTTTTATTGCCACAGAGGCTAAACTATAACAAAAAAATGAAAAAGGGTGGGAAAAAAAACGCTTTCAAAGAAAATGAAGGCAAATAACAGAGACATTTTTGGATAAACACATTATTGCTACTAAGCTTTCTACAATCCACCTTTTAAGAAAACTGTTATATTTTCATTTGTCGTATCAACTGTGTTTTTTTAAAATAGTGTTGGCTTTCATCAGAAGAAACACCTCAAACTGATCAAGACACAGCTCGATACTAATTCAGTTCCTAGTTTCTGCACAAACTGAATACCTCTTAGGTGTATATGCAAGAAAAAACAGGCCATTTTATCCAAGACCAAGAACCTCCCTGCCCCCCCCAAAAAAAAACAAACAGGAGATTTTCTTTTATGTTTTATGAAGTTCAAATCTAAAGACCCGAGCAAATAAAATCAATGCCATGCAATATACGGGCCTTTAAAGTCCACAGAATACAGCCATGTAGTTGAGTGTTCTCTGTTCTTAAATAGAGGATGTCTTGGCCAAAGACCAAGACTATGAATCAGGGAAAAACAACAAACAAATACATAAAATGATTAGCAAGTGTATCAAGAAAATGAATACTTAAAAATATTCCTGATAATAACTATAATGGCACAAAATCCTTGTCATTTTGCTTCCTTTGAAATTACTTAGTCCATTAACACTAGACTCATTTGGTAAACTGACATATGCCTTCTTGGCCATTCAGTACATTATGTCATGTTTTTTGACATTGATTAACAAATTATGTTATCAAGAAAATCCCTCATAATTCTTATTTTCTTGCACATTACATAGTAAAATAAAGTAGAAAATACTGGATAACAGAAACTCTAAACAACGTTTACGAACAGAACAATTCTAATAAAAATACAGCAATCCATAAAAACAAACCACTTCACTATAATAACTCTACTTCCAGGTCCAGCAATTGAATAATTTATTTTCAAAACTAAAAAGTAACATTTTGGCCAGGCACAGTAGATCACTCCTGTAGTCACAGCAGTTTCAGAGGCTGAGGTGGGCTGATCGCTTGAGCCAAGGAGTTCCAGATTAGCCTGGGCAACATGGCAAAACCCTTCCTCTGCAAAAAAATTAAAAAATTAGCCAGGCATGGCAGTCTGAGCCTGTGGTCCCAGTTATTCAGAAGGCTGACATGTGAGGATCCATAGATCCTTCCATAGATCCTGGAAGGTCAAGGCTGCAGTGAGCCATGAGTACATCAACTCCAGTCTGGGAGACAGAGCAAGACCTGTCTCCAAAAACCAGAAAAAAAAAAAGTAACATTGTGAAAATTGAATAGAAAACAAAAATTTGGTATTTACTTCTATGTTTGGGTTTGTAAAATGGCTAGAATGAATAAAATTTAATGACTAGTGAATTATTTATTTACTAAGCAATTTTTATATTTCTGTGGCATTTTAAGTGAGCTGTCCCCTACTAAAAACATGACAGCATATATTTAATGTTCATAAAATGAGAAACCAAGGGAAAAACAATTTATCCTCTTTCCTGAGAACAGATAGGCATTTAAATTGTAGTACACATGTAATGTTCTTCTCATTTTCCTGATAAAAAAATTTGTTGATTTCTGAGACTGTAGAATTTATGCCCAGTTCACATTCATTGAATGATTTATTATATTGTGATAGTAAATAAGCCATGTTAAGTTTCATCATTATCTTAAATGATTTCCACATAGACTCACATGAGGCCAGAACTACAGTATTTCATTATACAAAGTATATATACTTTAAGATATAATAGGTTTATCCTCATCCTGACACAGATCCGTCTAGATATATACATAGTAGTTGCATCTGTATTTGCCATTTATCTCCCACTGCTAATCACAAGTCAGATCATTATAAAATCAATCATTCTCATAGTTCTGGGGAAATGTAGAAATAGGAAGAATTTAGAAATAGGCTCATTTGCTATGTACCTCTTTTTGTACACTAACTCTCTCCACTTACTGGTCTCCAATGCACTCAGTAATTCACAGCAATATGTACCATCTCCAAACCTTTCCATTGCATCTTCCTAATGACATGATTTTTATGAAGCTAACAGTATATTGTTCAGTCCTATTTATTTATTTATTTATTGGCTTCTTGCAGCAACCCTAGATCACTCCTCTCCCAAAACTCAAAAGATAAAGTCTTCCATTTGCTTGACATTAAAAAATCTTTAATGTGATGTATTTGCCTCCAGCCTAGTCCTCTTCCTTTCTATTTGATATAACACAGGCAGGGTGACCCATATAAAGGGCAAATTTGATTTCAGTTACTGTTTAAAACTCCTCAATATTTCACCAGCATCTTTCGGGAAAAGACCAAGTTTCATAGCAAGATCTACAAGCTCTTCCTTGGCCTAATATTCGGATGCCACCCCAGCCAGGCCACCCAATAGCATGGCATTTTCCTGACATTCCAAGCTATTTCACCCTTCTGAGCCACTCAAACTATTTTTTGTTCCTGGAATAATCCCCCACTCTAGGCAAGTTCTATATATCTCTGACACTCAGTTTGGCCCAGAAAGCCTCCCAAGTTTTCCTCCCAGAAACTTGGACATCTTCTATTTGCCCCTGGAACTATATCCCACATCTCTCCAGCAATATAAAACTTCCTCTCTCCATTTTATTCTCATCATTTAAATATGTGTATAAATATATTATAATATAATTAGTATATTGTTATAAGTATTATAAAATAATCATATACCTTTAATTTATATCATCCTTGTCCTTATTTCCTCCTTTCAGCTGCTGACTTATTTCTTTATTTTGCTTTACATACAAACTTTTTAGAATTTGTCCACTGGTATTCTGGCAAATGTTTAATAGCCAGGACTAATAATAGATAAATATATAAGGCCTACTTTATGGTTGTCTTTGTTAGAGAGCTGCTATAACAAAATACCACAAATTAGGTAATTTATAAACAACAGAAATGTATTTATCACAGTTCTAAAGGCTGGGAAGTACAAGATCAAGCCACCAGCAGCTTTGAGGCCTGGTAAATGCTGCTCTCTGCTTCTAAGATGGTGCCTTATTGCTGTGTCCTTACATAACAGAATAGCAAAAGAACAAAAGTGAAGGAACACATATGGTAGAAGAACAGAGGAGAGTGAATCAAATCCCTCAAGCCGTTTCAGAAGGCACTAATCTCATCCATGAGGGCTTTATTCTCATGACTTAATCATCTCCTAAAAGTCCCACCTCTTAATATTATCACATTGGTGATTAAATTTCAACATATGAATTATAGGGGACATATTCACACCATGGGAATGATGTTGGTCAATTTCTGCGGAATAACTACGTCACTGTGAGTGATGGGAAGCTATCAGACATGACCTCACTGACCATAAAGGTGGGAAGACAAGCACCTCTCAAGCCCTAGGAGCTAACCCAAGCACACTGCCAGATTGATCTATATTTATCAGCTCCACATCCTCTCTTACTTTTATTATCTCTTAAACTTTTTAAAGATATATTTTTATAGATATAAAATACTCTCTTACTTTTATTATCTCTTAAACTTTTTAAAGACATATATTTTTAAAATATCTCATTTATGGAGCTATTTTAAACCTGTTCTTTAGTCCCTGCACACTGCAAATGCAACCCCCCTATATATTTCTCCTCTTGATTTGGGGTTCTGTTCAGAGAGCTTTTCTAAACTTGTGTAACAGTGCAGATCCAGGCAGAAACATGACTGTATAATTTAAGTGGAAGAAGTTCATTAGAGGGAACTAATGACTCAAGTGAGGGAAGAAGTGAGAAGCCAAAATGAGGATAGTGAAAAAATTCAGAGAGTAGAAGAAAACTACTATCATCCACAGGGGCTGGTAGGACATAGGGTACTACTCTAGTAGTACTATATCCTATACTATACTATAGTAGTACCCTATAGGTAGTAGTGAGGCTACTACAATCTATAAACCATGGCCAAATGGCAGGAGATAGAATCACACCAAAACATCTCCAAAAAAATGATGAACTCCCCATGGACCAAAACACAATCTCTATAAGAGCGGAGACTTAGTCACTTTTGTTCAATGCTGTATCTCCAGTGACTAATAAACAGTCTGGAACATAGTAGCTGTTTAATATACATTTGATTATTAGCCAAAGTTAATAGTTTAAATATTATCTTCCACAAATGACTAATCATTGTAATTCACTAGTCATGGCAACAGTAACAACAAAAAGAGTACTTCCAGGCACTCCTTTGGGTATGTAGCAGTTGATGATGAATATTATAACCTTAAAGTTTACATTGTATGAATATGAATTATGTAAAATCTGTGAGATTCCATGTGTCCAAATAAGATTTATTTATTTATTTATTTATTTATTGGCTTTTTGCAGCAACCAAAAGCCATTCACAGTGATATCTAGTGTAAGGCAATTGATGTAATTGGCCTAAAATATGTTGTCAAAATAAAGCAATAACAATATAGCTTAGTGTGGTCATAATTTGACTTACAAGGAGTTTCCAAAAATTAAAAAAAAAAATACTTTAAACACATAACACATGTTCTGTTTTAATCTTTTCATGAGAAATCTGAATAAAGCCTGAAACATGGCTGGCTTCTACAGTGATATAGAAACAAATAAGAGAGTTATCAACTCTTTTGTGGCCCAGTCCTTAACTAAACCTATATTTAAGATTACCTTCACTGTGAGTAGTCAATATATTATGTGACTGAGGCAAATCCATAATAATATATGACCTTGTCTTCTCATTTTTAATCCTCAAAGATAACCATATCTTCTCACTGTAGAAAGCTTTTCCAGAAGACAATACGGGAATTTATACTCAAGATTCATAGAAACGTCATGTGATACATGCTACAAGTCCTTTATTGAATATTTACTCACAATTATTGCTAATTCATTAACTGCTGAAGGGATCAATGGCAGAAAGTTTACATTAATTACATGTGGATGTTATGTATTTAATTCTGTTGTAGCACAACACAAACATCTGTGGAATAAGTGGCTATTTAGACCACCAAAATAAGCAAGGGTACAGCATTATCTCAGACATTAATCAATACTAATCATATGTAATGAAGAAAGTAACAAAACATTTCTGTACACTTAAAATGATAATCAAGTCAATAATTTCTGACCATATGTTTGAAACTGGAAAGAATGGCTGCTTCTAGAAGAGTAATGGGGTATTAATTTAATTAAAAGAGAAATCTACTTGGGTTATCCACCCCATCTACTCTACTACAATCATTTCAATAAAAAATGCTGAATCATGTCTAAAATGTTTTAAGGGTCTTCTAAACTTAACAGGTCTTCCACATATTTAGAAGATGCAACTAGAGGTCTGGTGAAAATGAAAATCTAGACAAGAAATATGAGACTTTGGTGCTTCTTGGTCTTGTTCTGCATAGTTGCTTCCCTTGCTCTTCCGGCACTCTATAGTTAGGTATAGTTTATTAGTCTTGGAGAGATCATTTATGGAGCTATTTTAAACCTGTTCTTTGGTCTCTGTATGCTGCCAATGCAGAACATATTTCAGCAACTAAAAAGTCATATTAAATATCTCTCAGTCAGTTTTAAAAAATAAACCTTTGATATTCAATCTCTTAGGTATCTCTTTGGTATTTCCTATACCTACTGCTCTTAATATCAAGTTTTAATCAATTCTTTTAGAATAAAAACCAATGATTCTTGATTTCAAAGGTAATGCTCCTACTTTTCCTTCAATAATTGTAATCTCATTGTAAGGCAGCTAAATCTCTTTGAATTAAAGTGTCAGACAGTGACATGATTATTTAGGTGTTCTCTGCATGACTGCTTATGTTTTTTTCCAAGTCAACAAATATTTCAAGTCAACAACAAAGAAGGTCTATTAATTGAAAAGCATCTGACTGGAACTGAACTCTCTGAATAGAATGATCTTGTTTCTCTTGGTGGCATAGTACATTAAAAAAAAAGAGGATAAAATTAACACTATTAAGTGTTCCTAATAGAGATGATTAAAATAGTGAGACATCATTTATTTTAATGAGCTACTGGTAATAGAAAATAACTTTGTGAAAAAAACTCGGTAACAATAGTTAATAATAAACCATCAGGAGTTTCTGCTTAATCTTATGAATTAAACTATGTTTTCATTGTATGTTTTCTTTCAGATATAGAATTCTATCAATTTACCATTCATGACTGAACTTAAGTCCTACTATATTGAGATTCTCATCAGAAAAGAACTTTCCTTATTCTTTATCTCCAGAACAGTGGGGAAAAAAAAACACTGTGATTATATCAACTGATATTGAGCATATTGCAATTATTCATATGTTCATACTCCACCAGTGTATATCTATCAGAGGATGACCATGATCTCTTTTCAATGCTACCATCTGAAAATTATCCATGTAAGCCTGGTTTTTCATTACTTTGAATGAGTCATTACTGCTCAAAGATCTTTTTAATTCGTTTAGATGTTTGCCCATTAAATCCTATGTTGCAGATTTCCTTCCTTTTTTTTTTTTTTAAGTCTCCAATTCTAAACTGGCTACCCTTTCTGAAGACATTACATTTTATACATACCTCTATTATTTTTTAACTATATGAAATAACCTCCTTATATCAACTACTGTTCTCCTCATTTCAAAACATGTCTTTCTTATTATCTTATCCTTCCCTGGTTTTTACAGAAATTAAGTTCTTCCTTCTAATGCTAACTTCTTAACTTGTGTTCACAAAGTCATTACTTCGAGTTTCCATCTCCACCTCTCCACGGCCTCCTTCCCCTCTGCCTTTAAGTACCTTCAAGTCTTCCCTTGATTTTAGTCTGTCCAACTAGCAACCTAATTAATACCATTTTCATCATAGTTCTTCAAATGCTTCAAAAATTCCCTAAAGTCCCTTGGTTGGTTACTCTAATAGTTTGCTGAGGCATTCATAATCTTCACCAAGCTGGCCCTAAATGGCTTTTCTATACTACTACCCAGAATAAAATCTTTGCTTTTGTTTGACTGACTTTGCTTTTGTTTAATTGATTAAAGGCTGATTGGATTCACCCTTTCCAAAGATAGTTTAATCAGTGCCTTTCCTGATTTTTGACAACACTGTGACTTTCACTTAAATTACCTATATCTTTCTTCATTCACCTGACTTCTAAGCTTCATTTCAAATTCTGTCTTTTCTGTGAAGCTTCTCTTACAGCCCTAGACCACATTTAATCTACATTTTTCTGGTTCCCTACAGATTTTACATACCAACTCCTTGTTTAGCACCTAAGTATAAGAATATTTAAATTTAGTTTTGCATTCATGTTTATATCTGCATTCTTCCCTGCAACAACAACATAACCAACCAACAAGCCAACAGTTACTGAGTACTCACTTGTCAATTATTCTGGTGGGTCAAGGAAATATTAATATAAGAGTGAATAATGTTTCTTTTATTTACTCAGAGCTCTTACTACAATGCATCTCTCAGGTAATAAAAAGTATTTACTGAAGACAAGTAAAGTATCACCAATAGGCCTGCTGTTAAAATTATCTATTCCAAAGATATTGCTATATATACAGGAACACCACAAAAAATGTCATGCAAGAACTGGAAGATTTGTGTGATCTCAATATCAGGTGTTGATTACTTTGACTTATGTTTTCTAAAAACACATTTCAGCATTCCCACTATTGCCAGCACGTCTGACAAGTAGGTAGAAGCCTATGATTTGCAAGCACACTGAACAATATATTATTAATAATTACTGATATCAAAGGTATTCTGATTGCAAAAATGCATCTTAAAAGAGAAAACATAGATGTCAAAACTGTGCAAGCCAAAAATAAATAAATAAATAAAACAGAACAGCTTGAAATACGTACATGTCTCTATACATGCTGGTAGTTATACTAAAACACATTCAAATTATTACATTCTATGATTTTCAAAGACCGTATCTTAAAACTATATGTCCTACATACCTGTCCAGTCTCCTACTATTTTAAGATGAACCCCAAATGTTGCTTTGGTTTCAGTTGGACACTAAAAAAGAAATACTAGAATCAATGGTGATTAATAATTACATAATATGAAACTATAATTCAATTACAACTTTTATCCTGATGGCAAATCCCCCAAATCAATAGATAATAGGAAGGAACAGACCAAAATCTATATAGATCCTTATTAGTGGAAGAAAAAGAATCAATGTCAACAGGTCGATAAGACAATCTACATTCCTCTAAAACCCCAAAATACTTACATAAAACAATAAATTATACATGTTAAAATTGCTATTTATTTAACTACAAATCTTGCTAAAACATCTTCTAAGTTAATATATATATAAGAAATGCCAGTTTTTAATCACAAAGGAAGAAACAAAAACTAATGCTTTTTTGTGTCCTTTTCTCCCTAGATATTATATACTTATCCTAACAAATTCCAAGGAGAAAAAATTCTTAACATGACATGGATTTTCCATGCCCAACAATTATGCTCTTACTGAAATAACTCTATTTCATTCCCTCCCTTAATTCTCAGAAGAAATCTGGAGTGGTGAGGGTACCTGGGGAAGGGGATGAGTTGTAGTAGTGTAAGTAAAAAAAGTGCTTGTAGTCCTATGTTTAGGAAACCTAGAAAATATCCAGGTAGTCAAAATGAAAGAATGAAATTTAGTTTACAATAAGAAAAATGAAAAATTTCTTCTTGTTTTCTGGATTCCTACTCATTTATCCTCAATTCCAAAATTTGAATAATGGTTTTTTCATAACTCATTTGGTAACAATATCTGACTTGAATTAATGGGAGGCTAATATTTCTGTGTAAAAACTAATACATAAATATTGTCCTACAGAATTATCAACTTATTTGAGCATGCTGACTAACATCCCGTTGGAGATATTAAGTATGATATGAAATATGCATACTTTTTAAAGTCCATAAAATCTGAATTCTAATGATGCACCTAAACTAAGGGCTATGGTTAAGGGACCATCTATCTGCCTGTGACTACCCAGCTTTTATCAAGTACCATGTGCCATGGGAACTGTTAAGTGATTTATTTTCAAAATCTACAATAACTTCACAGAATTGTCTTTTATAGATAAGAAAATTGAGTAATTGAGGTTTAAAATATTGACTTGCCCCATAAAAAGACAAGACAAAATTTGGATCCAGGTCTGTTAATTCTTAATTATTGCAGGTCACTGTCTCTATAAAGCAAAGATACACAAAATGGGTGAGAGTTGTGTAAGAAATCAAATGAAATAGGAGGAAAAAAGGCATGTGTTGATCATTAGTAGAATTGGTATGCCACAATATGAATTAAAAGGAAATACAGGCTGAAGTTATAGCACAGGTGAAAGAAAACAGCAGTGGAAGGGGCTTGTGATTAGTGATTGGGTTACATAGAGCAAGTCCAAGACTTCAGAGCTCACTGTGTTGACTAGTTAATGCAGGTCATTTAGGGATGGTATAAGGAGAGAAATAAATGAAGATAAAGGTACCATATCTTATGTTAACAACTCATTAGGCACAAAGGAAAGGTAGCCTGAAAAATCAGTGAAAACACTAAATATAAAGGTAGGTATTTGTCTTTGATTCATAATAAATTATGAACAAACTAAAAGCACATAATCTATGTCCAAGGATTGGAATTAACGTACCATGGAATGTCCAAACTACTACTTTACAATCAGTGTTTCTTATAGGATTGTTATTGCTAACAGTAGTATAAAATATTAAAGTAAATTGAAATATTTTTAAGTGACATTGTTTAAACATATTTATTATTAAAATTATATTGTTTTATTTATAAGTGTGACCCTGTACTTAATTGTTTTATTTACATTGTAACTTTTGTTGTTGTTGTTGTTGAGATGGAGCCTCACTCTGTCACCCAGGCTGGAGTACAGTGGCTCGATCTCGGCTCACTGTAACCTCTGCCTCCCTGGTTCAAACGGTTTTCCTGCTTCAGCCTCCCAAACAGCTGGGATTACAGGCATGTGCCACCATGCCCAGCTATTTTTCTTGTATTTTTAGTAGAGTTGGGGTTTCACTATATTGCCCAGGCTGGTCTCAAACTCTTGGCCTCATGTAATCCATCCACCTCACCCTCCCAAAGTGCTGAGACTACAGGCATGAGCTACCACACCCAGCCCACATTATGATTTTTAATAACTCTGAAAGCAAACAGTTTTGTCATCAGCAAACCTCCAAATAAAATATTATCTGCAAAAACCACCCACGATTTTACTATTTACTACTGAAGGCTGGCCAGAGTCTCTGTATAATAAAAGTTGTAGCTCTCAGAACGCAAGATACCCAACAGAGATCTGAGCTACCAATCTGATTGTCCACATGTCACCGGATGTCCTTCACTGTAAACTATATCTCAAATTATGAAAAGATGATCTATAGCCAAGAAGGTATCAGAATGGAAGGCAAAGAATGTTTGTCATTGTGTGCCTGAGGGTACATGTGGCTTCAGTTAATCTCATGATGCATTCTAAAATAAAATGCATATTTTATCAAATATTCATATCTCTATTCAATTTTTTCAAAGCAGATATTGTAAAAGGTAATTACACACAATGTTTAACATCTCATTGGGTATCATAGGAGACTGTAAACTTCTCTTTTCTAAGTACCAGTCCAAGGTATCAAAATATCTTTGAATGCCAGTCTGGTTTTGAATGGATAAAACAAAATATTGTTTCTCTCAACCTCTTGGAAATGAGGTCTTTATAAGTCACTGATACTTCTCCAAGCTACAACAGATTTTAACAATCTTTAAGCATGTGACCTCATATTTGCAAGGAGGCTTCAAAGAATAACATAAAGAATGAATTCAGTGTATGTGGTTTGAAAACGTGAATGAAGATCTTGGAATCACATTTTAGTATCTTTGCATAAAAAATATCCAGATTCACTAATATTGGCTAGATCACATTGTGGTGATTCATTGTTTTCTCACTGTCTTTTTGTTTTAGAAAACGTTGCAAAGGGAAGAAATAATACAGGTATTGATATCTATAGCTCTATTGTTTGTCCTAAAACATGAATAAAAAGATATGCTTATGGCAATTTTTCAGTTAAAAAAGTTACAGAATAATATGTGTAGTTAAGCACATATTAATATTAAAATAAAAAGATGGCCGGGCGTGGTGGCTCACGTCTGTAATCCCAGCACTTTGGGAGGCCAGGGCGGGTGAATCACGAGGTCAGGAGTTCAAGACCAGCCTGGCCAAGATGGTGAAACCCTGTCTCTACTAAAAATACAAAAAATTAGCTGGGTGTGGTGGCGGGCGCCTGTGGTCCCAGCTACTCAGGAGGCTGAGGCAGGAGAATGGTGTGAAACTGGGAAGTGGAGGTTGCAGTGAGCTGAGATCACGCTACTGTACTCCAGCCTGGGCGACAGAGCAAGACTCTGTCTCAAAAAAAGTAATAATAATATTAATAATAATAATAATTAGCTGGGCACGGTGGCAGGTGCCAGTAATCCCAGCTACTTGGGAGGCTAAGGCAGGAGAATTGCTTGAACTTGGGCGGCAGAGGTTGCAGTAAGCTGAGATCGCACCACTGCACTCCAGCCTGGGTGACAGAGTGAGATTCTGTCTCAAAATAAATAAATAAATACATACATACATACATACATAAAAAATAAAAAGACAGACATTTGTGCTTTTTTTCCTCATTGAAGAGATTATATAATCAAATTTTCGGAATACTAACTTGAGAAGTATAATTGAAGACAGAGAAAACAAGAACTCTCATAATCATTTCATACACAGCTATGCTTTAAAATTTATCAGAAGCCTTTGCTATGATAATAATTTTAGGTATTTTGAAGTTTTAATTTAACTGTAAACATTAAAATGTTGCTGAATCTCTTTAGTTTCTTTGACATAAAAATAAAGCTTGGATCAGGTCGTCCTTAATATAAATTCTAGAATACACACTCACCGAAGTCTACGGGTAAGAAAAATAAAAAGTGATAATTTGACTGTAACAACAGATCTGGAGAAATATGTATTTTAATATCATGGAGAAAGTATAACCTTTACCTTCCAATTATTTATTCAATATGGCATTGGGTTTTTAATGTGCACAAATGACTACTAATTTTATAACAGTCCCACAAAATATAAAAATATGTTTGTAACATCATATGTTTGGGAATTAAATGTAAAAATGATGTCACTGCACATTATTTTTAAATAAATATGAATTTATTCAATATAAAAAAATAAGCTGCATTTTTTGTTTAGAAATCAAGTCTTTTAATAAAAATTAAAAATTTAATAAAAAATAAAAATCCAAAATAGCAACTTTTCAATAACTAAATGTGTTAAACCTGAGAAAGTGATCACATAATATGATGTTTTTTAATCATTTTTGTCAAGTCTTTCTTTTAACCCTTTCTTCCCAAGTTCTTGGTTTCATATTTTCTACTGCCTGTTAGACATTTATACCTGAAATTCACTGTAAATTTACTGTACCTAAAATTACTATTATCTTATTCATACTTCCAAAACTATCTTCTCCTTCTGATTCCCATATATCTGGAAACAGAACCTATATCCTTCTTAGAGACTCAAATCTCTCTGAGTGATACCACTTATTTCTCTTGCCAGCATTCAATCACCTGTCGTTTCCTTTCAAACAGGCTTCCCAAAGAAAACGTCTGATCACAGCGATCTCCTATTGATTAACTTTTTGTATTCCCCTGTGAAAAAACACCCATATTCTTTCTGTCCTATTGCCTATGGCCAAACACATCTGTTTCAAATTCTTTCTGGCTTTATATTCCAGGTTTCTCCTTTATTTACTCTAATCGATCTCAACGAATACTTACTAACACATTTTCTCATCCCTTCATCTTCACACATACTAACCTACTCATTTAGAGTGACTTCTTTTCCATTTCTTATGTTGAATCCCAGCAACTTTTCAAGGCTTATCTTAAAGCCATCATTTCATAAAGATACCCTGATTTTTCCTGCCACAAAAATTCTCACTTCCCTGAACCCTTAGATTATTAGTATGACTCTTATGCTCCTTATTAAAGTCTAGCTCTTTATTTTTACATTATTTTTTTCTGTATTAATAAACTGTAAATGTCTTGAGATCAAGAACTCTTTCTAAATAGTTATTACATATTACCTTACACATAGAGGGTATCAGTTGAATAAATATTATAATATCAATTGAATAGTAAATAGTAGATTAAAAATATAGGAGAATTAACCTGAGAATGAATAAAAACATCAAAGGTGGGCAGCTCTTCGAGAATTAATTTATTCACTCAAGAAATATTTATTTAGTGTCCAAAATACTCCAGAGAGTATTATGCTAGGAGCTCATGCAATTTCACAACTGAAACTTGTTCTAAATGTCTGAGAGGAGATAACGTGGAGTATCGAATCTTCCACAATTAATGCAACATCATGACAGTAAATGTTTTGACAAATTAAAACTTTAATGTTTTTGCATTTATATGAAAGAAAAAAGTGTTCAATTGTATATTTGAATGAAAAATACATTCAGGCCGGGCGCGGTGGCTCAAGCCTGTAATCCTAGCAGTTTGGGAGGCCGAGACGGGCGGATCACAAGGTCAGGAGATCGAGACCATCCTGGCTAACACGGTGAAACCCCGTCTCTACTAAAAAGTACAAAAAACTAGCCGGGCGAGGTGGCGAGCGCCTGTAGTCCCAGCTACTCGGGAGGCTGAGCCAGGAGAATGGCGTAAACCCGGGAGGCGGAGCTTGCAGTGAGCAGAGATCCGGCCACTGCACTCCAGCCTGGGTGACAGAGCGAGACTCCGTCTCAAAAAAAAAAAAAAAAAAAAAAAGAAAAATACATTCAATATTAAAAAGAAAGTTTCTGGAAGAATATGTAAGTGGAATTGTTAGTAACTTGGATTGAACATGTGCATTTATCTCAGGTTCCTTAGACAAACAGAATACTAAAATAACAATTTAGAGATATAAAAACAGACGCCACAATGGCAAAAATAACATGGGGAGTGATAAGAACAATAAAGAGATGTCAACACATTTTTGAAAAGTGACAAGTGGATGAGGTGGCTGTTTAGGAACTGATCAAACAAAACATATGAAGCCAAAGTCCCACTGCCTTCAAACAGAGATTACCTTGAGAACTAAACCCATCTTTTGATCACAACACTGGAAAAACCCAGGTCTCAGTGTAATAGAAGGAAGTTAGAGTCGGGGTTCATCATTTAAAAGAAAAAATCTGTTTGTGTCTGTATATGGGGTAATTTTATACCCAGATTCACTTTGCTCTGATCACAAGCCACGCAATGACTACTCCACAAACCCAAAGACAAGGAGGGGTGAAATACAAAGGCTCTATGTATAGAAATAACTGGTCATGGAAGGCAGGGCTGAGATGCCAGTCATTCACTGAATAAATATTTAATGAAAGCACTCTAAGTGTCATCTCAAAATAACACTTCCTAAGTGGAGTTGCACAAATTTCCATCAGAACCTCCTCTCCAACCCCAACCTTCCCTATTTCAATTAATGAAATTCCAGTTGCTCAGAACAAAAACTCTAGAGTCAGCCTTGACTTCACTTCCTTTCACATTACACATACAATCCATGGAATACCTTTTGTGAACTCTAACTTTAAAATATATTCAGAATATGACCACTTCTCACCACTTCCACTATCACCACCCTGGTCAAAAAAATCATCATACCTCAACTGGATGACTGCAACAGCTCCTAACTGGACCCCCTGCTTCTGCACTTGCTTCCCATCACCTACGCTTAACACAGCAGCCATAGTGACCCTGTTGAAAAGCAAGCCATATCGTGTCATTTCTCCACTCACACTCTCCCACGACTCCTTTACCAATCAAAGTAAAAGCCAAAGGCCTAAATGTTCTGGATACATGAACCTGAATTACAGAGTTAAAATCTGGGCTAGGAATACAAACCTGGGACAGGAAAGCATATGGATGCATCAATAAGATGAGAGAGACTACCAGAGAAATGTGTATAGCTAGAGAGGAAAAGAGGTTGAAGAAATGGACACTGGTATGTTCTAATACTTAGAGCTTGTGGGGATGACAAGGAACAACAAAAATAGACTGAGTGAAAAGGGCCAGAAAATGTGGAGAAAAACAGATAAGTAGAAAAAGTGTTTCAGTAAAGTGAATGACCAGCTGTACTAAGAACTGCTTGTTGATCAAGCCCATTGAAGAGTGAGAACTGAACAATAACATGGTCACTGCTGAACCTGGAAATGTTTTAATGGTGTGCTGTGGGCAAATGTTGGTTGATGTGAGAGAATAAGAGGAAAGGAACTGGATTGCTGAGAAAGGGAGCAGTAGCTAGAAGGGATGTGAGTCAGGAAAGAAACTTTTATTCATCATTTCCTTTTGGTACTTAGGTAAAAAGAGGCACCCAAAAATAAGGATTGAATAAATTAAGCTCGATAGTCAATAGATTTACTCTAAATACATTAACCTTCTAAAGTTCATACTTAACCTGCAGACTCTCATTAGACACTAAGGGAATATTTTCATTTCTCCTGGAAAAAAACTCAAACTAGAGCAATTAGATGATGTTTAAGTCTCAAGAAACTCAGATGTCCTATTAATTTTTCATGAACCTTAATCATCTTCTCTGGAAATTTTCACCACTTTGCTTCATCTATGGTTAAGATACATTGTTGCCATGCTAACCTATCATGTATCCCAGCTGATTTTTGACAAGCAATAAAATTATGAAAGCATAGAGCAAAGCAATTTTAAAGATTTAAATAGATGAGAGCAAGACCAGAGATCAAAACTGCTGCAGACTTCCTGGTTTCATTTAAACCCATGAAATTAAATAAACAATAGCAATAAAATTTTGCCAGTCTTGGTGAGATCCATAGCAATTCTTGCCTGGTTTTCACTGAAAACTGAAAAAACTATTCCCATAGTGACCGGTTAAAAGATTAAAAACACAAAGTAGAAAAATGATGGCTAGTGCAGGCATGCTATGTAAAAATACAGACAATAACAAACTAACAGCTAGACATGCCTCTGACTCATGGAAAAATATGTGAAATCAGGTTATTCAAGCTTAAAAACAATGAATCACACAACTTAGAATACAGATGTCAGGAAAGCATGTTTGTGTCAGGTCTTTGAGTCCAAGCCTGCATGCTAGTGTCAGGCCTCTTAGTCTAAGCCTGCGTGTATACATCCAGATGGCCTGAAGTAACTGAAGAATCACAAAAGAAGTGAAAATGGCCGATTCCTGCTTTAACTGATGATATTACCTTGTGAAATTCCTTCTGGCTCAAAACCTCCCCCACTGAGTCAAGTGGGGGGCACGTTGTGACCCCCCACCCCTGCTTGCCAGAGAACAACCTCCTTTGACTGTAATTTTCCATTACCTACCCAAATCCTATAAAACGGCCCCACCCCTATCTCCTTTCCTTGACTCGCTTTTCAGACTCAGCCCACACCCAGGTGATTAAAAAGCTTTATTGCTCATTCAAAGCCTGTTTGGTGGTCTCTTCATACGGGCGCACATGACCTTTGGTGCCATGACTCAGATTGGGGGACCCCCACCTTGGGAGATCAATCCCCTGTCCTCCTGTTCTCTGCTCCGTGAGAAAGATCCACCTACAACCTTGGGTCCTCAGACCTACCAGTCCAAGGAACATCTCACCAATTTTAAATCGGGTAAGTGGCCTCTTTTTACTCTCTTCTCCAGCCTCTCTCACTATCCCTCAACCTCTTTCTCCTTTCAATCTTGGTGCCACCCTTGAATCTCTCCCTTCTCTTAATTTCAGTAGAGACAGAGGAGACACGTTTTATCCATGAACCCAAAGCTCCAGCGCCGGTCACTCAGGAAGACAATCTTCCCTTGGTGTTTAATCACTGTGAGGACGCCTGCCTGATTATTCACCCACATTTCAGAGGTGTCTGATCACCGCAGGGATGCTTGCCTTGATCCTTCACCTTAGTGGCAAGTACCACTTTCCTGGGGGGCAAGTACCCCCAACCCCTTCTCTCTATGTCTCTACCTTCTCTTTTCTCTAGGCTTGCCTTCTTCACTATAGGCAACCTTCCACCCTTCATTCCTCCTTATTCTCTCTTAGCCTGTGTTCCCAAGAACTTAAAACCTCTTCAACTCACACTTGACCTAAAACCTAAATGCATGATTTTCTTCTGCAATGCTGCCTGACCCCAACACAAACTCGACAATGATTCCAAATAGCCAGAAAATGGCACTTTAAATTTCTCCATCATATGAGATCTAGATAATTCTTGTTGTAAAATGGGCAAATGGTCTGAGGTGCCTGACATCCAGGCATTCTTTTACATATCAGTCCCTCCCTAGTCTCTGTTCCCAGTGTGACTCATCCCAAATTCTTTTTTCCTTCCCACCTGTCCCCTCAGTCCCAACCCCAAGCATCACTGAGTCTTTTCAATCTTCCTTTCCTACCGACCCATTTGACCTCTCCCCTGCTCCCCAGACTGCTCCTCCTCAGGTCGCCCCCACCAGGCTTAATCAGGCTCCAATTCTTCCTCAGTCTCCACTCCCCCACCCTATAATTCTTCTATCACCTCCCCTCCTCACACCCAGTGTGGCTTACAGTTTCATTCCATGACTAGCCCTCCCCCACCTGCCCAGTAATTTCCTCTTAAAGAGCTGGCTAGAGCTAAGAGCATAGTCAAGGTTAATGCTCCTTTTTCTTTATCCAGCCTCTCCCAAATCAGTTAGTGTTTAGGCTCTTTGTCATCAAATATAAAAACCCAGCTCAGTTCATGACCTGTTTGTCAACAACCCTTAGACACTTTACCGCCCTAGACCCAGAGGGGCCAGAAGGCCGTCTTATTCTCAATATGCATTTTGTCACCCAGTCAGCTCCTGACCTTAAAAAAAAGCTTCAAAATTAGTATCAGGCCCTCAAACCCTACAACAGGAATTAATCCACCTCACCTTCAAGGTATACAATAATAGAGAAGAGTTGCAATTATTTGCCTCTGCTATAAGAGAAACCCCAGCCACGTTTTCCAGCACACAAGAACTTCAAAATGCCTAAGCCACAGCAGTCAGGCATTCCTTCAGGACCTCCTCCCCCAGGATCTTGCTTCAAGTGCCAGAAATCTGGCCACTGGGCCAAAGAATGCCTGCAGTCCACGATTCCTCCTAAGCCATGTCCCATCTGTGTGGGACCCACTGGAAATCAGACTGTCCAACTCGCCCAGCAGCCACTTCCAGAGCCCCTGGAACTCTGGCCCAAGGCCCTCTACCTAACTCCTTCCCAGGACTTCTCAGCTTAGTGGCTGAAGACTGACACTGCCTGATTTTTCTCTGAAGCCTCCTGGACCATCACAGATGCTTTGGGTAAGTCTCACAGTGGAAAGTAAGTCCGTCCCCTTCTTGATCAATATGGAGGCTACCCACTGCACATTACCTTCTTTTCAAGGGCATGTTTCCCTTGCATCCATAAGTGTTGTGGCTACTGACGGCTAGGCTTCTAAACCTCTTAAAATTCCCCAACTCTGATGGCAACATGGACAACATTCTTTTATGCACTCCTTTTAGTTATCCCCCCCTGCCCGGCTCTCTTATTAGGTTGAGACATTTAAACTAAATGATCTGCTTCCCTGACTATTCCTAGGCTATAGCCACACCTCATTGCCACCCTTTTCCCTAGTTCAAAGCCTCTTTCACGTCCTCCCCTTTTATCTCCCCACCTTAATCCACAAGTATAGGATACCACTACTCCCTCCTTGGCAACCGATCATGCACCCCTTACCAACCCATAAAAACCTAATCACTCTTAACCCATTCAACACCAATATCCCATCCAATATCACACTTCAAAAGGATTAAAGCCTGTAATCACTCGCCTGTTACAGCATGGCCTTTTAAAGCCTATAAACTCTCCTTACGATTCTCTATTTTACCTATCCAAAAAACCGGACGAGTCTTACAAGTTAGTTCAGGATCTGCACCTTATCAACCAAATTGTTTTGCCTATCCACTCCATGGTGCCAAACCCACATACTCTCCTATCCTCAATACCTCTCTCCACAACCCTTCCACAACCCATTATCCTGTTTTGGATCTCAAACATGCTTTCTTTACTATTCCTTAGCACCCTTCATCCCAGCCTCTCTTAGCTTACACTTGGACTGACCCTGACACCCATCAGGCTCAGTGAATTACCTGGGTTGTACTGCCACAAGGCTTCACAGACAGCCCCCATTACTTCAATCAAGCCCAAATTTCTTCCTCATCCATTACCTATCTCGGCATAATTTTTCATGAAAACACACATACTCTCCCTGCTGATCATTCCTGGCTAATCTCCCAAACCCCAACCCCTTCTACTAAACAACAACTCCTTTCCTTCCTATGCATGGTTAGGTACTTCTGCCTTTGGATACTTAGTTTTACATCCTGACTAAACCATTGTATAAACTTACAAAAGCAAACCTAGGTGACTCCATAGATCCTAAATCCTTTCCCCACTTCCCGTTCCATGCCTTAAAAAACAGCCCTAAAGCTGCTCTCACACTAGCTCTCCCTAACTCATTCCAACCCTTTTTCATTACATACAGTCAAATTACAGGGCTGTGCAGTCAGAATTCTTACACAAGAGCCAGGACTACACCTTGTAGCCTTTCTGTCCAAACTACTTGACCTTAACTGATTTAGGCTGCCCCCCACATTATTCCAGATACCACACCTGATTCCCATGACTGTATCTCTCTGATCCACCTGACATTCACTCCATTTCCCCATATTTCTTCTTTCCTGTTCCTCACCCTGATCACACTTGGTTTACCGATGGCAGTTCCACCGGGCCTAATTGCCACTCATTAGCAATGGCAGGCTATGCCATAGTATCTTCCACATCTATCCTTGAGGCTACTGCTCTGCCCCCTCCACTATGTCTCAGCAAGCCAAACTCATTACCTTAACTCGAGCCCTCACTCTTGCAAAGTGACTATGTGTCAATATCTATACTGACTCTAAATATGCCTTCCATATCCTGCACCACCATGCTGTTATATGGGCAGAAAGAATTTTCCTCATTAAACAAGGGTCCTCCATCCTTAATGCCTCTTTAATAAAAATTCTTCTCAAGGCTGCTTTACTTCCAAAGGAAGCTGGAGTCATTCACTGCAAGGGCCATCAAAAGGCATCAGATCCCATCACTCAGGGTAACGCTTACACTGTTAAGGTAGCTTAAAAAGCAGCTAGCATTCCAATTTCTGTCTCTCATGGAAGTTTTTCTCCTTCTCATTGGTCACTCCCACCTACTCCCCAACTGAAACTTCCACCTATCGATCTCTTCCCACACAAGGCAAATGGTTCTTGGACCAAGGATCTCCTTCCAGCCTCATAGGTCTATTCTATTCTGTCATCATTTCATAACCTCTTCCATGTAAGTTATAAGCTGCTAGCCCACCTCTTAGAACCTCTCATTTCCTTTCCATCATGGAAATCTATCCTCAAGGAAATCACTTCTCAGTGTTCTGTCTGCTATTTGACTACTCCTCAGGGATTGTTCAGGCCCTCTCCCTTCCCTACACATCAAGCTCAGGGATTTGTCCCTTCCCAGGACTGGCAAATTGACTTTACTTACATGCCCTGAGTCAGGAAACTAAAATACTTCTTGGTCTGTGTAGACACTTTCACTGGATGGGTAGAGGCTTTTCCCACAGGGTCTGAGAAGGCCATCATGGTCATTTCTTCCCTTCTGTCAGATGTAATTCCTTGGTTTGGCCTTCCCACCTCTATACAGTCTGATAATGGACTGGCCTTTATTAGTCAAATCACCCAAGCAGTTTATCAGGCTCTTGGTATTCAGTGGAACCTTCATACTCCTTACTGTTCTCAGTCTTCAGGAAAGGTAAAATGGACTAATGGTCTTTTTAAAACACATCTCACTTAAAAAGGACTGGACAATACTTTTACCACTTGTCCTTCTCAGAATTCTGGTCTGTCCTTGGGATGCTACAGGATACAGCCCATTTGAGCTCCTGCAGGGATGCTCCTTTTTATTAGGCCCCAGTCTCATTCCAGACAACAGCCCATTTTGAACTGCACCCCAAAAACTTGTCATCCCTACTATCTTCTGACTAGTCATACTCCTATTCACCATTCTCAACTACTCAGAAATATTCTGCCCTTGTTTACACTGCCAGTTTACACTTTTCCTTCAAACCATCATAACTGATATCTCCTGGTTTTACCTCAAACCGCCACCCTTAAGTCTCTCTTAAAGTGGATAGATAAACTTTGCTGACAGGGTACACTCCAATAATAATAAAGTGGACAGATTATCTTTGCTGACAGGGTACACTTCACCTTGATGAAGTCCTATTCTTTACTTTTATATGCACTCTTATTCTCGTTCCCATTCTTATGCCACCCTCTACCTCTCCCCAGCTATTTCCACCACACTATCAATCTCACTCACTCTCTCCTAGCCATTTCTAATCCTTCTTTAACAAACCATTGCTGGCTTTGCATTTCTCTTTCATCTCAAATCGCCAAGGACTTGACTTACTCACTACTAAAAAAAAAAAAAAAAAAAAAGAAGACTCTGTATTTTTAAACGAAGACTGTTGTTTTTACCTAAATCAATCTGGCCTGCTGTATGATAACATTTAAAAAAAAAAAAAAAAAAAACCTCAAGGATAGAGCCCAAAAAACTCACCAGCCAAGCAAATAATTATGCTGAACCCCCTTGGGCACTCTAATTGGATGTACTGGGTCCTCCCAATTCTTAGTCCTTTAACACCTGTTTTTCTCCTTCTCTTATTTGCATCTTGTGTCTTCCATTTAGTTTCTCAATTAATACAAAACCATATCCAGGCCATCACCAATCATTCTATATGACAAATGTTTCTTCTAACAACCCCACAATATCACCCCTTACCACAAAATCTTCCTTTAGCTTAATCTCTCCCACTCTAGGTTCTCATGCCATCCCTAATTCCACACAAAGCAGCCCTGAGAAATATTGTCCATTATCTCTCCTTACCACCCAAAAACTGTCACTCCCCAAACACTTTACCACTATTTCGTTTTGTTTTTCTTATTAATACAAGAAAACAAGAATGTCAGGCCTCTGAGCCCAAGCCTGCATGTGTACATCCAGATGGCCTGAAGTAACTGAAGAGTCACAAAAGAAGTTAAAATGACTGGTTGCTGCCTTAACTGATGACATTACCTTGTGAAATCCCTTCTCCTGGCTCAAAAGCTCCCCCACTGGGCACCCTGTGACCCCAGCCCCTGCCCGCCAGAGAACAACCCCTTTTGACTGTAATTTTCCACTACCCACCCAAATTCTATAAAACAGCCCCATCCCTGTCTCCCTTTGCTGACTCTCTTTTCAGACTCAGTCCGCCTGCACCCAGGTGATTAAAAAGCTTTATTGTTCACACAAAGTCTGTTTGGTGGTCTCTTCACATGGATGCGCATGACAGTTTGTTCCTGAATAAAAATAATAACAGAAGAATAAAGAGGTATTCATGTAAACATCAATTAATTACTACTATTTAAAAGGCAGATTCTGCATTATTTCCATAATTGAGAATCCATGAAATTAGTATGAAATTAATGTCTACCTCAGCTAAATATGAAGATATGCTACATTTTGTAGTAAGCACTAGGTTTCATGCTTTCTTAAGTTAGTACTTTTTCCAATCATCTATAATTTATACAGGTAAATTAGGTGAGTGCAAACCTTAATAAAGGATTTGATTTGGTAGATAGTCTTAAATTTGGTAATCACAGAGCACAGCTGGAAAATACTTGCAGACATCCATTACATAGTTGAAGAACAAAATGTTACATTCTACACAGGTTTTAAATCAATAAAGGTGTAAAGTGGGAGAAGAGTCAACAAATGGGTTCCAGCTATTGATTGTATTATTTTGGTTACTTTGGTCACGTCAACACTCTATGCTTTAGACTTCTCAAATGTAAATAAATTTGTAGTTTGGACAACAGATTTTTAAAGTTTAATTAGTGTAGATAAACTAGAATTTAGATTTACATCACATTTAATTTCTAGTTTTAAAAATGGAGAATTATCTCATAAAACATCCATGTTTTTAAAAGCTACTTAATGGACACTGTGTTGCACTGCTCAGACACGGTCCTTTCACAACCTCTGCCCAACTTCCAGAATCAACACACTCATTCACCATTCTTCCAGGTTCTGAAAAGGTTGCCTGGGAGGGCTCACTACTGAGACCTGCCCCAGGAATAGCTATCCACAGAACAAAGTTTCCTTGCCTATGTCTAAGTGCCACACTCTGGAGGTATCTCAAATCCAATGACTGGTCAATTGGGGGTTACAAAGGTTTGGCCCCCTGGCTTCAAGACAGAACCACTGTAAGGTATCATTTCATCTGCAGAGCTCCCATCAGATCTTCTGGGACTTCTATGGACTTGTATCACATAGTTCAAGTTCTGCCTTGCGTTTTTAGTTAATCGTTATTGATTGTTGTCCTAAGCATACTTCCCAACAAATCTGCTGTATGCAATATGCCTGCCAGCCTGTTTCCAAGGAAACCTAACCTAAAACATCATTCATCCTTGAGGCTAGAAGACCATAAAAGGCAAATAAGTCATCAGTCCCCCCAAATGACTGTTTCTAAACCAATCTGTGGCCAAAGCTTAGTCAGTTACTACATACTGAAAAATGAGACAAAAAAATCTTAATTTAATCCATGTCTTTGGTCCCTCAGTCATTATCTGAAACAGCCATAACTAAATCCATTTATGGAGAGTTTACTATATTCCAAGCACCACATATACCACTTAATTATATGTTTTTGATTAATATTCAGAGTAACTCCATGGAAAAGTTGCTATCATTAACTACATTTTCATAAAGAAGTAAACCAAAGATTAAGTATGTTAATTTTCATCTCCACAGTCATAATATTAGAAAGTAGAGCATACAGGTCTCCATCCCAAGCTGTGGTATTCCAGAATCCACAATCTGATACTACACAAGGTCCTGTAATTTTCATCAATCCTGGCAGCAAACGTGTGTGAGGTTTTACCATGAGAAAATATGAGTGTACCACAGCAAGAAACAATCACAATTTCCTTGGAAAACCCATTAAATTAGGATATCGTTCTTGTGTAGGGAAGTCAATGTCATGTATGAAAAATAGCGAAGCATTTTAAATAATAAAAACTCCAACCTTTGCCTTCCTAATAAATCAGTGCTTCAAGCTTAGCTTTACCTTGACAGAAAGAGTATTTCTGTGTCCTGTCTTTGGTACTTTGAACTTGTACTTTCACTGTGAAAAACTTAATCTCCATCTTAAAAAGTGAGCTAAAACTCGAACTACTGAATTTGTAATAGCTGTATATATTATCAGTTTGATTCTTTCTAACTGGCACAGTATATGAAAATAAGTATTAGACTTTTTAAAATAGGGGGATTTATTCAAATGTCACCACTTCACAATATTAGAAGAGTTTAGTAGTATGGACAATCCAAAGCTTTCACATTACTATAGAAAACACATATATGTGTTTTCAATAAACCTCAGTTCTAAATGGTAATTTTAAACTTACTTTTGTTTTCTGACACCAGCAATATAGATGTCCAAAAATAAGAAAAGTGTTAGAAATATGAAAGTCCTCAGCATGGATGGATAGTGTGGCAGAAGAGACACAGTGCAGAACAGTTAATAACACGCCTTCAGCCAGACAGGTCTGCGTTTTTATCTCACCTCTACCTTAACTAAATGTTTGACTTTGGGCATGCTATTTAGTCTCTCTGAGCCACATTCTTTTCTGCATCACCGAGTTAACAATACATGTCTCATAGGCATATAGTAAGAATTAAATAATATAATATTTGCAAAAGCTGTGAAAGAACCTCTTAGGCACTTAATTAGTAGGTGCTATTATCTTTGACAAAGATGTGATACTCACTTTTAGTGGGAATCACCATATGGGAAATTGCTTTGTTTTACTTCAAGGGAACTCTTAAGACAACTGTGCAGTGAAAATGTTTGAAAGCATGCATTTTACATTTCTAAGTGCCAAATAGAAGTAATTGGACAAAGAAGGAAATGGCAGGAAAAGACTGTAAATTACCATAATAGCATAATGTAAAATTTAGCTTAGAAATATTTGCCTTACTCAAATTCATGTCTAGGCAGCAGCAAGGTTTGCCTGTTTTCCACTTATGAAAACAAAAACTCCCTTGGGGGATAGTACAAATGAGCGAGCTTGTAACCTCTCAAATCTGTGAAAGCTATAAACCATTTCCTAAGCATACATGATAAACAGATGGTCTGATAAAAATAATTTCTTTGCCTTAAAATTTTATTTAAAGTCAATTATTGTAACAATTTAAAATATCTATGAGAGAGAGTGGTTTTAAGAAAACAGTATTTAGAATTGAGATTTAATAAGGCATAAGTAAAACATACAGAAACTGATGTTTAAAATATGAATGAATGTGAATGCAAAACCTAACCTTGTAAAGTCAAGGTCTATTTCAATCTACAAGGTGCTGGGTGAATCTAAGAAATATTGACAGCATTTGTCAGATATGCACAGAATTAGGAGTAAGTAATTTTCCATTATTGTTTGTGCTGAGAATAAGGGAGGTGAGGTGAAAAATGATTTTGTCATAGACCAGATATAATACACAAATTGTGTCTATTTGTCTCTGGTGGTTCTTTCTAAAGACCTTTGCCATAGATACATTTTCCCCTCTGCTTTTGTTAGAGAGAAATAAGCACCATGACCTCAAAGATTAGACTTTAATTAAATACTCTATTCTGACTCAGTCTACTCCAAATGAGAGACACTTTGGAAATAAGTATTTCTCCTTTCTTCTTTATCCCTTCAAATTTCCTTTTCTGTAATTGCACCCTCTAAGGAAGAGTGTGCTATAAAGAGATGGGGGAAGGAGGATCTATCCACAAAGCATCTTTCAAGCTAGGTCCTGAACTCTGTATTAGGTGGTTTTTACTCTTTCAACAGATATGCATTGACTATGTGCCAGATATTGTGTTATGAATTCATCTTTCAAAGGGCTTTCAAAGGGCTCATGGAGCTTATGGTCTAATGGTCTAAACAGATAATAATTAAACAAATAATTTAATGATTAGTGTTGAAGAGTGTACATGGGTTGCTCACAAAAGGAAAGGTCAGGAAACTTAATCTAATAGGGAGGGTCAGTGAAGCCTGCTCAGCAGAAGTGATATGAAGATGAGATGTGAAGGACGAGTAAGAGTTCCCAGAGAACTCAAAGAGAATGGGTGGAGTTTAAGGTGTGAATACGTGGAATAAAATGAGGTTGGTTCCCAGGGTGAGACCAAAAAGTGGGAAGATGAGAAAGCATTAACGAGTGAACAAAATTTAATGGGATTGGTGGCATGGGGTGGCTCATGCCTATAATGCCAGCACTTTGGGAGGCTGAGGCAGGAGGACGGCTTGAGGCTAGGAGTTTGAGATTAGCCTGGGCAACATAGAGAGGCCCTATCTCTATAATTTTTTTTTTTTTTTAATTTAGCCAGACATGGTGACACACGCCTGTAGTCCCAACTACTCAGGAAGCTAAGCCCGGGGGTCCAAGCTGCAGTGAACCATGATCACACCACTGCTCTCCAGCTTGGGTGACAGAGGCAGACCTTGTCTCAAAAAAAAAAAAAAAAAAAGGAAGAAAAAAATTAATGAGATTATATATTAAAGAACTCCTCAAAACCACTAATACATTAGTAGGCACTATGCATATTAAACTATATATTAAGCAGCATTTCCCACTGAATAATCCCTTTCCTTCCCTTCCCCTTCCCTTTCCCTTCCCCTTCCTTTCCCTTCCCCTTCCCTTCCTCACAAGCCCCCTCCCCTCTATCTGTGATAATTTTCAGAGAACAATCTTTTTTTTGAAAGAATGGAAGAAGTGGTCTCCAATAACCTGCTTTACTACAATTATCCCTTTTTCTCCTCTCTGTCATTTTGGTAAAAGATACTTACAGAACCAGAAGAAATAAGGCAATTTTTTTCTTAAATGCAAAAGTAAGAAAAGAAAAACTATGATGGATATAGACTGTAGACATCCAACTTCTTTATCTTCATCTCTTGCACTTCTGAACCTGAATCTTCTGAAACAAGCCTGCAGTGGACTGAGAGCCTTCGTACTGAGGGCTCCCTGGGCCACCTCAAGAGTGAAGGCCCAGGGTGAGATGTCCTTTTCCTGTAGCAGGCAACCCACAGGGAGGCTCCAGAGTCACATATAACTAATGGAGCTTCCTTGAGGTAAGGAAAAGCTCTCTTGTCTTTTCCATCAACCCAAACATTATTATTTGCCAAAGTGGTCACTAAATTAATATTTGTTCTCCAAGAACAATGTACTGGGGAAGAAAACAAACTTTGAGATTCCACAGGGGAAGAAAACAAACCTTTCATTTATATGACAAAAATATCAAGTACATGAGGGTATCCTCATGTCATTTTAATTATTGATGAACTTGTTAGATCTTTATACTGCTACCCCATTTTTCCTTTTGATTCATATCCAACCATTATTTGTGCACTGATGACAGTGAATGTGAAAAAAAAAGAATTCTGAATTTTAAAAGTAATCAAATTCTCTTTCAAAGGTCTACATCACATGAAAGATTCAGGAGCTCGTGGTAACCAAAATAATTTTCATGAAATTCTAAAAAGGATTCTAGTTGAGTAAGCAAAATATGTTTTTAGATAATGATGTTTATATGAGTACTTTAGCAGAATCCTCATAACAGAGACCATTTGAAAATGAGCTGTTCTCACTGATACGATTGGTCAAAACAGAAGCTAAGCACTCCCATCCCTCAAATTCTCTATTGTGCTTAAATTCTTTCTCACAGTGGCTGCTAAAACAACATCCTGAAGCCCTTTAGAACTGGAAGCTATTTTGGACAACTATTAATCTAATGTGGTGGTTGACAACTGTAGGTAATTTTGCCCCTCAAAAGGCATCTGGCTACATTTGGAGACACTTTTGGTAGTCACAGTGGGGACTATTGGTTTCTAGTGGGTTAAGACTAAAGATGCTGCAAAACATCCTATAATACACAGGACAAAATCCCATCAAAGAATTATCTGATCCAAAATGTCAATACTGCCATGATTGAAAAATCCTGATCTAGCACAAAAATTCTTGCAAACACTTTTGTGAGATAGCTCTTCATAATTTCTAGACTGGTCTCATTGTTATAAATGTCTTTATTATGTTACATAAAAATGTATTCTCCTAAAACTTTCTGCCTATTGGGATCCCAAAGGAAAAGAAAACATCAAACCCTTCACCCACATGACAGATTTTCAGATAACTGAGACTACTTTCATATTCCCAGTTTCTCATTTTCAAGTTGAAAAGCCACATGCTCATGTCTTGTACTTGCTTCTCAAAAAAAAAAGTGTAATTTCAGAAATAAAAGCAATAACCAAGTTAAAACCAGGTCTTTTAAGATTATGAATGTAATAATAATATCTGTATTACCAAGTATTGACCACTAATGATGTGCCAAGGGTTTTATACACATTATTTTATAAACCAATATTGACAATATCAAAGATGCCCCTCCAGGTAAGAATCACTAGCACTGTTTTGCAGATGATGAAACTGAGCCTTAGCAAAGTTCAGAGATACACTCACAGACACAGAAGTAACAAGTGAGGGAGCTGGAACTGAATTCTAAAGTTCTTGCCCTTTGTGTGAATAGTTATGACTATTTTATTTCACATATAATTCAGTTTCCCTTTCTTAACCGTCTCCTACCACCAGTTCGTTTTCTCTTGTTTGTACCTACATTCCCTTCTCTCCTTTTCCTTTCTTCCCATCTTTGCCTCAAGCTGGCCACAGGGCTGTCACATCTGTTAACATAAACACCTCTTAAGAAGCAGGCCAGGCCACAGAAGGGACTTACTTAAAGCTCTTCCAGCTCTACACACTACTTCTTTTGTATTTTCCTTTTGCCTTGTGAAACGGGCCTGGGCCTGCTGAAATAAATTAGATCTAGAAGCCTCTCTTCAGTGTGAACATAGGTGAAAAATTCTTTGATATACTGTTTTCAGATAGCAAAAAGGTTTTCAGTGATAGAGTATATACTAAAAAGTAAACTAACCTCTATATTTTTTATGAATACATAAGGGTTCATTATACTATTCTTTCTACTTTTTTTATGTTGAAAAATAGTTTAAAAAACAACAAAATAACTCTCGCTGCTCTGTACTTGCATTCAGCAACTAATTTCTTTTCTTATTCCATATTTTCTATTTAATGTTATGGTGAAGAAATGACTTTCAAAATAAAGTTGCCAACACAAGGGAAGGTTAATTTCTAAAGTAAAATTTTTTTATTATTATACTTTAAGTTCTAGGGTACACGTGCACAACGTGCAGGTTTGTTACATATGTATACATGTGCCATGTTGGTTTGCTGAACTGATTAACTTGTCATTTACATTAGGTTTTCTCCTAATGCTATCCCTCCCCCATCCTCCCACCCCACGACAGGCCCTGGTGTATGATGTTCCCCACCTTGTGTCCAAGTGTTCTCATTGTTCAATTCCCGCCTATAAGTGAGAATATGTGGTGTTTGCTTTTCTGTCTTGTGATAGTTTGCTCAGAATGATGGTTTCCAGCTTCATCCATGTCCCTAAAAAGGACAGGAACTCATCCTTTTTTATGGCTACATAGTATTCCATGGTGTATATGTGCCACATTTTCTTAATCCAGTCTATCATTGATGGACATTTGGATTGGTTCCAAGTCTTTGCTATTGCGAATTGTGCCGCAATAAACATATGTGTTCATGTGTCTTTAGAGTAGCATGATTTGTAATCCTTTGGGTATATACCCAGTAATGGGATTGCTCGGTCAAATGGTATTTCTAGTTCTAGATCTTGGAGGAATCGCCATACTGTCTCCCACAATGGTTGAAGTAGTTTACACTTCCACCAACAGTGTAAAAGTGTTCCTATTTCTCCACATCCTCTCCAGCATCAGCTGTTTCCTGACTTTTTAATTATCATCATTCTAACTAGTGTGAGATGCTATCTCATTGTGGTTTTGATTTGCATTTCTCTGATGACCAGTGATGATGAGCATTTTTTCATGTGTCTGTTGGCTGCATAAATGTCTTCTTTTGAGAAGTGTCTGTTCATATGCTTTGCCCACTTGGGGTTGTTTGATTTTTTTCCTGTAAATTTGTTTAAGTTCTTTGTAGATTCTGGTTATTAGCCTTTTGTCAGATGGGTAGATTGTAAAAATTTTCTTCCATTCTGTAGGTTGCCTGTTCACTCTGATGGTGGTTTCTTTTGCCATGCAAAAGCTCTTTACTTTAATTAGATCCCATTTGTCAATTTTGGCTGTTGTTGCCATTACTTTTGGTGTTTTAGTCATGAAGTCCTTGCTCATGCCTATGGCCTGAATGGCATTGCCTAGGTTTTCTCCTAGGGTTTTTATGGTTTTAGGTCTAACATTTAAGCCTGTAATACATCCTGAATTAATTTTTGTATAAGGTGTAAGGAAGGGATCCAGTTTCAGCTTTCTACAAATGACTAGCCAGTTTTCCCAGCACCATTTATTAAATAGGGAATCCTTTCCCCATTTCTTGTTTTTGCCAAGTTTGTCAAAGATCAGATGGTTGTAGATGTGTGGTGTTATTTATGAGGCCTCTGTTCTGTTCCATAGGTCTATATCTCTGTTTTGGTACCAGTACCACGCTGTTTTGGTTATTGTAGCCTGGTAGTATAGTTTGAAGTCAGGTAGCGTGATGCCTCCAGCTTTGTTCTTTTTGCTTAGGATTGTCTTGGCAATACAGGCTCTTTTATGGCTCCATATGAACTTAAGTAGTTTTTTTTCAATTCTGTGAAGAAAGTCATAGTTAGCTTGATGGGGATGGCATTGAATCTATAAATTACCTTGGGAAGTATGGCCATTTTCATGATATTGATTCTTCCTATCCATGAGCATGGAATCTTCTTCCATTTGTTCGTGCCCTCTCTTATTTCGTTGAGCAGTGGTTTTGTAGTTCTCTTTGAAGAGGTCCTTCACATCTGTTGTAAGTTGGATTCCTAGGTATTTTATTTTCTTTGTACCAACTGTGAATGGGAGTTCACTCATGACTCGGCTTGCTGTTTGTCTGTAATTGGTGTATAGGAATGCTTGTGATTTTTGCACATGGATTCTGTATCCTGAGACTTTTCTGGAGTTGCTTATCAGCTTAAGGCGATTTTGAGCTCAGATTATGGGCTTTTCTCAATATACAATCATGTCATCTGCAAAAAGGGACAATTTGACTTTCTCTTTTCCTAATTGAATACCTTTAAATACCCCAATTAAAAGACACAGACTGGCAAACTGGATAAAGAGTCAAGACCGATCAGTGTGCTGTATTCAGGAGACCCATCTCACGTGCAGAGATGCAAATGAGCTCAAAATAAAGGGATGGAGGAAGATCTACCAAGCAAATGGAAAGAAAAAAAAACAAAAAGCAAGCGGTTGCAATCCTAGTCTCTGATAAAACAGACTTTAAACCAACAAAGATCTAGAGTGACAAAGAAGGTCATTACATAATGATAAAGAGATCAATGCAACAAGAAGAGCTAAGTATTCTAAATATATATGCACCCAATACAAGAGCACCCAGATTCATAAAGCAAGTCCTTAGAGACCTACATAGACAGACTCCCATACGATAATAGTGGGAGACTTTAACACCCCACTGTCAATATTAGAGAGATCAATGAGATAGAAGGTTAACAAGGATATTCTGGAATTGAACTCAGCTCTGCACCAACTGGACCTAATAGGTATCTACAGAACTCTCCACCCCAAATCAACAGAATATACATTCTTCTCACACCACATCACACTTATTCAAAAGTTGACCACAGAGTTGGAAGTAATGCACTCCTCAGCAAATGTGTAAGAACAGAAATCACAACAAATTGTCTCTCAGACCACAGCGCAATCAAACTAGAATTCAGGATTAAAAAACTCACTCAAAACTGCTCAACTACATGGAAACTGAATAACCTGCTCCTGGATGACTTCTGGGTAAATAATGAAATGAAGGCAGAAATAAAGATGTTATTTGAAACCAATGAGAACAAAGACACAACATATCAGAATCTCTGGGACACATTTAAAGTAGTGTGTAGAGGGAAATTTATAGCACTAAATGCCCACAAGAGAAAGCAGGAAAGATCTAAAATTGACATCCTAACATCACAATTAGAAGAACTAGAGAAGCAAGAGCAAACAAATTCAAAAACTAGCAGAAGGCAAGAAATAACTAAGATCAGAGCAGAACTGAAGGAGACGGAGACACAAAAAACCCTTCAAAAAATCAATGAATGCAGGAGCTGTTTTTTTTTTTTAAAGATCAACAAAATTGATAGACGACTAGCAAGACTAATAAAGAACAAAAGAAGAAGAATCAAATAGATGCAATGAAAAATGATAAAGGGGGTATCACCACCGATCCCACAGAAATACAAATTACCATCAGAGAATACTATAAACACTGCTATGCAAATAAACTAGAAAATCTAGAAGACATGGATAAATTCCTGGACACATATACCCTCCCAAGACTAAACCAGGAAGAAGTTGAATCTCTGAATAGACCAATAACAGGCTCTGAAATTGAGGCAATAATTAATAGCTTACCAACCAAAAAAAGTGCAGGACGAGACGGATTCACAGCCAAATTCTACCAGAGGTACAAAGAGGAGCTGGTACCATTCCTTCTGAAACTATTCCAATCAATAGAAAAAGAGGGAATCCCCCCTAACTCATTTTATGAGGCCAGCATCATCCTGATACCAAAGCCTGGCAGAGACACAACAAAAAAGGAGAATTTTAGACCAATATCCCTGATGAACATTGATGCGAAAATCCTCAATAAATTACTGGCAAACTGAATCCAGCAGCACATCAAAAAGCTTATCCACCAAGATCAAGTCGGCTTAATCCCTGGGATGCACGGCTGGTTCTACATATGCAAATCAGTAAACATAATCCATCACATAAACAGAACCAAAGACAAAAACCACTTGATTATCTCAATAGACACAGAAAAGGTCTTTGACAAAATTCAACAGCCCTACATGCTAAAAACTCTCAATAAACTAGGTATTGATGGAACCTATCTGAAAATAATAAAAGCTATTTATGACAAAACCACAGCCAATATCATACTGAATGGGCAAAAACTGGAAGCATTCCCTTTGAAAACTGGCACAAGACAGTCATGCCCTCTCTCACCACTCCTATTCAACATAGTGTTGGAAGTTCTGGCCAGCGCAATCTGAAGTAAATTTCTTATGAACCCAGGATTAGGCCAAATTTCTTAAATTATTTAAGTAAAGACAAACTTACTTGTATATTTTCTCCCTTTTCAATTATTCCCTTCTATTTTCATGTTACCAATTTCATATATATGGGATGTATAGATGCAGACAGATGGGAACATGTTTTACAACATATATATAATAGTTTTGCTATCTTTCTTAGGTATACATTTAAACATGTGGTCTCTGTTCTCAATTATATTTCTTAGAAATTGAATAAAGTCCAAATATCCATCATCAATGAGAATATTAAATAAATTACAGTATTTTCCTACTGTGGAATATTATACAGTCATTAACATGAATGAGACATGTACAGTAATATGGGAAGATGTCCATCATATGTAGTCAAGTGCAAGGAGCCAGTTACAAAACAATATGATCCAGCAAACAAATGTTAGAAACTCATGTATGCAGAAGCATATGGGAAAATATCTGGAAAGATATATGTCAAACTGTAGAGAAAAGGATTGGGAAGTGGAGAACAATTTTTTTAAGTCTCTATTTTATTTTATATCTGTGAATTGTCTAAATATTTATAATGAGTTCATGTTATTTTTATAATAATATTAAATGATATGCTGATTAGCTAATCACATTTGATGGTCTCCATTATTTAGCTAGATGCTCCCCACCCACATGCCATTATTTACTCTATTTGATTTTTCTAATTTTACTTCCCATTCTCTCTCCCATTACACTAGATTTACCTTTTCTAAACACTGACTGTTTCGTTTAATGCTTCCACCTCAACCCAGAGTATCTGTATTTCCCCTAAATTGCATCTCTAAAGAAAACTGTGCAAATATTAGATTTCCATATACATTAAAATACTCTATAAAAGGAGAAAAGTAAATATTCAAGAAATTATATATATCTATATATAGACAAATATAGATATATATAGACAGATATATATATTTCTTTTTTGAGACAAGGTCTCACTGTCTTGCCCAGGCTGGAGAGCAGTGGTGTGATCAAGGCTCAGTGAAACCTCAAACACGGGAGATCAAGCAATCCTCCTGCCTCAGCCTTCCTAGTAGCTGGGACTACAGGTGTGTACCACCACACCTGGCCTTTTTTTTTTTTTTTTTTTTTTTAATTTACTGTAGAGATGAGGTCTCCTTATGTTGCTCAGGCTGATCTTGAAATCCTGGGCTCAAGTGGTCTTCCTGCCTTGACCTCCCAAAGTGCTGAGATTACAGGCACGAGTCACTGTGCTTGGCCTACATTTTGAATCAACAAGCTTTAATATGCTTTAATTCATTACTTCCTGAAATGTAAGGTGCCAAAAAATAATAAAGAATAGTTACCAAGTTCTTGAGCAGATAACTATTTTCCTTGTAAAAAGATGGCTTACTTAAACATCAAGAATACTATGATAGCCTTGAATACCTTTTAGAATGAGATAGGACCCACAAGAAAAGAAAAAGATGCATAGCACCCTACAAATGTGAAAAAGCAAGAGATACATTTCTTACCATTGTGAGGGTAAATGGATGATTTTCTAATGCAGATACACTGGGACAATGTAGAATAATATACTAAAAAGCAACAAAGAGATAAGTTTTAAATGACCAATTAAGAATTTCAACTATCTCAATGATGCTATGTTTGCTAAATTCCAAAAATTACATAAGGATAAAGGCTATTTAAAAAGTTACTGACCACTGACTCACCTGACCAGGTCTTGCTTTAAAATTTTCTTTGACCATTCGGATTTCCATGACATCTGAGGGATGACTTATGACTGAAATGATGGTGACTGGCTTATTGCTCCGGATATACCTGTAAAGTCTTTCGGCACAGTACAGGCACAAAGGTCCAGAAATCCAAAGCCAAGTCTAAGATAAATTTTTGAAAATATACTTCAAGAAATACTCATATTGTAGAAATCTACACCCGGCCCAATTGCTTATTGCATACATTACGGTAGTAGTATTTTAATTTGTATTTTAAATAAGAAAACATAATAAATGAATAAAAAATAATAGATGCTCACTATCATTCAAACAAACAAAAGTATAAAACAAAACAGAAAGTAATATCAAGACCCTACCCTCAATGTCATGCTCTGGATGTAACTACCATGAACAAATAAGTGTATATTCTTTCCTATACCTATATACAGATATATTACATATCTGTAGGCATAGAAACAATATATTTAATAAAAGAATAAAGGGGAGTTAACAATCTCAGATGAACCTGGGGATAATTTTAGAAATAAAGTAACTGTCTAAAGTTTATTAAATAAGAAAACCCTAGATTTTTAATGTACATAAAATACATGCATAAGATACATACATATAATATGTATACATATGTTAAACATGTATAGCATATGTGTTTAAAAATGCACTATTCTAGGCATGTTGTTTACCACTTACTTCTATATAATAAGAACATAAAATAATATTTATAATTTGGAAACCATGACAATTTTGAATATGTGCTGCATGGTTAACCCTGTTCCCAGGATACGTGCAAACTTTGGGAAGTGCAGAAGCCTGTGGGGCTTACCATTCTCCTAATACACACTTTATCTCTCACATCCCTTTGAGGCCTCCAACTAAAACTTGTCTTAATGGTCACTTTTTCAAGTCTCACTTTAGTTGTTTCAAATCTTCCTTCTTTCATGCAGACAGATCATGCCTCTTCGGCATATAATAACATTTAGCTCCACACTGTGTTATGAGTAGCATTGCAAGACAAGGTCTGCAATGTAGCAGCCTCGTACCTTTGAGACAATCACTTACCCCTTGAGTATCAAGTCCTATGTGAGCAAAACGGGAGTCACCATACCTGCCCTGTCTAATATTTGTGAATATTATGTGAAACTCAGAAAAGTTCTGAAAATTATAGAGGCTAATAGAGATCTAGAGGATTATTATTAATAATAACAAACACAAGACTAATACACTATTCCAAAGTCATCTACAAATTCATTCTACCTTTTGACTTCTCTTTCTTCTCTTCCTAATAGAGACATTTGACATCACTGTTTCCTACTTCCACTTTTTATGAAGAATAAATGGTGTAATTTGCATGGGGGCAGTTCCCACAGGCACAGAGGAAGATAAGGGCCCTTATTGAACTAATTGCTGAATACTTATGGACATTTACCAGGAGCAAGCATATTAGTCAAAGACCTGGGTTTACGTGCTTGCTCTGCCACTTACTAGTTTGGAGACTTTGATCAAGGTAAACACAATTTCTTCATCAGAAAATCGAGGATGATATTAATTACTTCAAATAGTCATTATGAATATTGTAAGAAACATTCTCTATGTCTAATAAATGTTCTGTATTAGGCATACAGGACATTTTAGCACAATGCCTAGCAGATAATATTAAGCATTCAATAAATTGATTTTGCTATTTACTATTTACAATATTATACACAATATTATAATACAATAAAATAATAATTTGTGGTAGTAGTAGTAGATTTTTTTTACTACTATTTTTATCATTCAATCGGCTTCTCTCAACTGATGGGAAAAATATTTGTCATCTCTTGACTGCAAGCACCAATGCTGTTGTATGCAAAGGTCATATGGTCAGTTAAGTAGAAATGTTATATATCCTCTAATATCATAGATCTTTTGCATTGAACTGTCAGGTACCTGTAATGGAATAATAGGTACTAACTTACTATTGAAACATCCTGAAATATCCTATTATGCATGAATATATAGCTTGAAAAACACGTTTATATGTGATGTTGATCAGTCAAATGGAAACAAACTTTGTGGAGATCAAACACAAAATTAATCTGACCTGTGGAAAATTAGCTTGGAATCTGGGCTCTTCCATACAAATCTTCACAAATGTGTTCTGGGTAAACTCTTCTGGTTTTGAAAATTCTTCAGGGAAAGGTTCATGAAAATGTTCTGAGAAATATTCTGGTAAGGAAATATTCTGAGAGCTGGTTCGGTTAAGATTGATGCAGCCGGGAGGGTGGGTATCTAAATTAGTTTGATACTTCAGCAGCCCTCTAAAATTAAATTTAAAACAAACAAACAGAGAAATAAAAAGATTTGAGATCAGGGGACATGGTAAAAGAAAATAACGTTTTTCTTTTTTTTTTTTTTTCGAACTTTACACAGCTTTTATCTAAAAAGTGTTGCTTATGTATTATGTTAAGGAGAAATTGAAAAATCTTAAAACATTTTAAGAAATTCTTTTCTACAGGACCAAAACAAAAATGTTGGCCCTGCAAACAAATGTTATAAATATATGGTAGAGAAGAATACATGCAGTCTCTCCAAGCATTACTGAATTTGACAGCCTTTACTTCAAGACTATTAGGCATTCATACAATCGCATACAAGCTTTCACTTCAATAAACAGTATAATGATGAATATTTTGCTAGATCTCCAAACATAAGGGAAAAATACAGGGATCATATTTAACTTGGCCAAGCCTGGATAAAACAAGACTTGCTTATTTGCAGAGAAATGTTAAACAGAAATAACTGGAACTGGAAGTTTGTCCCTCTTATGGTCTGAAAATAATGTATATATAGCAATCAGTCCCTAAATCTGCTCACTTTTCAATTTCTCCATAGACAGAACCACATAAAAAGTTCAAAATGATAAATCATGCAGGAGAACCCACACCATAAAAATCTTATTCTGATTGTTTATTATTTTGTTAGAAACCAAGACAAACCACTCAACTTTCTGTATTCTGCCTCTCTTATCAAGAAGTGGTTAGCATCTACCTCACAGGGATAATCCATAAAATGACAGATTGTACAGAGCATCAACAAGATCACTGCTGCATAAGCAAATATTGCATGACAAAGTAAGATTTGGAAATGCTTGAAATTTTTGCAGTGTATTTTATTATTTTAAAGAATACTGAGGAAAAATTTATTTCCAAGATTATCTGTTCTTGGTTGGCTTACAGTGCATGATTTTTAAATTATCCTTCAGGCTCCCAAATACTTAATTTTGGTGGCTTAATCACCGGAGGTCAGGAGTTCGAGACCAGCCTGACCAACATGGAGAAACCCTGTTTCTACGAAAAAACATACACAATTAGCCGAGTGTGGTGGTGCATGTCTGTATTCCCAGCTACTTGGGAGACTGAGGCAGGAGAATTGCTTGAACCCAGGAGGCGGAGGTTGCAGTGAGCCTAAGATTGTGCCATTGCATTCCAGTTTGGGCAACAAGAGCGAAACTCTGCCAAAAAAAAAAAAAAAAAAAAAAAAGAAAAAGAAAAAAAAAGAAAAGAAAGAAAAGAAAAGGAAAAAAAAAGTGTATTTTTAAGTATGTCATAGCTATGATGCTTTTACAAAAATAGTATTTTTAAACAAAAACTGCATAATTATGCTAACAGATCCATATATGAAGGTTAGGAAAGCAATGACCAAGTCAGTCTCTGGTGGTATTCACTATCTCCTCGTCTTGATTACTTTCCTTTCTTCCCTCTTTGCTTATGCTCAATTCCTTTTTTAAATTTTATTTTCTTCCTTAAAACTAGTCATCATGAAGTCATTAGGGAGCATTCAGTACATGTCAGGGGCATGCATTACATGACACAATAGTAGACCCCCCCCACACACACACACACATACTTTTTTAAAAAAGCAATACAGTAGATATTGCCTATGTATGAGATAAATTGATAAATATTATACAAATATGAGATGAATTTTTGTCACTAATCATTTACAAGTTTACATAATCCACACAATACAACTGCATGGGACTAGGGTTATTACTTAGACAGCCTATGAATTTGATTCAGCTGTCTTTACATTAATAATTTAGCCAAACCTTTTGTTCCTATTGACCATCTGAAGGATAGTAACTGACAGTTAAGTAGGTAAAAAACCCCAAGCATTTATTCTACTGGCCAAAAGTTGAACAGACATGAGCATAATGCACATTAGTTCACTGAATCCTCACAACATGGTTCTTCAGAAAGGTCAAGCAAGAGTCAAGATTAATGGTTCCTAACACTCCAGGAACTCATTATCTAGTTTGGAAGATATCTTCGAAGAAGCGGAACATAAGTGAAACTACAGATAGTAACTGGAGTAGTGTTTCTATTATACAGATGAGTTACCTAAGGCTTTCATAAAGTTGAACAGACATGAGCATAATGCACTTAGCACTACACCAATGGTTCTTCAGAAGTCAACAAAGTCAAATCTGGTTCCTAACACTCCAGGAACTCATTATCTAGTTTGGAAGATATCTTCGAAGAAGCGGAACATAAGTGAAACTACAGATAGTCAGACTGTGAGTAGTGTGTGTGTGTGTGTGTGTGTGTGTGTGTGTGTGTTGGAATGGGGCTGCTTATAATTTAGGGTCCTAACACCAGGCAAATTAATGTCGTTAATTCCTTCTTCTGTCATAATAACATTCCAGTGGACATAACTCTACCATGTTCTAGGTCCTTAAAGTAGTGAATGTTATTACTATACAGTAAAGTTCTTCAGGTCAGCCCAATCAAACAGTGGTGCTGTTCTTGGCACATAAAGTGGCACATATTATTCTAAAATTCTTTTTAATTTTGAGAGCTTTGTGTTATTTTAAGCTACACTCAAGCTAAATAGCATAGGCTATCTCTGTCTTTAAAATCCATTAAAACTGTCCTTACTTTGTCTTCTTTTTTTACTTTCAGATTTCAAACTTTATTTCAAGACTATAGTAATAAAAACAATATGGTATATACATAAAAACACAAAAAACAAACAGAATAGAGAGCTCAGATTACTTTGGCTTAGTTGTAACTGTTGCTACCAAAGAAATATGGATAAGATCCAAAGACAGACAATGATTAAAAAAAAAAAATCATTCATCAAAAAAACTCAAGTATGACATCCCAGGTCATTTGGCTATAATTAGGTGGTGAGAGTACTGAAAGCTCACTGGAAGGCAGGTTTTTAACTCAGTATTGAAAGGCCATATACCAGTAAAAAAAAAAATTGTATGGTAAAGTTCAGTGGCCTCAGATTGGGAGTACTTAAATATCTCCCAATACAATAATGTCAGTCAGTGGCAGAGCTGGGATTGAAAGCCCAGTTAGTCTGAATCTAAAGTCCATGCTCCTTCCTCTGTACCAGGCCTATTCCCCTTGCAGAATATTCATATTACTTTATGGATAACCTTTAAATTGAAAACCAATGTATATATTGAGCAAAATTGGATGGCTTTATATTGCTATAGACTTAGAAAAGGAGGGAGTATATTTTATCAAACCAATAATTTTATGTGTTATTTTCAAGCTCAATTGAATGCAGTAACTTAATTTTTCATTGTATGAGTAAAGAATAAATGTGCTCATTTCTTTGATATTAGTGCAGAATTTCTTAGAATTCTTACATTTGAAGGCCATTACAACAATCTTTTTCTAAAGAATATTGAATAGGAATGTAGACTAGATATTATGGATATTTGGATTGATAGAAAGAATCTGATATTGTCTCTCTAATGCATTTACTTCACTGTGGCCACATTTATTAAAATTTGAGGCATGTGTTCTATATGATTTTTATGGTGTTTTAAATTCCTGATATCTTTATTTACTTTAGATGCATGCCTTTCTTTAAAATAGAATGCAATCTTCTCAAATGTAACAGAACCCACCTAAGATAACACAAAGCTCTGTGTCTATTTGCCAAACAATCTTGATCCTGCTTCTTGTCCGACACCACCACTGTAATATACCTCTCTAGACATATTATTTTATTAATTTTGGAACCTTATTAGTTTCAATATTATGGTCACTGTCTTCAAAGGCATGCACAATCTAGAGTAGCACTGTCCAATAGAGCTTTCTGTGATAGTGGAAATGGTCTAAGTCTCTGATCACCAATATAGTAACTATTAGAGAAAAGTGGGCTATTTAGCAATTGAGATGTGGCTAGTACAGGTGAAGAACTGAACTCTTAATACTATTTCACTTTAATTTAAATTGAATAGCCACAGCACAGATATAATGGGTCAAATCAGACATAAAACCAAAAACAATAATTAAAAAGGGCAAAATGATTAATGCCATATAAACATATGATAACCTCTTGAGAGTACACCTGGGTACTTAACTTTGATTATAAAATTCCAGAAAGACTTCAGAGAGAAGGAGGCAACTGAAGGATGTGGAGATTCCAGGGGTTAGAGAATAGGAGAATGGCATTCCAATATGAGGAAGCCAGATGCACAAAGGTACTTGGTTTATTCCTGAATTAGTAGAAGGGATCATATTTTATGCATTTATCCCTTATACATTCACACTCACTGCCAAACCTCAGCATCCCTCTAATACCTTTCTTGCACATAATAGATCTCTAATGCATTTCTAGTGAATTGATTTTAAAAGCAAACAATAAACACATAATTTGTTTTAATACAGCAAGTGCATGTAGGAATCAAAAAGAGAGCATTCTTGTATGTATTGTTGTAGCTTTCATAAATAAATGCTAAACAATTTTAAAGCAAAAAACAAGAAGGGAAAAAGACATTCGTGAATGGTAAACTGAGAGTCTTGCCAAGTTATAATGACAGGGCGAGGGATGAGGAAAGGAGGTGCACAGACTATGTGGAAATATAAGTGTTTATTGTTAATTTTTTAAGTTTCATTGTATGATGTTCCAAGGATAAATTTTGAAGTATCTGTGAAATGTCTAGTGTTCTCCTATCATGAGAAATAAAGGATTTTATGGGGTTCCAAAATTGTTTCTGCACTCGTAAGGATCTTAACATGTGCTATCAACATTCAACCATGTTTCAAAGTTATAGGTTTCTTTTTTTCCCCTTGTTTCCCTCAAGAGGCATTATAGTTATCCCATCTGGGTTTTTTGTTTGTTTGTTTTGCTTTCTGTTTGTTTCTTTGTTTTTAATATCCAGCTGTGACAAAGTTACATAAAATAATACAATACATTAAATGAATCCTACTAAGTAACAACATGATTTTATGACAATCAAAACATGATTTTATGGCAAAAGATAAATATTAAAAAATACCACACCTGACAAAAGGACAATCACAGAATCATCCCTACTTTAATTTCATGTTAAAAATATTCCACAAATGCAGTATCACTTATGTGACCTTTATATTTGTGGTATTTTAATCTGTTTTTAAGGAGGAGAAAAAAATTCTTGTCCCCTAGGGACCTACTTTTTTCCTAATATTCTATCACGTGATTTTTTTTCTTTATGGTAAAAATATATATTGATTCTGGCAGCTATTTTTTACTTTGCTTCAAGTACAAAGAAAGAGTTTAATTAAAAAAAAAACAAATTGTATATTTTAAAATTTATTGCAGTTCTCTAACTTCTGTGGACTCCACTAGAATGTACACTTCTTAAAGTCAAGGGTTTATCCTGCTCCATTGTTATTTTTCTAGTGCCTAAAACAGTGCTTATAACTTACAATAAGTGCTCAATAAATATTCGTTGATTAACTTAGTGACCAGAAGTGTATAAACAACTTTTGTTGTGATTGTTGTTGAAACACGTGATTGGGAAGTCATCTGGTTTTAACAGATATTTGAGCTCATTTTCAACCTTCAAAAAGGAGGTCTATATTTTAGCAAATGGCATGTAGTAACATGACAGTTATTAAGTAACAGACAGTAACATTAAGCAACAGACAATGATCAAGAGAGTCAAGTCTACTTGTTAGATGCATTTAGAAGTAGAGTGCTTTCCTAAACTAAAAATCCAGTGTGCTTCAGGAAATCCTAAGCATCTGGGTACCCACCCTACCAAAGCTTTTACTCCCACCCCCACGTTGTTTATCTGGCCTAACAGAGTTCTTGCCTCTGTCTTCTTTCCTGGCTCTTGCCTCTGATAGCTAAGAGTACTGTTATCTGCAGCTTAACCACAGCAGGAATTGTGTCTGGCTCTTACCGGTAGAGCTTGTCCAAGCTTACAAGATAGGGATAGCATCATGTGTTTGTAATCTGTGCAGGTGCACTGGACCTTGCTCTTTAGAAAGACCCTGCTATTGGTTTGCTGCTCTGTTGTCATCATCTCCAAATGCTTAATAATTTTTTGATCAAAGAATCCCACATTTCATTTTGCAGTGGGCCCCGCAAATTAAGAGACTGATTCTGCCACAATATCTCTGCAGCTGACTAATGTATAGCCTAGGGTCTTAAGGGCTTAGAATCAACATTTATAACTTCCTTGAGTACCTGAAGTAAAATAGGTCATTCCCCTAAGTTTTCTTAACTGAAAGAGAAATTGTACCTGTTCCTCTCTACTTCACAGGTATATAAAGGGAAGAGCTTTGACCCCTTGCAAAGAAAAAAAAAAATAAGCAGACATTACTTCTTAGTATTTCCTCAGCTTTCACGCTTTACTAAAATGACAGTGGAGGATAAAATTATTATTTCATGTTTCAGAAAAACAGTACTGTACTGAAAATGTTTCTTAAAATAAATACAGTGCTTTTCCTTCTCCTTTCCCCCAACTTTCTCACCTTATAATTCCAGCTGTAAACACTTGCTAATATAAAAAAATTCTCTGGAGAGAAACTGAGATAAAAATTATTTGAAAAAGTATTTGATCTAAGGTTCAATATGTCTGTCTCCAAAATTGGGGAAAAAATAAACTCGCAGTTTGGAAGTTTAAAAAAATCCATTAATATATACAACTTATAGCATAAATGACTTCATGTACATAAAAATGCTCTCTATATGCTGTATCTAAGTATATAAGTAGACATATATACATATAAACTATAGAACTATAAGGCATCTTTAATGGGAGAAAATATCACATGACCTTGATCCCTACTACCAACTGGCTTACAGCATAAAATATCAGCAAATGTGAATAAACCATAAGATCTTAGCCCATAATTACTATAGAGAAATACTACTTTTTACATAAAATTAAGAAATCCAATGAACAAAAAATTGGAAGTTGGCAAACAAAACTGGAAGTTGGCAAACAAAACTGGAAGTTGGCAAACAAAGGATATAAAAGTAAGAAAGAAAACTTTATATAGGACATTGTATTTATTAACATATTGAAAATATGTAAATACTATGGAGGAGAAGAATTTGGATTCCATCTAAGAGAGATCTAATTATTCAATAATATTTTTCACCTCATATATTTAAGTGAAAAATTGAAGAACTAAAAAGTGAAATAAAACAAATCAGGAGAGCTAAGGCTGAGCATGCTGGCTCATGCCTGTAAACCCAGCACTTAGAGGTTGAGGTGGGAAGATCACTTGAGGCCAGACTTTTGAGACCAGCCTGAGCAACACAGAAAGACCATGTCTCAAAAAAAAAAATAAATAAATAATAATAATAATAATAATAATAGGCATGGATCATTTTTTTCTTTCAGAATTTTTAGCCACAGAGATACACAAAGACCCCCAACAAAACTGTGCCAGTCTACAATATAATCAAAATAGTCAAGATTTAAAAGCTAATTCCTCTGACATGGGAATCAATATACTAGTTACCATAATAACTAATTACCTAGATAAGACTAAATATAAACAGTAGTTACAAAATGACAGTCCAGGTTATAGTTAAACAAGTTTAGAGATTATCCTTTATTGTCATCTGTAATGCTTTGATACTTAAGGAAAATTGGAAGAGCCTAGAAGGACAACACATTCCTAGCTTAAACTAATTAATGCAATGCAGCTTCATCCAGTAAATATTGAGTGGGTGATATGTGAAAGGGATTCCCTGCATAAAGATGGGTAATAAACACTCCTATCTCCAAAACCACTATAGTTTACCTAGGATATGGCACAATGTTCTATTTTCTTTTTCTTTTTTGGGTTGGAACTCACAGATACATAAGGAGGTTAGGGAGAAGAGAACTCAGTGTTGCCCTGCCACAATGAAAAGCAACACCAGGAAGAACTCAGCCAGAGCCCACAGAGGGAGCATTTAGACCCAGTCCTAGCCTAAAAGGAATTGCCCATTCCAGTAGTCAAAACCTAAGTCCCAGCAAGCCTTGTCATTTTGGGTTAAAGTGCTCTGGGATTGTAAATAAACTTGAAAGGCAGTCTAGGTCTAAAGGACAAAAATTCCTTGCCAGTCCTGGTGCTGTGCAGGGCTCACAGCCAGTGATGTGGGGGGCACACATCCCAGTGAGACTCTAGCCAGAGCAGCCAAGAGAGTGCTTGTACCACCTCTCTACCAAGCCCAAACAACACAGCTCACAGCTCTGGGAGAGATCTCTTCCTTCTGCTTGAAGAGAGGAGAGGGACGAATAAAGAGGACTTTGTCCTGCCTCTTAGATACCAGCTCAGCCACAGTAGGATAGGGCACTCAGCAGAGGCCTGAGGCCCTGATTCCAGGTCCTAACTGTTGAATGACATTTCTAGACACACCCCGGGCAAGAAAGAAACTTGCTACCTTGAAGAGAGGGACCCAGATCATCTTCTGACTAAAGAGCCATTGGCCCTTGAATAACCAGCAGTGGTATCCAGGCAGTACTCGCCATGGGCCTTGGGTGAGATTCAGAGATGTTCTGGCTTTAGGTGTGACCCAGCAAATTCTCAGCTGTGATTGCTGTGGAGAGGGACTCCTTCTGTTTGAGAATAGGAGAGGGAAGAGTGAAAGGGACTTGTCTTGCAGGTTACATACCAATTCAGCCACAGTGGGGTAGGGCACCAAGCAGGGTTCCCTGATTCCAGGCCTTGGCTCTCAGATGACATTTCTTGACCCTCCCTGGGCAAGAGGGGAATGCATTACCCTGAAGTAAAAGTCCCAGGCTGGGAAGCATTCACTACAAGCTGACTGAGGAGCCCTTGGGCTTTGAATGAACGTAAGTGGTAGCTACGCAGTACCTCACTGTAGGCCTGAGGTGGGTTATATTAGTTACAAGTCTCATTGTAACCACAAATCAGAAAACATACAACAGATACACAAAAAATAGAAAAAGAAGAAATTAAGACATACCCCCCAGAGAAAATCACCTTCACCAAAAGGAAGACAGGATGGAAGAAAAGAAGAAAGAGAAGACCACAAAACAATCAGAAAGCAAACAAGAAAATGGCATGAGAAAGGCCATACTTATCAGCAATGACATAGAATGTCAATAAACTAAACTGCCGAATCAAAAGACATACAATGGTTGAACGGAAAAACAAAAAGACCCAATGATCTGCTGGTTACAGGAAACACACTTCACCTATGAAGATACACACAGACTGAAAATAAACAGATGGAAAAACATATTCCATGCCACTGGAAACCAAAAAGGAAGAGGAGAAGCTATACTTAATATCAGACAAAATAGATTTCAAGACAAAAACTGTAAGAAGAGACAAAAAAAATCATATTGTGATAAAGGGGTCAATTCAGCAAGATGATATAACAACTGTAAATATTTTACACCCAAAAGTGAAGCACACAAAAATGTAAAGCAAATATTATTAGAGCTAAAGAGAGAAATAGACTTCAATATAATAACAGTTGGAGATTTCAACATCCCACTTTTAGCATTGGGCCGATCTTTCAGACGGAAAATCAATAAATAAACATCAGACTTAATCTGTACTATAGACCAAATGGACCTAATAAATATTTACAGAACATTTTATCCAGTGGCTGCAGAACACACATTCTTCTCCTCAGCACATGGGTCATTCTCAAGAATCATATGTTAGGTCACAAAAAAGTCTCAAAATGTTCAAAAAATTGAAATAATATCAAGCATCTTTCCTGACCACCATGGAATAGAACTAGAAATCAATAAGAGGAATTTTGGAAACTATACAAATACACAGAAATTTTACAATATGTTCCCGATAACCAGTGAGTCAATGATGAAATTACCGAGGAAATGTTAAAACTTTTGGAAATGCATAATGGAAATACAATATAGCAGAAGAATTAAACTAGATCTCTTTCTCTTCCTAAATTAAAAAAAATAAAATTGATTGAAGGCTTACTCTAAGATTTGAAACTATGAAACCTCTAAAAGAAAACACTGGGGAAACTCTCCAAGAGACTGGACTGGGCAAAGATTTATTGAGTAATATCCCAGAAGCACAGACAATCAAAGCAAAAATGGACAAATGGAATTACATCAAGTTAAAGAGCTTCTGCACAGCAAAGGATACAATCAACAAAGTAAAGATCTAATCCAAAGAATGGAGGAAAATATTTCCAAACTATCCATCTGACAAGGGATTAATAACCAAAATATATAAATAACTCAAACAGCTCTATAAGAAAAAAATCTAATAATTGGATTTAAAATAGGCACAATACCTAAATTTACATTTTTCAAAAGACATACAAATGGCAAACAGGTATATGAAAAGCTGCTCAACAACACACCATCAGATAAATGCAAAGTAAAACTACAATGTGATATTATCTCACCACGGTTAAAATGACTTATATTAAAAACACAGGCAACAACAAACACTGACGAGAATGTGGAGAAAAGGGAACCCTCATACACTGTTGGTGGGAATGTAAGTTAGTATAACCCTTATGGAGAAAAGTTTGGAGGTTCCTCAAAAAACTAAAAACAGAACTAACATATGACCCAGCAATCCCATTGCTAGGTATATACCCAAAAGAAAAGAAATCAGTATTTAAAGAGATATCTGCAATTGCATATTTATTGTAGGACTATTCACAATAGCCAAGATTTTGAAGCAATCTAAGTGTCCATCAACAGATGAATGGATAAAGAAAATGTGCTACATATAACGATGGTGTACTATTTAGCCACAAAAAGAAGATCCTCTCATTTTCAATGATGTGGGTGGAACTGGAGGTCATTGTGTTAAGTGAAATAATCAAGGCACAGAAAGACAAACTTCACATGTTCTCACTTATTGGTGGGAGCTAAAAATGAAAACTGAACACATGAAGATAGAGAGTAGAATGATGATTAGCAGAGGCTGAGAATGAGATGGGGAGAAGTGGGGATGGTTATTGGTTATAAAAATATAATTAGATGACTACAGTCAATGATAATGTATTGTACATTAAAAAATAATGAAAACAGTACAATTCGATTGTATGTAACACAAAGAGAAGATAAATATTTGAGATTATGAATATTTCATTTATGCAAATATTATCATTACACATTGTATGGCTGTATCAAAATATCTCATGTAGCCCATAAACATACACACCTACTATGTATTCACAAAAATTAAAAATAGAATAGTTTTTTAAATGGAGAACATTATATAGACAACAATAAAAATATATGTGTGTATATATGTGTACATAGTGTCCATTTTATGTACAATAGCTAATATTTTTCTTCTAATAGGTCTGGGAAATACAATTATTTTTCTTTATTTCTAGAAAACTGATTTGTCCAAGATTACATTAGTGATTTTCTAGGAATCAATCCTGTTTCTTCACTATTATAACACAGGGCATTTGTTTCACTATATTTAAAGTCAAAATACCAAAATGTGTGGGATAGCAAAACTATAGTAATTCACAAATTGCATGCTTACTCGAGTTTGTTTATGTATTTACTTTGGAATTCCATTATGAAATTCATCCCTCATATTTGAATAATAACTTGATGGGTAATCTAATATTTAGAGAAAATTCATGGCAAAATTCTAAAAGGTATGGGTTTTTGAAATCTGTGGACTTGATTGATTTTTCTATATGATGAATAATGTCTTTTCCCCATTGCCTTCTTTGCTATGTTTTGACTTAATCCTTTTATAAAGACACTCTGGCAATAAAATACTGATAAGAATATCTCTTCCACAGCATTTTTATCTGCTCCAGTCTAAATCCTAGTCTTCTTCATTGTTATTTTCAGGTTACATGGAAGAATTCTGGCAAGTAAAGTATCACGTAAATATAACTTTATTATTAGATTTATTATAAAGTGATTACATTATATTATAAAGTTATTATATTATTATGTATCTTAACAAGGTCAAACATTTTAGGAAACATTTATAAGGCAGCACCATAAAGAAGGCATGTTCTTCTTACTCCATTTTCTGGGAGCTAGTTAAATTTCACCTTCAAAACTTTGAACTCTATGTAACCTGAATCAAAACTGAACTTTGTATTCAAAACAGGCAAACATATATGTATATATACTCACCAACTTACATAGATAAATAGAAAAATATATCCTAGATTTTTACATGACATAAATATTTTCCATTCACAAGCAGGGGTACTTTCTAAATGATGAATAAATAATTCAATAATTCAAGAAAAGGGTAGAAGTTAAATTCAGGGGTCAAACTTCATGGGCTCAATCTTAGTTTTTTCAGGTATTAGCTGTGTGTCTTTGGACAGTTACTTTAATTTAATATTTTATGTTTTAACTCCCCATCTGTAAAATAGAAATGATAGAAGAACTTATAGTACTGTGTGTATTAAAAACAAAAAACGAATGTTTGTGTGTGCACGCGCGTGTGCACGTATGTGTGTCTATAATGTGCTAAGAATAGTCCCTGTCACATATTCAACATGTCTCAAATTAGGGAATTGTTATGAATAGTATAATTATTATCCTCTAAAATGATAAGGCAATTATTAAGTTGTTCATTATATTTGTCAAGTTCTCTTCCCAGTAGCCTTCATGGGAGAAAAAAAATGACCCGGTGGCTTTTATTTTTCCCATAATCCAGTGTTTTTAACTCTAAATAAAACTTAAGCAGGCTATATAAAATGTGTCAATGTGATATTAGCTATTATAGCTCTTTGGTTAAAATCTAGCTTTAAAAACTTCAGATCCACATTTTTTAAAACTTTTTTTTAGCACACAAATTTTAGGATGTCTAATGAAAGTTCAGAAACCTTCTTTTACACAAAAATGTACATATGTGTCTCAAAATTAAACATATACTTAAATATGTAGATATATGTGTGTATGTATTTCAGGAATTAATGAATCCCTGAATCCATTCAATGATTCCTAGGGATTATGTAGCCACGTTAAAAACTTCTATCTTATGGAAGGAGAAGTAGAATTTTATGGTAGAAATAATAGGCACCAAACTGATAACGAGTATGCTAGAATCATTAGAAACTAGGCATCTGGGAAGTATTAGAACAGGTCATCTGTATCAGTGACAGAGAGTTTATAAAAGATTTTTAACCACTGTCCTGAACACCCAAATCCTCAGCCTTCTAATGACTATGGCAATGAACATCTAATTACAATTTCTAAAGTGAGACAAAGCTAGGCAAACCTACAGTGTGTATTATTTGAGGGTTCTGTTTCTCAAATACAAATGCAGAGCCCCTATTCAAGGTAAGGACTCCTTTTGTGGCTCTAGCTCAAAGTCTACATTAAAACAGTGCATTAGCCTCTCTTAAAACTTCTCCCACTGCCTCAGAATAGGTAGGATGCCTGTATGATCTGGTCTTTATATAGCCAATGCTGAATTATCAATAGCATCCCCATTCATTCTCAAAAGTATCTGGTTTGCACAACAAATTACATAGTCACTGCAAATGTACAGGCAAGAAATGAGAAACTGAAAAGAATGTAGAGGAAAGTAAAAATGTTCTCCCTCAGTGCTAGAATAGGATTGTTTAAAATACAACTAGTGGGCCTTCCATTCGAAATGTAATGTGAGTTTCTAAGAGGAGCAAGTGCCTCCCACCAGTAGTAAGATGACCAAACCTTTCCCTGTACCACATCAGTGTGAGTGAAGGGAGACTTCTGTGAAAGTGGCTTCTAAAAGAGAAGATACTTGGGAATCAGCAATTCTTAATGCTTCATTATATTGCATAAATATCTCTATCCCCTAACAGTATTTCCTTAATATCCTCCTCCTGAGGCCCGAGGCCATAATAGAGGGAGGTTATTTCCCAGTCAGCACAATAAGCTGACCCCCACAATATCTTTCTAACTCTGGTTAACGTCTTGAGTTTAAACTCCTGTGATGCTCCCTGTTAAACTACCTGCCTGTGACACTGCCTGGGGTTCATTAATGCCACTGTCGACAAATTCTGCCCACTGTGTTCCCCTGGCATAAAGAATAAATGTTTTTAAAAACATGCACATAAAAATACTCCTTTTATATTTCCAAGAAAAAAAGTGATTCCAGTAGAATATAAATCATGCTCTATGATTAACTCTTGCTAACAAGTAGTACCAAATGGCAAGAGCTCTGCTTAAAAGAATACTTCAGGTATCATTCACATAATAAAAATGATCTGAGAAGAGCAGCAGAGCTAGCACAACGAATATTTACACTATTAATGTGCTGTCATTGCCATTCAAACATTTGAGGAGGACCTTCCCCTCTATCATTTCCAGAATTATTACATTATAGTCTCTCTCGCTCACTTAAATAAAGACATAAAATACAATCACTACCCACACAGCACTCTCCAAGCTAAAGCCAGTGGGAGTGTTGACTATGGTAAGATTGCAGATATGAAGGTGCCAAATCTCATTTACAATGCATTCCCTCCACATTTCTTTGAAAGGAGCTGGGTTAGGCTCTTAAGCAGAGGCTCTGTGACATTCATAATTTATTTTCCCTCCAATATCCTTTTTATCAGTAAGCGAGAATAGCAGTGTGCATCTCCTTCTAATGAGTTTTTCAAAAGAAAATGAGGAAAGAAATATCCAGTTCTATACATATTTGGAAAGAGGAAATGGTTTTGTTTTGTTTTGTTTTCACCAGGTATCTTAGGAATTGAATATCTTTAACGCAGCACACCAACAGCAACCTTCTAAAAAGGTATATTAAAAATTAAAACAAAAAATTCCTCAGGAGGAAGGCTTGTTTTACAAAGATAAACCTTTATTGCTAAAAATCAATAGAATTTTAGAGACCTTAGAATATTATAATTGTTGCCATGTCAAGGAATATTCCTTTGAGCTGCTAAGCAGTTTTCACTATATGTTCATCAAATTACTTTGCTGATAAGAAAATCTGGACTTTTCAAAAGTGTTGTGTCTTTATCAAAAAATCTGTTTTTTTCAAAGTTAAAGGTGGAGTGTCATTCTTACAAAGCTATTAGTATTGGTACTGGTATAATTTGTTCTTGCTAACATTTATTGCATATGTCTATATTCTACCTACTTTGCTGCATTACCTTATTTAAACCCAAGACAACACTATTATATAAGTGATTTTATTAATCCCGTTTAATTGCTAACAAAAAGCAAGGACAAATTATCTGCCAAGTTCATACAGGTATTAAGTGATGTATCCCCTTTTAATCTCTATGTTATACTAACATCTTGGAGAAGAAAATTAATGTATTTTAAAGATGCATTTTAACACTAAAAAGAAACATCTGAGTTTAGTGTACATGAAATGTCATCTTTTCAGGGTGGCATGCAACAGATTTATTTATAAAAAATGAAGAGAATTGCTAAAATATACAACAAAAATTAAAACCAGGTTAAGACAAGGACACAGATAATCATGGAACAAAAAATTTGGGTCCTAAATAATACTGATTACAATATTTGTAGCCAAGAAAGTGAGACTTTCACTTTGCCAAAATCAGATCACATACTCCAAGAACATTTAGTTTGGTTTACAGTTTTAAAAGGGACACAGAGAAGTGTTGCCAAATAGGGGCCACATAACTTAGTGGTTAAAAATGTCAGTTTTGATATCTGATACCTGGATTCAAACTAGAAATCTACTTACTAGCCACGACCCTCATCAACTCATCTCTCACTGCCCCTATTCTCTTAGCTGAACATTGAGAATAATAGTAATAATAATAATAATAATAATAATAAATTTACAGGGTTGTTAGGAGGATTTAATGAGAGCAAATGTTAGTAAAAGAGAAGCATTCAATTAATATTAATTGTTAATATATTCAAAGAGACAGTTCAGAAAATTAAGATCTAAAATATCACAATGTAAGAAACAGACAAATAGAATTTAGGAAAGTGGGCAACTTAACTTCCATGTCCTCCAGAATCACAGACTTTTAAATAGCTAGACAGAAATTACAGTAAAATAATTCCAACCAAAAAAGAAAGAACACTGTGAGAATTAGAACTTTCCCTAAGACAGAATGGACATCTTCAAAATTAGGCATTGACTTAGTAGACATTATTGTAGAGGAGCTTAAAAGAGGTTTGATCAAGATATCTTTTAAACTTCCCTAAAATTTAAGATTCTATGAAAAAAATGACCTTAGAGAAAATCATATGAAGCAATTTCTCTTACTGTAAAAGTCTACTTAGGTAGAAAACCAGTCAACAACGCTAATCACCTCATCTTTTAAGCCTATTATTTTCTAAAATTTCTAGCCCACACTGATAATTCTCTGAATTGCTAGCATTCATGTAAATAACACATGAATGTTTACATTTTAAAAATATGCAGTTTTATAATATTTCTAGCTTTTCCGATTGATTTTTCAAAATTCCAAGTCAATGATCAATGCTGGATGAATAGAGATCATGCAATATATTGCTCTTCTTTACCTTATGGTACTTACCACATTGATGGACACAGAAGTTAATGCTAAGCAAATAGTGATTTTCTGTTCAGACCTAAAGCATACTGTTGAACAGAAATTTCAATACAAATCCGAGAAACTTACTTTGAACAACTGTACTTTATTTGGATAACAAAAAGTTGAAGAACAAAGTTATCTAGGTATTTCAGAAGTAAAGATATGTCTGTTTTCAACATTTGCATAAATAACTTAAATAGACTTGATTATAAGCCAATCTTTCATCAATATAGAGTATTTTTTTGAGAAAATTGTAAAATGTTATCAGTAGTGACATTTCTCATACCAGAAGCATATCTATGTTGCTTTTTTAAAAATTCAATTTCCTGGAAAAAAATGTGCTCTGTAGAATGCTTATTGTATTATGTATGGGTTATATGACATGATTCAAAATTAGAATAATTGCTTTCTTCATTACTACCTATAATAAATAAATATTAATTTAGTTTAATGATTTATTATATATAATTAGTCCTATAGATACCTACTATTTTTCTGTATAAATTAAAGTCACTTTCTCTCTATGACCCTTGTTCTACAAAAGTAAAATCAAAATTTAAATATGCATTCCTTTTACTTCCAAACAAGTAAAGAACTCTCAATGTAATCCTCCTCTTTAAAAAGAAGTCTGTTTGAACTGCTGATCCTTTAAAAAAATTGACACTATTTTGATTTACAAAGAAATAGATTTTTTTCAGAGTTTTAATTTAGTAAAACATAAAGACAAAAGCATATATAATTATACTAATAAATGACTGCATTTTTCTTTTCTATATCTATCTGATATAGATACATAGATGAACAGACTGACCACAATCTCAAAGAAGTCAAGATAAAGGTATTTAAACAAATACTAAGATCAAATTCTCAGAAGTACCGACCTCACCAAAAAAATAGAGCCTTGTCGTAAAAACTTAGGAGTTTATGAATCAGAATGCCTAGGTTTGAATCTAGGATCCATCGATTAAGGAAACTTCAACAAGCTACTTAATCTTTCTAAACATTAGGGTTCCCACCTCTGAAAGAGGTTTAACAATATTATTCTCATAAAATTCTGAGCAATTTTTTTTTTTTTTTGAGACGGAGTCTCGCGCTGTCGCCCAGGCTGGAGTGCAGTGGCGGATCTCAGCTCACTGCAAGCTCCGCCTCCCGGGTTCACGCCATTCTCCTGTCTCAGCCTCCTGAGTAGCTGGGACTACAGGCGCCCGCCACCTCGCCCGGCTAGTTTTTTGTATATTTCAGTAGAGACGGGGTTTCATCGTGTTAGCCAGGATGGTCTCGATCTCCTGACCTCGTGATCCGCCTGTCTCGGCCTCCCAAAGTGCTGGGATTACAGGCTTGAGCCACTGCTCCCGGCCAATTCTGAGCATTTAATAACATAAAGTATCTGAAGCATTTTGAATTTATACTTAGCATATAGTAAGCATTATGTAACTATTTTAGATTACTGTTATTATCATTAGTAGTATCTGGTTATTCATACTCCTCTTAAGGAGCATAGCCCTGGACAGGTAACCAATCCCATTTAAAGAGCAGAATGTAAAGCAGACTTTTCTCTACCAAGGGCTTTCTTGGTGCCCTGAGGCTCCAGAGAATTAATTATAAAGTGTGGCCATGTTTCCAGTGCTCTACAACTGTGTGTTCTAGAACCTTGGTACTGAACAAAGCTAACCAGGACATATGGGGTAAATCCATTTGATACTGCTGTCTTAACCAGCAGTCTCCAAAATCAGGGGAAAAAAACCAAAGCAACATTTTGAATATGTACACTGAAATAAATATCTGATGAATGTAAATGACCCACTGTACTGATAAATTACATTATAAAACATTCTGAAGAAAGAACTAAACAAAGGTCTGAACCTTTCTTCAAACTGTTTCCCTGGAAATATTTCAGGCTAAGAAAAACAGGGAATGGCAGCTGTGTTACCAGCAACATTGTTTATTATCAGTGAAATGCTTCTGGACGGAAAGACTGTGATTGAACCATGAAACCATTTTGGGCCTCACGGACCTCAGCCTCCTTGTGTACAGTGTGTTCTTGATCCCAAGGGCATCCCTTGAGGGGACCTACGCTGTTCCCAAGATACAGGTTCCTGTGGAGTAGGAATGAGCCTTACCCAATGCAAGGTAGACCATGCCTACCCACACGGGTTCCTCATCTTAAAACAGAGTTGCTACATGAAGGAGTGGGGGTAAATGCTTCCTGAGCAACTATAGGGACTCCTACTGAATAAGCACCTGACCTTATCCTGTTGACATTCTGTGTGTCCTGCCCTGTATCCTGCTAAACCAAGTAAACCTGCTGCCAGACCTATTATGTCATGCAAGTGTGAATGTCACGCCAAAGCCACCAAGTTCACTGCTGGTGGCCATACAGACATACGCATGTGCAAAAATACATTATTTTCTTCATCTATCTTCATGTATTATTTTAAGCACCATGTTTTTGAGTATACTGCTTGGATACACATACTTTCAGAATATGTTATGTATACTCTCTGCAATAAGCTTAGGATACATTATTTTTTCACTTTATGAATTTTTTTTCCTTTGGTGATTTTGACAGATCCTTTTCTTCGGTTACTTTAAATCTTTGACTCTCTCTGCAAGTATTACTTCCTGTAGAACTTTTAAAATGAAAAACTGGAAATTCCATTGTTATAAATCTTGCTTTAGCAGGACAGTTTCAGGAAATACAAACATTAAAATATATTCCTGATGTTCTCCATTCTTAAATTTTTTCCTTTAGAAGATATTAAGATATATCCATAGGAAGATTTAGAAACTAAAAGGTTGTGGGAGAGGTAACTCTAGCTTTTAAATGTAATATACTTTATACTGGTTTCATTACAATATGCTATGCTAAAAATAGAATTATGTCTTCCATTCTTGACAGTATTCTCAGTTCCACTCTTGACACTGTCCCCAATAGTGGAGAAACTATTTCTTCCACTCTTGATAATTTTACACTTCCTATGAAATTTCCTATAGAGTTGTCTTTCATTACCCCATTTTGGGGTACAAATGGTTTTAAATACATATATTTGTAAACTTACCCTGAAACATGCAACATCAGCAGCATGTAGAAGACAAAGAAGAGGTTATGAGTATACCAGAAGATATCATAGTTAGAAACTCTGCAAAACAAATATATTCATTTTAATGCTACTTTACATTCCATCTTACTAAAAATATCAAAATATCATATCTCTCACAATTTAAGAAAGCTAAAATATGAGTATGTCTGATTTTCATCTACTAATACCAAAGTATTAACACACCATATAGAGAGAACTGACAAAAAATATGAGTAAGAATTTATCATTTTGTAAGTTATTTGTATTTCAAATAAAGACACATGGAAATAATAAAAAATAAGTTGTTTATTTTCAAGATATTACGATATAAGACTAAGAAGCAGATAGTAGTCTGCTAATATGTACCTTGGCTATTATTTTATCAATATTGTCAATTTTCAAATAATTTCCAAAACAACCAATACTCCTCTTTCAATACATATTTTGAGAATAGTTCAAGGGAAACTCAAAAAGAGAGAAATTAAAATAAATCATGACCAAAGTGTTATATTCTTTTCCTGGACAGTGTAATCAGAATGATACCTCGATGTTATTGCTCTGAGGGAGGACAAAGACACTGAAGAGACAGCGAATGTCAAGCATAATCTACAGAACATTTGAGAGAAGTAAAAGAGTAACAGTTATTTTATTTCATATGTCCAGGGTGGATTTTATATATTAGAATCTTGGAAGTAGAGGGCAGATATTTACAAAAGCTTCCTAGATGAACATGATGTTTCCCATAGACTCTTAGAGAAACCCTTATTTAAGCAGCAGGCAATTGCTTTACATTTACTCTACTCATAGTATTTGCTATCATAAACAATATCATTACCATGCCTTGTAACATATACAAAGTTCTGATTTTTTTTTTTTTTTTCGAGATGCAGTCTTGCTCTGTTGCCCAAAGTGGAGTGCAGTGGTACAATCTCAGCTCACTGCAACCTCCACTTTCCACTTTCAAGCAATTTTCCTGCCTCAGCCTTCTGAGTAGCTGGGATTACAGGCACTCGCCACCAGGCCCAGCTAATATTTGTATTTTTAGTAGAAATAAGGTTTCACCATGTCGGCCAGACTGGTCTCGAACTCCTGACCTCGTGATCCACCTGCCTCAGCCTCCCAAAGTGCTGGGATTACAGGTGTGAGCCATCGTGCTTGACCCTCTGATCCTTTTTTAAATCAAAACCATTATAATGTGAATTGCAAGATTTAGGGATACACTTTTCTAATGCTTTTAATACACACTGCCCATTGCCCTCTAAAAACACATTTATTAATTACAAACCCAACCGTAGGCTAGGAGTGCCTGTTTCCCAAAACTCAGACCAAATTTTGTAAATTTTCATTATTTATTATAAGTAGGATGGGGTATTATTTCATATGTGTGTTACTCACTTTTAATTCTTCTGTGACCTTTCTGTTCATAATCATTACCCATTTATATAGAGTATTTTAAATTAATATGTGTAATTTGTTACACATATTAGACCTACATTAAACTTGACTTTCCTCATAAGCTTGTAATGCCACCTTTATTATCTAGCAGGTTCTTATATATAGCAAGGTCATTTTCAGGGCTTTTTATTGACTTTGTCCCTTGGTTCAATGTGTTGGTCATTTTTGCAAGTAAATCCCACTCTCTTTTAAGTTACTGAAGTTTAATCATTTTAATGTTCAGTAAGGCACATCCCTCCTTTTACTCTTCTTTTGAAATATGTACTTGGATATGCCCCAGACAAACTTTGGAATCACTTTGCTAAATTAAAAAAACAAACAAAATACCCCGTCTGAGAATGTCATTGAAATTGAAACACCCCTAAAAAAAAAAAAAAAAAAATCGAGGGGTCAGGCATGGTGGCTAATGCCTGTAATCCAATACTTTAAGAGGCAGAGGTGGAAGGAGTACTTGAGCCCAAGTGTTCGAAACCAGCCTGGACAACATATTGAGACCTTGTCTTTACAAAAAAAGTAAAATAAAATAAAAATAAAATTAGGCATGGTGGTGTGTGCCCGTGATCCTGACTACTAAGGAGGCTGAAGTGGGAGGATCACTTGAGCCTAGGAAGTCAAGGTTGGGGCTTCAGTGAGCTGTAATCTTACCACAGTATTCTAGCCTGGATGAGAGAGAAAGATCCTGTCTCAAAAAAATAATCATAATATAATAAGAACTATATCTTTACAGTATACAGCCTTTATTTAAATCTCTACATATTTCTCTCAGTGAACATACTTCTTTTGTCTCCAGATATTATGTGTTTTGCTGCAATTGTGAGTAGTTTATTTTTATTTTATTCATTTTTTCAAACTAATTATAGTTAACAGACAGAAGGATTATTTTTACATTTGTTTTATATTCAATTACCTTTTTCAACTGTTTCACTTGGTGTTAACACCAAATTTTTCCATAATTCTCTTCAATTCTCTTAGAAACCTAATAATTACCAAAATAATTACCAAACATAGATATTATACCTACTTTTCTGGAAATAAAATAATTTATTGTTGCATTTTTTTCTAATAATTCCAAATGTTTCATTTTTTACTGTATGTAAATATTGGTAGAATTAAAAATACTTTTTGTTTTTTCTTGATTTTCTTAGGAATACATCTAGTATTTCACTGTTGAGTATAACCACAATTCTAGCTTTTATATTTTTTAATTCTACAATGGAAATAATTGTAATTTTTAGTTTATTTACTGTGAGTATTTTAAGTCAAAATTTGAGTTCATATTAGTAACTGCCATTTTAAAATCAATTGAGATGAGAAAATGTATTCCTGTCATCTGATAATAAGATACATTAATTATTTTAATAGATTGACCCATATTGAACTCTCCTTGAATTAGGAGGCTACATTTCACTATCAGAAATCAAACACTGCAGGCTTATTTTCTCACTTGATTTGTCTAATGCTTTAGTTTCTTACTGAGAAAAAGAAAAGGTAAAATAAAAGAGATATCTGTCTCCATGATTCATTTAAGAATTTCATGATTCTAACAATAATACTTACAGAAAAGCAAACTAGGTGTTATAATCTTGCTTAAACAAGTTTTAAACAAAGCATAAAACCTCTGAAGATTAAGAAGTGCTTAAATTGCTTATGAGAGCAAATGCAAAATCTCAGTTCACAATAGAAGCTGATCTTTTCATTCCATTTGATAAAACTGTATCTCAAGGATTTTAAAGTAAATATGTCAGATGCTCTAATTTTCCTTCAAGAACTCCTAAAATTGAAAAAAAAATAGTTTTTTAAATGATTCCTCTATCTAAATAAAATAAAACTGCTCCCCACAAAATTGGCATCCTCACATACTAATGTTAGTGAGTTGCCTTTCTGTAAACCAAGTTTTCATTCTTATGAAAAGCTTTAAAAAGTGTTCTTACAATTTGACTCAGCTATTCTACATCTAAGAATTTTTCCTTAGGAAATCATTGAAAAAGCATGTAAAGACATATGGATGGGGGTGTTTGTTTCAAAATTGGAATACAAAAAAAAAAAAAAAAACCCAAATCTACCCAAAACATTTAGTAATATGGATCTGGGAAAATAATGTATAAAGACCTATTTGGCGATGTGCTGTGCCATCAGTAAAGAGAATAATAACAAAATATTTATTAATGTAAAATACGTTCATAATATAAATTTAGGTAAAAAGTAAATTAAAAGCAATATTCTAATATGGTCCTGTTTTGGTAAAATACATAGGTATATAAGAGAGAAAAAATGATTTGGGGGTAGGAGGAGGGGAATTAGTGAACAAGAGTAAGAAGGATTTAATCTATAAAAATACACTACATATGCACGGTATTAATCTTTGGGTAGTGACTAGACTTGTGAAATTTTGGGGTGTGTGTATGTGTGTGCACAAATGTTAAAAAGTATAAGGATAGATTCATTTAAGTATATTATTTGGCAATTATTTTCAAAGCTTACATACATATATATAGATATATTTCTGTGTTTCTATTGAATTTCACATCTCAACAAGTAGAACAATTGAAGATTTTTGAAGATTAGAGGAAATACATGTTACATTCCTTTTTTGCTTTCTTTAACTAAAAAGTTTATTCAGAAACATCGACACTATAAATATTCTGAAAAATTAAATGTGTCCATCAGAAATGACATGTGAAAGTGCTCCTGATAATGTACATCTGATTTTGCTCAAAATCTCTTAACGATAAGAATCAATATGAATGCAGATAATTTGTTATTTTAGCAGATGGAAACCAACAATTTCTCCAAAGTTTTGTATAGAACATCATGTTAATTTACAGCAAGACAAACTCATATCAGGAAAATAGCTTTAAAATAATTTTAAGTCACATATTCCTAGGAATTCCTAAGGTCCCTGTATGTACACATTGCTTTCAATCCCATGCCCCATAGAGATACACTACTCTTCAGAAAGATACTCAAATTCTGAAGAACTGTAATTGTTTTGGTCATCAAATGCAATCTCCATACACAATTTCTTACCAATCCAGAAAATCTGCTAATACGAAGAGAATTTTCAGAAACAAGAAGTCATGTATAGAAACAGCTATACTTCACTCTTACTTACCCAGAGCAGTCCATTAACCAGGACACTACAGTGGTTAAACACTTTGATTACTCAAGACTTTTTCTAAATAACCTGACAGATAAACATCAAAATAATTGACTCTGACACTTACCTTATTGCATATGTAGAGGCTGTGATCATGAGGAATAGCACCACTACCATGCAGACCCCTGTCAGGCCAGGAACTATAAAAATGTACACAAGTACGTTTTTACTTAAATAATAGTGAGAAAAAAAGTATAAAAAATGATTACATTAGAATCCAAAATACTATGCTGTTCTGTGGGAAGCCTAATTCAAATCCCGTATCTACATGTATGTTCTCCCTCAAACAAGCCTTTTACTTTTTTATTTTTTAAATTAATTTTTAATTGACAGATAATAAATATACATATTCATGCAGTACATGGTGATGTTTCCACACATATAAAGTAAAAGTGATCAGATCAGAGTAACTAGAATATACATCCATAATCTCAAACATTTATTATTACTTTGTGTTGGGAACATTCAATACCCTTCTTCTAGCTATTTGAAAGTATATAATACATTATTGTTTACATTAGTCATTCTACAGTGGTATAGAACAGAACACCAGAACTTATTAAAATCAGCACAGTTTCAAAGTCTTTCAGGCAAATCAGGGTCTTTTATCTAAAAAAAAAGATTCTTTTTTTTATTTCCCAAATATTCTACTCAGAATGGCAAATATGTACTTACTTCTGGAAGTATATACTAAATATCAGTAATTAATGCAATAGGACAAGGTTAACATTCAGACTACAAAGAAAAGCTATTGGGACAATTCCATCTGGAAAAGTGACATTCCTCTGCTTATTTTCTTGTCAAGAAACCTACTATGAAATAGAAGGGCTGTCATGGACTATTAGCCACCAGCAGAAGCAGACACCTTGGGTACAATGCAAGAGCAACACAGGTGTGTGTAATTAGGATTCCAGAGTTAGAATCACTGGAAAATAACAACATTCGAAATCTCAGTACAATAGAAACAAATTTCACTTATAAAGCACTACATGAAAAATAAGAAAATTAGTCTACAGGTTCTTAGTACTTGAGTACTCGCACCTCCTCACTTTCCCAGTAGACAGTTTTAGAAGCCTAATAAAAGGTGCCCTTCCCTAATGTACCTAATCCAAATCATTTCTTCTCTGCACTTCCTTCCCGGAGTACTCCTTTCCCATTGATTTTTCCATTTCCTACTGTGAGTGCTTACTTCCCAGTTGTAAGAGATGAGCAAGATAACTAGTCTAGTTCACTTTAAAGAGCTAGTGGCATGAAAAATACACTATTTTGGTAAAATAGCATGCCTGCAAATTAACCTAGCCATTGTACTTCCAAATGTTTACCCAAAAGAAACAAACATATATCCATGCAAAGACTTGTTTAAGAATGTTCATAGCTATTTATTTTTAACAGTCGAAGTCTAAAAACAACTCTGATCTTCATCAACAGATTAATGGATAAACAATTGTGGTACTTATCTGTACCTGGAAAATTAATCAGCAATAAAAAAACATAAACTGTTGATAGATAAGCAACAATATACGTGAACCACAAAATTGTTAGACTGAATAAAAGAAGTTAAATCACCCAAGCCCTGAAAAAGTACAAACTCTATGATTCTCTGAATATAACATTTCAGAAAATTTATACTATTCTTCAGTGACAGAAAGCAGATCAGTTATTAGGAGGGGTAGAGGGCAAGATGCATTATAAAAGAGAACAAAAATTTTCTGTGATGATAAAAATATTTATCATCTAACTTTTGACGATGGTTCCACTATTGTGTATGTGTGTGTATATGTATATATAAAAACCAATCAAATTGTATACATGTGTATAATTAGTGTACTTCAATTATAATTTCATAAATTTGAGAGAAAAAAGAAGAGGTTGAGCTCACTGTTTTCAAGTATTAAAAAAGAAAATCTTTATTTGACCAAATGAATAACTAAATGTTAGAATCCCAGATGGCTACAGAGTGTGAAATTATAGTTAGAGGGGCTTTTCCAATATTTTATTGGGCCTTTATTAGTGTTCTTCTATGTCTGCATACAGTTTCCTATATAGTTCTGAACATGCCAAGATTAGTCATGGAATGTCTGCAAATTACTTCATTGAAAGAACACCTGGAAAAATGGAGTATGTTTAGAATAGAGCCACAATTTCCAAAGTGTGTTATTTGAAAATTAATTGCTTGAAATATTAATTTCTATTACCAAAAAATACTATAACCATCCCTTAAAAAGTCACAGGGTACATTAATGTATAAAAGTCCCTGAGAAGTATTACATTTAAAAAACCTGATTAAACTTAAATATTTTCTTAAACTTATTAGACGAGAATATTCCTTTTAGGTCAGAACATGAAAACATATTGGAAAGACTTAGAGGAGGTCAAATAGTTTACTTCAGTCATTTGAGGATAAAGTAGAAGGCCCAGAAGACCCAGCCAATGATGTATATGGTCTGAGATTACACTCTTGTTACTGTCCCTCAGACAAAACTCCAATCTTACTGAATCTCATCTGCAAACTAAGGAGAATAAATCTGATGATTTTCTATGTTCCTTCAGATTTATAAAGTTATCTCTTTTATCTAAAGAATTTGTTTTTCCTTCTTATTTCCCAAAAGTAAAAAAGACCAAAGTGCATAATTTATAAAGTAATAGATTTCAGATCAGTGAAGAAGAACTTACAATTAGCAAGGGCAAAAAAAGTATACTATAACCAGAGTTGTCAAAAAGTCAGGGGTAACTACCTTAAGAAGCCCACTGAAAGCAAACAAGCAGAGGCTGGCTAACCTATTACCTGGGATGTTGCAAGAAGATCTATGCATCAAATAAAAGAGTTAAACAAATGACTTATATTCATTCAGTGAATGGTTTGTAGGCATATACAATGTACTGTTAAATGCTAGAGATAAAATAAATTCTGCTCTACAAAAAATCCCAGTCCACTGGTGGAGACAGACAAGTTAAGCAGGCAATTACAACACAGGGCATTGAGTGCTGTAAAGAGAGCTAAGCACTGAGTGCTCTCAGGGCACAATAAGGGGCACCCGAAGCTAGGGTTGATTGACAGCTCAGCTAAGTCCCAATACATTAGCCTTATTACAACACATTCCAAGAGTCTGAAAACACCGGCTGGAAATCATTGGGCTCGTCTAATCTCACTGGGCAAAGTTAGGAAGTCAAACCTATACATGTTTCCTTAGCAAAATACATGTGTATTCTTATTGCTTTATATTTATGCATATTAAATTTACTAGTCATTTTTAAAATGAATAATTGCATGACATTGTAATTTCTAGATGAACCTGAGTGATTATTTTCATCCATACCCAGGTGTGGTCAGAAATATACCATTATCTATTCATTATCCTATTTTCCTAATATAGTTGGAAACATAATTATATTTGTTTATGAGGGTTTTTAAAATTAAAATTAGACATTATCCGTTTTATTCTCACCATGAAAGGTACTACCAAATTTGGAGATATGTACCAAGCATTTTTAAATGAATGTTTAAATAATTCAATCTATTAATCTTACCTTAGAAATCCTTAATTGGAATGTTTTTAACATTTCTTATGTAGTAAGTTTAGCCACTATATTTTACATCGCTTGTATAGCCAAAGACTTTATTTTCTACAAGACAATCTTAATTTGTCAGTACTAGATTCCAATGAAAAAAATTTCAACACACAGAGATAGAAGACTCTACATAACATTAAAAAAACTGAACTCCATGAAATCTATTAAGTAATAAAAATATACTTTATCAGCTGGGCGCAGTGGCTTACGCCTGTAATCTGAGCACTTTGGGAGGCTGAGGCAAGCAGATCACAAGGTCAGGAGTTCAAGACCAGCCTGGCCAACATAGTGAAACCCCGCCTATACTGAAAAAAATAAATAAATAAAAAAGACAAAAATATAGCCGGGTGTGGTGATGGGCACTTGTAATCCCGGTTACTTTGGGGTCTGAGGCTGGAGAATCGCTTGAACCCAGGAGACAGAGGTTGCAGTGAGCTGAGATCATGCCATTGCACTCCAGCCCAGGCGACAGTGTGAGACTCTGTCTCTTTCTATATAGATATATTCTTTATCACTAGAACACCTAAAAACATATATGCTTTCTTTCATCAGGAACTTAATGTTTCCTAGGTGCTGTGCCTGAGAACATTCAGAGATGGCTGTGGAATAGTTTCAGTCAGTATTAGTGATACAAAGCTGGATTAAGTTCTTGATAGAAAAGGATGTCTTTCATCCCATTACCATCCTTAGACTCTACTTTGCACTCTCACCTGCTATTCTTCAGTGGGGACAAACGAATGCCTTAGGAGCTCCAGACTTACGCTTACGGATCCCTGTGTCTGAGCCCAGTTCTACGCTGATGACCTGGGAAGTGGATGCCTCCTGCTGGCTAGCGTGGTATTTCTTTCTTGAAATTATGTGAGAGTGGGCCACCAAAATGGTATTAATTTGCTGAATTGGGTGAGTCAAATTGTTTATATTGCCAGAGGCCATAAAAAAAATGTTTACCTAGGACCCTGCATACTCTAGAAGCAGCCCTTCCCAACCCAAGAGAAGCTCACTTAAAAGTGGAAAAGACAGTATATGTAAGGAAATAAACTATTCTACAACACAGTATTTTTACAGTCATCCTTCAGTATCCATGCGATTGGTTCCAGGACCCCTCACAGATACCAAAGTTTGAGAATGCTCAAGTATTTATACATAACCTGTGCACACCCTGTCACATACTTTAAATTATCTCTCAGTTACTTAAACAATAAATACTTAATACGAAAGGCAGGCAGTAGCGAGATAGTATGCTCAAGAGTATGATGAGATGTTCAGCAGTGACAGGACAGCAGCTCCCAAGGTACCTGAGAAGATTAGTAACACACTTTGCCAAGTCTCTCCCAGAGACACACTAAGGTAGACCTGGGAAATTTGTATTAAGTGTCTTCTCTACTAAGTCCAACACCAGTCATGGGGACCTCTGGGAAAGGACATAGGATGATGGGGTTGCATGCTAGGTATTGAGATTACCTGCTTATAAGAAGTATTAATTATACTAAGTGCCTTAATGTGATATCTTAGTCACATAACAAATTTTTTTGTATCTTTGTAAACTAAACTTTTCAAAGCATTTTAAAAGTTCCAAAGCTTCAATTAAACTTTATGTTTCAGAAAATAATATTAAACAAAGTTTTTCTTTCTCTCTCTTAAACAAATTAACAGTAAACCAAAAAATACATTGATTCATACATAAGGTTTTGTTTTTCCGTACTTGTGTTCTCATCCAATTCTTCAGGCCTAAATGAAAACATGTTTTCAATGAGCAAAGTTGTAAGCAAAACTAAATTGTGTTTCTAAAGAGGAAACTGTGAAATACGTTGTGAGTGGCAAGTATTATAAATTTATAGACAAAAGCAAACTGTATCTTATAAATCCAAACATATAGCTGTGACATGGATGGGGAAAGCACTAGAATTATTGCGATTTTTCATCATAAAATTGATTCAAAAGAAAAACAATGCATTTGCCAGGGTAATGTGCCTCAGTCCCATGTGCAATTCCAATACTTAATTGGGTATTACAGCCAACAATTTATGATAGATCATCTCAACTCTGCAATCATCCTTGTCCCTGAAATATGTGCTAAAAATTCCCCAAATGCATCTTTCTTCTTTCATCTTTATAAATGTAAGGTTGGGAAAAAGAAGAATTTTAGTAAAAATTGTTTAACATCGGGGAAATTTTGAGATGTTCAAACGTGCATTAACAAATTAGTCTAGACTGAGATTTCATGGACAATAAGCTTGAAAGGGAAAAATAAATTACAAATGAAATAGGAGACATATTTCAAAGAAATAACTTTATTTTAATGACTGTTTCTCCTCTTTGTTGTAGATTTTAAGATTATAAAAAGTTGCACTAAATGACTGAATTATAAGAACTCCATGGATACCCACAGTGCTTGTTTTTCCTTTCCAATACATTGAGGGCAGGAGCCTGTTAAACGTGCACTATCTCCTACAGCACTTGCCACAGCAGCAGGCACAAAGCAGGCCCTCAATAAGCATGCGATTATTTTGTTTTGATAGGAAGACTATATGACAGTGAAATGTATTTGCTTATTTTTAATCTCCATTTATTCACACCCCAATATTTGCATTGTCTCTCTGTTCTCATTGCAGCCTTATCCTTTAGCTCCAAATACTTATTCTTATATGCAAATTGTCCATGTGTTATATTTGCAACATATATCTAATTGTCGTGTAATTTGATAATGCTTACTTTTTTTTTTTTTTTTTTTTGAGATGGAGTCTCGTTCTGTCATGCCCAGGCTGGAGTGCAGTGGCGCGATCTCAGCTAACTGCAATTTCTGCCTCCTGGGTTCAAGTGATTCTCCTGCCTCAGCCTCCTAAGTAGCTGGGATTACAGGCACCTGCCACCCACCACACCCGGCTAATTTTTTGTATTTTTAGTAGAGATGGGGTTTCATCATGTTGATCAGGCTGATTTAGAGCTCCTGACCTCAGGTGATCTGCCCGCCTTGGCCTCCCAAAGTGCCGGGATTACAGGCATGAGCCAACGTGCCCAGCCCGATAATGTCTACTTTTAAAGATGTTCCTGAATCTAAAGAAAAGGCTAAGAATAACAACTTACCAGTCGTGAAGAGAAGTTTTCTAGGATCCTGAGAAAAAGAAAAAAAAAATAAGTGATTAAAAACTAAAGCACTGATGACATATAATTCTATAAAGAGTATGCAGTATCTACAAGCCATATATTTGTCATGTAAAATACTGTTTATCCAATGGAAGTGAGAAAGACTCGATTAAGTTTCATAACATTTTCACAATGCTAGAGGAGGTTACAACAAGCAAAAACCCAATTCACAGAAATCTATCCATCTGAGGCAAAATACTGGATGACTCAAAAGGCCTAAAAATTATTATTAATGGTTACCTACAAGCTAGTGGCACTGGTTTTAAGCCTACCTTTAACCATTTTGAGCTCAATGTCTTAGCCATGATGTTAAGGTATTATTATATACTCTGTTCACCAAAACTGTGAAATTGCATCACAAGATGTGAAGATAGAATTAAAACCAATAAAATATGTAGGGGATTTGCAGATTGTAAGCTCAATACAAAGAAGACTAATTGGGAGCTTTCTATGTTTCAAAAACAGTGAAAAGTGGTGAGGATAAACAAAGATCAGTATCTGCTACTTGGAAATATGAAAGATTAATATTGTTATAATATTGTATGATTTCCTTTAAACTACATCTCTTATGCTCTAATGGGTTATAGTCAACACCCTTCTACCTTCTGGAAAACCAATCCCTACTAGATTTGTGAATTTATTTTTTATCCCCATGGTGCTTAATATTTCACAAGCTTTTGAATTCCTTTCTTTGTGCCTCCATTGAATCAGGGGTCAGGCCAGACTATGTACTAAGAAGGAAACAATTTATATAGTGTCATTTGGGGGTCTTTGAATAAGGACCACTTGCCTAGGAATAGCTCCTCACCTGGCTTAATTCAATTGACTTCTATTCCAACTATTAGAAACATGGCTATAGGGTGATCTAAGAAAATTGAATGTATAAACAACCCATAAAAATATAATATGGGCTGAACAAAGTCATAAGAATAGAAATGTGAATAAATACCTATGGAAACCCAGAAGATGGAACAATTAATATTGCTAAAGAAAGAAAAGGAAACATGAGAGTGAGAGATGTTTTCACAGTGGCAAGGTGAGGCAGACTTAGCTGGGCTATCAAGAAAGGGCAGCAGTCACAAGCTGGAGGGTGAGTCCTTCCATGCAGAGTAAAAGCATAAAACAAGAACAATAGGGCATATGACACAAAACCATCTCTTTCAAAAGCAGTTCACAAAATAACATATGTGTTGATTATATATATATATATAAAATATAATCAATTATCAATACAGCAATATATAATATATATAATAGATATGCCATATATATTTATGTATATATTTAAATATATGTGTGTGTATATATATACACTTATTTTCATCTACACCTAATGCATTGCCTTGTACCTATTAGATGCTAAACACATATTTATTAAAAAGAGGGGAAAAAACAAAAAGAGAGACATGAAAGAAGGAATACAAGAAGAAATAAAGGCAGGGGAAATACTAACTTAAAACAATGAGTTGCAATTTTCATCCATCAGATTGGAAAAAAACAACAGAGATGAGTTGTAGAAATAGGCATTCTAATATTAGTTAGAAGTGTGAAAAAAGGAGAAGACTTTTTAAAACGGAATTTGGCACTGTCCATCAAAACTAAAAATGTGCAACCTTTTAAACCAAAATTCTACAACTACAGATCTGTGTAGAAGTGTACAAAGAAATACATTTATTGGAGTGTGGTTCATAACAAAAACTGAGAATCAACCTAAATGTCTGAATAAGAAAAAGACTAAAAATAAATTATGGCATAGTCATATGGAGAGAATGAGATAGATCAAGATATTTTGATACAATAAGCTATAAAAGTATATTTATGGAGACAAGTAAATTGCCAAGGAATATATACCATAAAATGCCACTGAAAATATCAGAAAAAAATGTAATACACTGTGGCTTGTTTTGGAGGAGAAGCTTTCACTTTTAACTTCGTTTACTTGAGAGTTTTAAAATATTTTATATTGAGCATATATAACTTTTCAAAGAAAACAAATTTAATAACCGAAAACCTTGAAATCACTAAAAATATTGGAACTTAAGCAAAAGTTTATTCCATTAAAATGAGAAAACCATTAAAGTTATTAAAGACATGAATTCTGAAAAGAGAAGAAAAGAAGAAAAAGAAACAAAGAAAATGTTGTAACAGGGGCAGAAAACAAGTAGCTAGTGATTTGAGCAGAGGGCAGCAGGAGAAAGGGAAGCAGGTGGGAGTGAGATCGGGAGAAGTGGAGGCTGGGTCTGAAATAATTACATGTGAAGAGCCGTCACTGGCCTGCTAAGGAGCTGGAATTTTTCAGTGGTTCTCAGTGCTGGATGCACTCTACAAGCCTGGGAAACTTTTACAAATTATCAGTGCCTGCCTCCCAACCAAGACCAATTAGATCATGTTGGTATTTTTTTTTAAATACAAGTAGAGAAAAGGGCTATATCAAAGGTTGCTGGCTATTTTGGTTTTGTGATTTGTTTCTGTATTTGTTGTTACTTTTTCATTAGTTTTGTTTTGAGGGGGAAGTCAAGCACATGATCACAACAGTATTAAACCTAGAAAACTCTGGTGATATGTGGAGGAGAAAAAGGAGTGGGGAAGATGAGAAAAAATTTTATTAAGTCACTACCAAACTTAGTCTGCAGAACAGGAAAATTAGGGTGGGGGGATGCTAATTAAATGGCACAGAACAGTTTGGTTTTGATGTAGTCTTGGCATTGTGAAGCAAAGGCAGCCTGAGGACTGTATGAGAGCATCAACCAACAGAGACCTAACTGGCTGAGCATGTGCTGTTCATCAAGCTCTGGCCTGCACCTTGCACATATAATTTCATTTTATGGACGGCTTCCCATGGAGAATAGCACTATGTCAGATATTGCCTGCTACAGAATTGAATTTAACATCACCTAATTCGAGGAATGTTTTTAAATGAATGAATCATGAAAACTCACTAACATTTTTTTAAGTAAAATAAATTGATTTATCCAGGATTCACAAATAATCAATCTACTTTTATTTCCTTTTCCCCAAAACCTAGTATGTGAGTTATAAAGTATTTTTACCCTGTAACGGCACTGTCGACACTCTCAACTAAATGATAGGAATTAGACAAAAGCTGCTGGGAGTCAGAGGCAGACCTGAGTGGCAACCATTTGAACATTGCAGAATAAAAAAGTAGACATTCTACCACCTCCCACTTTCAGCAGGAGAGACTATGAAATAGTAATTACTTATATTTTCTATTGAAAAGGAATAAAGCTCAATTTGACAACTGCATTTTAAAAGCACTCAAAAGGAGCAGTAAGGTACAAATATTCAGGGAAAAATCACAGACCCTCATTAGTCATCTCATGACAAGTGAAAGGAAAATGGGAAGACAGAGACCACCCACCTCATTTCGGTATCTTGCTGCGTTCAGTTCAACAAAATCTTCACTGTAATTCACTGAGAAGTTGAAGGCATTCACCAGATGGGCAGCCACGTGCACGCCTACAGAATCACACCAGGGTCAAGTTAGTGGGATTTTCATATATGCTCCATGTCAAGGACTCAGTTCTTCCTCCCCCTCAGTAAATACAGGGTCAAACTTTGACAGCTATATGGGCAGTGAAATATTACATGGAAAGGTGAAGTTTTAAAGACACAAAAAACTTAACTATAGATAGTTTACCAAATGTTCAAAGGCTGTAATGAAACAACCCTAGTAAGTCAGGGATAAGAGAAACACACACAAACACATCCCTCCCCCTAACACACACACACACACCCTCCTCCCCACCACACACACACACACACACGTCCCCCCAACACACACACACACACATCCTCCCCCTAACACACACACACACACATCCTCCCCTAACACACACATTATCCTTCCCCGCATTATGACCTTTCCTCTTAACATTATTATTATTGACCTTTTTTTTGTCTTTTTGTCTTTATCTTTTTCCTTTTGATTTTTGATTTTTCTTTTTTGTTTCTTTCGCCTTTGTCTTCCTTGATCTTTGATGTTATCCCCCCCCCTCCCAACACACACACACACACACATCCTCCCCCAACACACGCACACACCCATCCCCCTCAGAACACACCACACACACACCCTCCCCAACACACACACACACACACACACACACACTCTTACATAAATATGCATCTAATGATATGGGTATTTATTTCTTTACTTGGGCACCTCCCTGATATTTTAGGTATTCCACATCTTTCACCTCTTCCATAGTTCCAAATCTGCTATTAATATGTATCTTGCATACTTCCCTACCCCATAAGGTAAATTATAGGCCACTGAAAGATTTTCAACTACTGGAAATTTTTCACAATCCACAGATTTAAATCATAGTATTCTTAACCCAACAGAAAAAGTGTTGGGAATCACTTCATGGGACAAAATTCAGGAAAACAATAATCACAGTAAACAAAGTGCTCAACTGACTCAGAGCTCACAGAAATAATAGCAGTGTTAGGAAATTAATAGAGATGTGAAAATGAACTCATTTTGGCAAAGCTAGGGTAACAAAAATTATCTTGAGGAGGCTGGGTAAGGAAGGAAAAGTGAGATGTGCACGGGCCCATCACGCCTTCCCCCTTGCTCAAGCTTTGCTTGTAGGCAAAATTAGGTGTGAATTAACACCATATTTTAATGTATTGAAAACCACAACAGGTAACTCGCTGGAAAATTTGTGATCTTGGCCATATTATTTGCCTTTCAGGGGCTTTAATTTACTTCTCTGTAAAATTATGGTGACAGAAGTGAAAGGCTTAATGAGATAAGTGATCTGATATTGCTTAGTAAACCATTACAGTTCACGATATGTGTAGTACAATGGTTCAAAAGAAGACATAGCCTGGAATCTAGGAAACGCCATAATTTCCTACAACCCATAATATGAGATAGAGAGGGCTTAGAGTTCTAAGTTACTCACAAAAAAATGAAAGTGAGAGAGGACTAGAATGCTAAAACGCCTAAAAGTTTATTTAGAGGATTTATAAGGTCCTTCAAGTAATCAAGTTAGAGGTAGGTGAAGAGTCCGGACTTATTACAAAGTTACAGTAATTAAGAATGTATAGTATTAGCAAAAGAAA